>NC_077228.1:64533160-64848160 GCF_027887165.1 Monodelphis domestica | reverse complement strand
TATTTTTCACATTCTTATTTGAATCTGAATCTAGGTTCTGGGTAGAGTGAGTGGGATGAGTAATAGATCCCACCTTTTTGGAGTCTTCAGGGGGGGAAAAAGGCTAGCTTATTGGGAATATTATTGAAGGAATTTGTACAAATAAGGGTTGAAATAGGTGACTTTTAGATCTCTAACTCTTAAAATAATGTGAGGCTTCAGGAATATATCGTTAGTATTTTTATCAGTTATTTAGATGAATCCATAGATGACATTTTTATCAAATTTGCAAATAAAGGTGGGAGAAAGCTAAAATATTGGAAGAAAGAGTTAAGCTCTAAAAAGATTTCAATAGACTAGCCAGATTTAATAATATTAGATTTAATAGGGACAAATATGATGTCTTTCAATTGGCTTGAAAAAAATCAGTGTCATAAATATAGCATGCAATAGTTTATACAAATAAAAAATCTGGCGATTTTATTTTACAAGTTAGTCACTCAATCATATTAAGTATTTACTAAATGCCTTCTGTGTGTCCAGCATTATAGTAGACACTGGGGATAAAAGTGCAATAAGTAAAATAACCCCTGCTTGCAATGAGCTTACATTCTAATAAATAAGACCACAAATGCATATTAAAATATATACAGCATAAATGTTAATACATACCTATGTGTGTGTTAAATATATTGTAGTTAAGTATGCTGTTACTATGGAGGACACCAGTGGTTGGGAGGAATCAGGAAAAGCTTTATGCCAGTAGATATCTAGGCTGCATTTTAAAGGAAGAGAAGGACTATGTAGTAGAGGTATATTCTGGAATTGAAGTAAGGTAAATGCAAAAGCAAAGACATGAGAGATGGAATAGTATGAATGAGAAAAGGAGAGAAGGTAATTTTGTCTGCATTATAGAATATGGGAGGGAGAATAGTGTCTACTGAGTCTGGAAAGCTGGTTTTGGATCCAGGTTTTGAAGAGCTTTAAAAGCTGCACAGAGGAATTTAGCAATAGGAAGCCATTGAAGTTGGTCAAAGAGAGAGGAGTCACAGGGTCAAGTCTGTACTTAAGAAAATTTATTTTGATGGTAGTATATAGACCAAACCATAGTGGTGAGAGATTTGAGGCAAAGAGGTGAGTTAGGAGACTGTTGCAAGAACCTGGGCAAGACTCTAAATTCAGATGGTAGCCTTGTTAGTAGAGAGAAGGGGTTGGATAGAGGAGATGTTGTAAAGGTAGTAGTATCACAGTTTGGGAATTTATTGACTACATGGGGTGAAGGAGGCTAGGAACTGAAAGAAATACCAAAAATGTGAAAATGGTACAGGGGAAGGATGGGGTAAGATCTATGATTTGTGCTTTAGATAGATCTGATGAGATAATTAGGCCTGAGAAAAGACTATCAGATTTGACACTTGAGAGAACATTGATAATTTTGGAGAGGGCAGTTTAAGTTGAGTTATGAATATGAAAGTGGGAAGAGAGACTTAGAGAAGAGGACATAGCTTGAAGGAATGGAGAGGGTCTAGTGAAGGTTATTTAAGAATTGAAGAGTCTTGGAAGTGTTTGAAGGCAATTGGGAAGGAGCTAGTTGATAAGGAAAGGTTGAAGATTCAAAATAGAAAAAGAGGAATAATAGAGGATTAAGTCAGCTAGAGAATATGAGAGAGGATGGGATTAATTATAATTCAAGAGATATTTTCAAATAGAAGAATCAACTCTGTCAAAAACTGAAGAAAAGACAAACTGGGAGATTCTGTCAAGGAGTTTTGAGATGATAAGGGAGCTCATATCAAATGACCAATTTTTTTTCAGTAAAGTCAGTGACAGTGTCCTCAGCTTGGGGAAAGGAGAACTGGGAGGAGAGAAGAGTTATTGAAGTCTTGAGAAGAGGAGAGGTTTGGAATATTCATATGGGAAGTAGATGGAAAATTAATTTTGTTAGACTCTCAATGGAGAGTCTTGCTTCAGTGAGGGACCTAGCTGAGGTTGAATAACATTATTTCTAATGTACCCAGTAAGCATGGTCATAAGTTTTCTTTTAGCTTTATATATCAGGTTATGAGTAGGAATAGAAGAGGAGGTTAATATACGACTAAGTTTTGGCAAGAAAAGAACAGCAAAATAAAGAGTTCAAGGTATTAAAAAGTAGGTAATATAGAGTTGAAGTGGATAACTTACTGTGTTGCAAATTAAATGTATAGAAATAGTATATAACATAGCAGCTCCCAAAATTCCAACTACCAACATGATCATTTGTTGTTGTTCTAACTCTGTGACCCTGTATACCATACTGTCCTTGGGGTTTCCTTAGCAAAGTTAGTACATTTAATTTTCCAGTGGATTAAGGAAGAGGTTAAGTGACTTGCCCAGAGTCACAGAGCTAGTAAGTGTCTGAGGCCAGATTTGAAAATGTCTTTCTGACTCCAGGCCCAGCATTCTATCCACTAAGCCACCTAGCTGTCTCCCAGTAATGTAATAGTCCTACTATATTTTTCTCTGGTCATACCACATCTGAAATATTTCATTTAGTTCAGGTTATTCTATTTTAGAAATGGCTTTTAATAAACTGAATTGTATCCAAAGGAATATGAACCAGATGATGGGTGGATTGGAACCATTCTTTATGAGTATTTTTTAAGATAGCTAGGGATATTTAGGCTTGGGAAAAATAATTACAGGGTAAAGGATAGAAAAAGATTGCTATCTTCAGGTATTGAACAGTTGTCATGTGAATGGTTGCTCAGTTTGTCTCCAAAGATTAGAACCAGGAAAAGGAAGAGGAAGCTCCTAGAGAGGCAGAGTAAAGTTTAATTAATGTAAAGAATAATTAACAAAGAATTAGAGGTTTCCAAAGGTTGAATGAAATCCCTTGGCTGATTACAAAGATTAACTTAATTTCAAAAATGGAGAGCTATAACCTACATATCACAGACGAGTAAACTAAACTTCAATTTGGGGCAGAATCATATAGCATATAAATAAAGGGATCCCTTAATTTACATTTACTTTCATAATATATTTTTGTGGCATTTAAAAATAATTTAGAAATTTTAATTTATAGAACATATTTTTTGTAGCTAAAAAAAGATTATTTTCTGTGATCTTTGTCTCCAATTCTAACATATTACCCTGATTATTAATAGGTGAAAATTGCCCATTGTACTAGAGATGAGGTAGATAATAGTTTGGTTTTGTTGTTTGTTTGTTTGTTTTTTATCAGAAACTGCCCTGGGTGCATTAGCCAGAGTACTTAGAGAAGATTGGAAGCAAAGTGTAGAATTGGCTACCAACATAATATATATTTTCTTTTGCTTTTCCAGGTGAGTACAAGAATTATGAAACTAATATACCTCCTCCTATATTTCAATTTTTTACCATTCTAAAATAGTTCTTTTTATAAAACATATATACAATAAATGTTCATTTAGTAAACAAGATATTGAAAGTGATATTTATTTGTAATTATTAAAATGGCTTTCAGACATTGTGACCTAATTAATCTGGCTAGATAGTTTTCTGAAAATTGTTTTTGAGGACAGCTTAGTGAGGGGCTACTAAGGTCACAATTATGAAAATTATGATCTGAATAATTCTGATTTTTTATTTTAAATTTGAAACATTTTATAAGACCTTAAAGAATGCCAATTTTGAGAGCAATAAAGAGGTTAAAATTTCAAGTCTCCAAAGTGTAATGTATATTGATTTATAAAAATGTTAAATATTAAATTTATCTCATAGCATAGTATATATTAATTTTTTCTACTGTGTACCTAATGCCTGTTATCTCAAGCTAGGATTGTACTACTTTATATAAATACATATCTACATTTTTCCTTTTAATGTAGTTTTTCTCAATTTCATGGGCTAATCACTCACTATAAAATTGGAGCTCTGTGTATGAACATAATTGATCATGAGTTGAAGAGACATGAACTTTGGCAAGAAGAACTGTCTAAGAAGAAGAAAGCTGATATCCTTTCAGAATGAGACTTTAGTCAACTATAGATTTTAGCAGTAGATAAACTGAAATTTTTGTGTCTGGTCATATAATAATATAACATTAATGAAATACTTTAGTTCAGGATAAATAGTTATGTTTTGTTAGAAAGTTCATTGTTGTGTTAACTTGAAACTCATTTCCCTTTGACTTAAATTGCTTGGTTCTAGTTTTGCTTTCTGGAACAATATACAACAAAGCTGCTTTCTACATGTCTGTCACAAGTATTTTAAAATAATTTTTTTCCTGGCAAAAAAATTAATGAAGGAATCCTCAGCTTTATCAGTGTACCTTCATGACAGTGTTTCTTACTATCTGTGTCACTTTCACCTGAATGCTCTCATTAGTCACTGTTCTCTCTCTAAAGTGTGACTGCCATAATTGGAGAAAATATTAACTGACCAAATGGAGAGGGTATAGGTAGTTTATTATATTCAAAGGTTTTGTATATGAGTTGTATGGAACTTGGAAAGTATTTCCCCATAGAAGTAATGTGAATGATAATGACTATAAGCATTTTACTATAGAACTAAACCATCTCCTATGATGCTTTTTCACTGGATAATTCATTTAGAGTTCTAAAATATCTCATCTTTTCCATTTCTATAATGAGGTTGAGGATCTACCCTTGAACTCATGAGGCAATGGCATTATTAGTAAAAAAAAAAAAAGGCATTCATTAAACTCTACATGCCAAGTATTAGGCCTGGTGTCAAGAAGACTCTTTCTTCCTCAATTCAAGTCTGACCCCAGATACTTAACTAATTATGTGACCTTGGGCAAGTCACTTAATGCTATTTGCCTTTGTTTATTCATCTGGAAAATGAGCTGAAGAAAATGCCAAACCACTCCAGTATCAGCCAAAAAAATGCCAAATGGAGTCATAACTAAAGCAACTGAAAAAAGAAACCCTGAAAAACTGTGCCACATACTATCCTGAGTGCTAGGAATACAAAGAATGGTTAAAAACATCCCAATCTTCAAGGAGCTCATATTCTGAGAGAGGCAATATACAAACAACTATACATGCAAGATCTATACAGATTTAGATAAAAGATAGAGAAGACACCCTATAGGGTATGGAAGATCAGGGGCTCTGGGAAAGGTGTTCTGCAGAAACTAGAATTTGAGCTGCATCCTGAAGTCATGGCAGCCAATAGGAAAAGAGAAGGACAGAGCATCTTAGGTATGAGGGGCAACCATTAAAAATGAATGGAAAAGGGTTGTCATGTGTGAGGAACAGCACATAATACAGTTTTGCTTGATCATAATATATGTTGAAAGGAATAAGGTATAAAACTAGGTCTATAAATATTAAAGTACAATATTATTAAGATCTTTAAAATGTGTTAAACAGGATATTTTATATTGGTTCCTGGAAGTAGGAGTCACTGGTGTTTATTGATTATGGAGTGATATGGTTATTCTTATCTAGACTACACTCAAGACTTCCTTTACCATGCCATAGTTCTTCATCCTGAAGCTTTATTTACTCCAACCCTTAAATTCACACATTGCTTTTTCCCTCTGTGAGATCCTCCTGGAACCATTTTTAAGGACAGTGCCTTGGCCAAGCACATCTCAGTCTATAATCAGCTGCAGACACAATTTTCAGCTTCAGTTTTATTTTGCTTCTCTCATTAGAATGTAAGCTCCTTGAGATCAGGATTTTTTCCTCTACTTGTATTTGTATTCTCAGCATTTGGCACCAGATGTTATAAATGATAGTTTGCTGACCAATTGACTGATTGCACTTTAGGAAAATCATTTCATCCGCTGAGTAGAGGATGGATTGGAGTGGGGAGACTCATAAGAGACCAATTAGAAAACTATTGAAATAGTCTAGCCATGCAATGACAGTTTATATTTCTGAGAGACTGAGTTAAGAGAAGGGGATATAGATATATAGATATATAGATATATATGTATATATATATGAGAAATGTTATAAAAGTAGAAATAACTTTTGGCAACAGAGAAGATACATGGAGTTTAATGCAAGACAAGTCAAGGATAGCAATTGGGAATATTGTAGCATAAAAAATAGTAATAGTGGATTTGGAAGAAATGAATATTTGGTGGGAAAGAGAATGAGTTCAGTTTTGATGTTGAATTTGAGATGCCTATAGTACATATACATTTAGATGTCCAAGGTCTCCTCCTTGGCAATGTGACTCTGATAGCCTAGTAGGGAAGATAAATAGGAAGTGAGGATAGGGATTAGAGGAGTTGGGAGTAAATAGCAAGAAGAGCAGGACTCCCTGCCAATATCAGTCCTGAGTGAAACGCTTGCTCCCAGACTTGATATTATGACATCCCTTTTGATTTCTTCTGTAAGTCTCAAGAATTTATGTGACTGTTTACTTTTTTAAGGTCACCACTATTGTTACTATTGTTTTCTTACCATTATGACCAGCCATTGATAGAATATTGTCTCAATATATTCTCTTCGACTTTCCTGCATCTGATCCAGAGATGTTTACCTTGGATCCAGCAAACCTTTTCAACCCCTGACTTTTCCTATAAAACTATTCAACACTTTTTTTTCTAAAAGTAGGATCAAAACTAACCCATTTCACAAAGTAGTAGGCCTATGCCTTTGACATTGAGGGTTGGACCTTATTAAATCAAAAATTCTAATAACCTTGAAGGAGATCTATGGTAACATTCCTATCTGTAGTATGATATTTAACCAATCCCATTAAAACTTCATTTGTTGTCTTTAATTGTTATTTAATTTTATATTAAGTGAGCTTTTGAACACTGTGTAGCTTTTCAACAATGCATTTTAATAAAGGTACACTTAAAAAGCACCTCCTGTGTCAGTCTCTTGGTAAGATGCTAAGGCTGTAAAGCCAGAAATGCAACAGCCCCTGTCCTTAAGGGATTTTGCACTCTACAATTATGTTTGTCCAAAAATTAATGAATAAAATTTATGTGATTAAAAATGGGAATAAATGATTGCCTATGACAATTTTGAATAATGTTGCTCAGAGTGTTTTCAATAAGTTGTTCTCTGCTTTTGTGAATATAATATAATCCTTAACTTGATATTTTACTTGAAGAAGATCCTGAAAACCAAAGTATGAAAAAAGATTATGAAAAAACCTACAAGAAATACCAAGGTTTGGTGGTAAAACAGGAGCAGCTCTTACGAGGTACAGATTCCTATTTGATGAAGAAGAAAAAGTATTTACTCAGTGGATATATTCATTTGTGCTGATTTTCATGGTCTCACAAAAGCCAAATCCAAAATTAAAAGAAAATGCTATAAATTTCAGTATAACTTAAACCCTCCCATTGTCTGTCCTTACCTCAGGTTTATTTAAAATTAGTGGTCATTTAAGCAGTCATCAGATTCCCATTCCTTTCCTCTGTTATCCTATTGCCTTTCCATCAATACAGTATATGAAATATGAAAATGTATATATACTTAGAATTCAGATACCTCAAATATAACTTTTTTTAGTTTACATTCTTTTTCATTTTTTAATTTTTATTTAGAATACTTTTCCATCAAGCAACTTTTTAAAGATGTTTTTCCTTATATTAAATTACCCTTCATCCAATTTCCTACTTAAAAGGTTACTGTCTTCCATGTATGAAATTACTTTTAAAAAAATCAATTCTAAGCATTTCTTTGATTTAAGAGACAGTAGTCTGATGTTCTTGGACTTTATTGATAGAAACATAAAAAACATAGAGTCTGGAACTTAATTTCTAGGTCCTTGTTAAAGACAAAAAGTATGACAATGATTATTAGCAAAAATGAACAGATACTCTTTGATAGAGTCCAACTCCATATTGTAGATAGTCATTGGTTCTCTTAAATATTTCTTTGTCAGTGCACTGAAATCTAGCAGTTTTAAACCCTGTACAGAGTAATCTGTGATAGTAACTCGTAACCACTGATTTACAAAAACATTTAAACCATTGAGCATCAAGATTTTAAATTAAAATAGAAGTTGAATAATTTGTCCTAATCATTCAAGAGGTACCTGGATCATATTTGTTTCAAAAGTTAATCTTTAAATAGGATTTTTTAAAGTGAGTTCAATTCATATCAATAAATTAGCTAAGCTTTAAAAGATCTCTTTATTACTTTTAAATGTTTTCATATCAAAATTTAAGATACTTAAATTCAATTTTTAACATTTAACATATTCTTTTGTTAATCAGATATTTAAACTGAAATGTGGAAAATTATGATGGAATAACCTATTTTCAACTGTCTTGTTAAGTAATAAATATTTGATTTATTGTGGTTAATTTGAATGAGAAAAAAATGGGTTATTTCTCACAAAATTTAGTTCAAATTAGCAGACACATTTTTTATTGGAACTAGCTTCAGAATATCAATCTTAGTGTGCTAATGCACATGATAATAACATGCCTTGGTTTCTCAGATCTCTGAAAATTACTGTTTAACATCTGCATATTTAACAATTTTTTTCTGACTTAAATACCATTAATTATTAATTTAAAAAAAAGGTCTGAAAATAATGCTCATCTCCCTTCAGGACTTCTTCATTTATAGGAAAGAATTGTTATTTTTTAGACTCTTGTCAATCTAATGCCCTAACCATTTACCTTTATTTTGTTTTTCTAGTTGCCCTTTATTTGCTTTTGAACCTTGCTGAGGATACTCGTACTGAGCTGAAAATGAGGAACAAGAACATAGTTCACATGCTAGTGAAGGCACTTGATCGAGATAATTTTGAACTCCTAATTCTGGTGGTATCTTTCCTAAAGAAGCTTAGCATTTTTATGGAGAACAAAAATGATATGGTAAGTTGTGAATCTACTTCCTAAACTGTTTTATATTGTAAGTTGCTATAAAAATTCCCATTAGTTCTCTCATTACCATAAGTAATATTTTTTATCTGACATCATCAGGGAAAGAGGTATTCAATTTTAGAGAATCTTCTTGATAAGTAAAGCTTTTTGAATGAGAAAGATAGTATATTTCATAGAGCACCGAAGAAAAGAGTATAATTTTCCCCAAATGGGCTAGCACTGTTGACAATTGAATCTCATTTGATCAGAGAGAAATATTCTAAGAGGTATGAATAATGCTTGATATATGGATACTTATTTAGTACCTAATATGGGGATAATAGGTAGAGTTTTAATTCCTAAATGTCCTAGTAGATAATTTAAGCATATATGTTCTTAAATGTATACATATTCAAATCCATACATTCATACACATATCGATTATACATACAAAGCATATAAGTATACATGCATTTACAAATAATGGAAAATAAGTATATATGTGCATAAATATTTGTTTTTAAGTCTGATATATGGTTCTTTTAAAACATTTTTTATTTTATATTTAAACATAAGATAGGATTTACACAGACATATATTACATGTGAAATTTCATAGATCATTTCAACATTTTTTAAGTGTATTATATATCCCACACATTACTTTGAGAACTGTTTGGCTTGTTTGTATTCCCTTATGATCTTTAAAAAAATGTTTCTGTGGCCTTTTGTCTTATAATTTGGAATTAATATTGCTAACCTTTTTCTCCCTCTAACCCTCCACCACAATTAAAAAACAAACAAAACTCTTGAAAGAGAAGAAAGAAAAGCTTTATAGCAAAATAGCATAGTCAGACAAAACAAATTTACACAGTAGTCAGTGTCAAAAAATATCAGTCTTGTATCTTCAGGCTCTCACCTCTCTGTCACAAGGTAGATAACATTTTATCATAGGCCTATAGTTGGTCATTTCATTGATCAGAGTTCTGAAGGCTTTTAAAAATATCAGTCTTGTATCTTCAGGCTCTCACCTCTCTGTCACAAGGTAGATAACATTTTATCATAGGCCTATAGTTGGTCATTTCATTGATCAGTGTTCTGAAGGCTTTTGGAATTGTTTTTCTTCATTGTGTTGTTATGCTTGTATACATTTTTTCCTCCTAATTCTGTTAACTTTATTGTATATCATCCTAACCCAGATTCTCTGAAATAATTCCTTTCATAATTTCTTATTATTCAGTAATATTTTCATTATATTCATAAATCTTCATTTAGTCAGCCTTTCACCAATTAAAATTCACTTCCTTAGATTCTTATTATTTATTTTCATTTTAAAATCTCTCAAATCAGGAACTATGTTTTATGGCAGTTATTCCTTTACCACCAGTATTCCCCTTTTTACTTCTTTCTCCCTGTCACTTAACTCAATTATGATAAATCACCAATTCTTTTCCATTCCTCTTCTTGATATCAGATTTTCCTTTGCTTTTTTCCTCTTTTTTTCCCTTAAGCCCTCAGAACAGAAACAACCCACTGTTTTAAAAAATTATTTTATTTTTACATGAGTTTATAACATGACATAATATTATATTACATTTATATACCTTATTTTGTATAGACATTTTCCAATAGACTAACCATTGTCCCCTTAGTTTTCAAATTTTTGGCTTATAGGAAAATAGTTTTTATAGTTTGAATCTATAGGTCAATTTCCTCATTCTTCAATCTCTTTGGGGTGGAGTATAAGCCTAAAAGTAGTACTATTCATAGTTTGCAAAATTACTATTTTTGAAGCATAATTTTGAATTGCTTTGCAGAATGGCTAGAACAATTCACAACTCATCAACAGTACATCAATATGCCTGTTTTCTCACACTACTTTAAGTATTTGTCAGTTTCTTATATCATCTTTACCATTCTATTGGGTGTGTGAGGACCTGAAAGTTACTATAAATTGCTCTTATCTAATTATTAGTATTTCCATGAATTAATTTAGATTATATCTATTGAAAACATTCATATTTTTCTTTTGGGGAATGGATTAGTTTTATAAATTTGAATTGGTCCTTTATAGATCATAGATAAGAAACCTTTATAAAAAAAAACTTGCGGAAAGACTTATCATTTAGATATTTTCATTCCAATTAATTCTAATATATCAAATTTGTTTATACAAAACATTTTTTATTTCATATTATTAAAATTATCCATTTTATTGTCTGTGATCCTCTTTATCATTTACTTAGAGATATACTCTTCCTCTATGCAAAAATGTCAAAGATAATTTCTTTCTTGCTCTTCTAATTTTTTATGTGACCATTTATATTTAGATTATAGATAAACTAGTAATTTATTTTTATATGTGGAATAAGCCATTGGTCTAAACCTTGTCAAATAGTTGCTTCTCAGTTTTTACAACACCTTTTGTCAAATAAGAAATTCTTCTTTCAGTAAGTGGGGTGAGGTCTTTAATTTGATGAATACTATTCTATTGTTTTTATTTGCCTTCCATATGTGTATAAAATCTGTTCTACTGATAGACCTCTTTTTTTAACCACTACCAAATCACCTGAATGATTTGGTCAAATCATCTGAATGATTTGGTTAATGATTATTGCTTTGTAAGTATCATTAAAGTTTGATGCTGATTGATCTACATTTTTCTTTATTATTCTTGACCTTTTGTCTTTTTCCATATGAATTTCATTATTATTTTTCCTTGCTTTTTATAATATTCCTTTGAAAGTTTGATTGATATAACACTGAATAAATAAATAAATTTAGATAGTATTGCCTTTTTTAAAATTTAAAATTTTATTTTCCTAATTACATGTAGTGATAATTTTCAACATACATTTTCCCAAATTATAAGGCCCATACCATCTCCTTCCCTCCTTTCCCTCCACCACTTGGAGATGGTAAGCAATTTCTTCTGGGCCATACATGTATTATCATGCAAAACATGCTTCCATATTGGTCATTGTAAGAACACATTCATACAAAACCAAAACCTCCAAAAAAACCTGTAAAATACACTGATGTGAAAGATAGTATGCCTAGATTCTCATCCTTCCAACTCCAACAGTTCTTTTTCATGAGGTAGAGAACATTTCCCTTCATAAGTCTTTCAGGATTGACCCAGATCATTGCATTGCTGAAAGTAGCCAAGTTTTCAGTTATCTTCACTGTACAGTATTTCCATTACTATGTACAATGTTCTCCCAGTTCTGCTTACTTTGCTCTACATCAGTTCAGGTAGAACCAGCCTCCTTCTGGTTCCCTTAGAATTTTTCTCCAGAGCCACAGTGTGCATGGCAGAGCTTTTCCATACAGGTCCATGGGCAGCTTCCAGCAGCTCCCTTAGTAGTTGGCTCAATGAAGAGCAGGAGCAAATGAAGAGATGTTGTGGAACTTGCCTATCTTTACCTCCAGCCCCCTAATAATTTGAAGTCGGGAGTGAAGATACTCTATTTTACAGGACTGTTTAAGGTGCAGAATTTGATTCCTCTCCATCTACCAGTTAGAAAGAATGGCATTCAGTGCAAAGGGGATCAATAATAATTTCTTTCAATCTTGTGACAATAATTGTTTAATAAACATCTCTGTCCAATTTTTCTGTCCAATCCCCAAACCTTCTCATTATAAAAAAAAAACATCTCTCATCATTTCTTATAGCACAATAGTATGCTATCACCAACATATACCACAATTTCTTCAGCCATTCTTCAAATAATGGACATCCCCTCGATTTCCAATTCTTTGCTGACACAAAAAGAGCTACTATAAACATTTTTGTATAAGTAGGTCCTTTCCCATTTTTTGTTACCTCTTTGGGATACAGACCCAGTAGTGGTATTACGGGAGCAAAGTTCTTTGGGCAAAGTTCCAAATTGCTCTCCAGAATGATTAGATCAGTTCCCAACTCCACCAACAATGCATTAGTGTCCCAATTATATCACATCTCCTCTAATGTTTATCAATTTCCTTTACTGCCATAGTGGCCAATCTAATACATGTGAGGTGGTACCCTCAGCATTGTTTTAATTGTGAGTTTGCATTTCTCTAATCAAGAGAGATTTAGAACATTTTTATAAGATTGATGACTTTGATTTCTACATATTAAAATTGCTTATTTATATTGGCCATTTGGCAGTTGGGGAATGACTTGTATTCTTATAAATTTGACTTAACTCTATATATTTGAGAAATGAGACTGTTATAAGAGAAAACTGTTATAAAATCTTTTCCCACTTTATTGTTTCCCTTCTAATCTTGGTTACATTGGTTTTGGTTGTACAAAAGCTTTTTAATTTAATAAAATAAAAATTATTCATTTTACATCTTCTAATGTTCTCTGTCTCTTGTTTGATCATAAATTCTATTCTTCTCTATAGATCTTCTAGGTAAATTATTCTATGTCCCCCTAATTTACTTATAGTATCACTCTTTATATCTAAATTATATGCCCATTTTGACCTTTTCTTGGTATAGGATGTGAGATAATGGTCTATACTTAGTTTCTGCCAAACTGATTTTCAGTTTCCCCAACAATTTTTGTTAAATAGTGAATTCTTATCTCAAAAACTGGGGTATAGGAGTTTATCAGCTATTAGGTTGCTAAGGTCATTTACTTCCTATATATTGTGTCTCTAATATATTCCATTGATCTATGATTCTTTTTCTTAGCTAGTACCAGGCTGTTTTGGTGATTACTGCTTTATAGTACAGTTTAAGGTCTGGTACTGCTAGATCACCTTCCTTCACATTTTTTTCATTAATTACCTTTACACTCTTGACCTTTTGTTCCTCCAAATGAATTTTGTTATTATTTTTCTAGTTCTATAAAATTATTACTGGGTAGTTTGATTAGTGTGGCCCTGAATAAGTAAATTAATTTAGGTCAACTTGTCATTTTATTACATTAGCTTAGCCTACCCCTGAGCAATTAATATTTTTATAATTGTTTAAATCTAACTTTATTTGTGTGAAAGGTGTTTTTAATTGTGTTCATATAAATCCTATGTTTGTCTTCACAAGGAGATTCCTCAGTATTTTGTATTGTCTAGAGTTATTTTAAATGTAATTTCTCTATCTCCTGCTGCTGGACTTTGTTGGTAATGTATAGAAATGCCAATGATTTGTCTGGAATTTGTATTCTGCAAATTTACTAAAGTTATTAATTATTTCAGCTAGTTTTTTAGTTGATTCTCTAGGTATATCATCTGCAAAGAATAAAAGTTTGATTCCTTCATTGCCTGCTTTTAATTCTTTCAATTTCTTTTTCTTTTATTATTGCTAAACCTAACATTTCTAGTACAATATAAAATAATGATAATGATCACAATTACTTCACCCCTGATCTTATTGGGAAGGCTTCTAACTTATCCCCATTGCAGATGATACCTGCTAATGGTTTTAGGTAGATACTACTTTATCATTTTAAGGAAAGACCCATTCATTCCTATGGTTTCTAGTGTTTTTTAATAAGAATGAATGTTATATTTTGTCAAAGGCTTTTTCTGCATCTATTGAGATAGTTGTGAAATTTTTGTTAGTTTGGTTATTGCTATGGTCAGTCATTCTTATATTAAACCATCCCTACATTCCTGATATAAATCCCGTCTGGTCATAGTGAATAATCTTTGTGATATATTACTGTAATCTCCTTGCTCTAGTATTTTGTTTTAAATGTTTGCATCTATATTCATTAATGAAATTGGCCTATACTTTTCTTTCTCTGTTTTTTGTTCTTCCTTACTTTGGCAATAGTATCGTATTTGTAACATAAAAAGAATTTGGTAGGATTCCTTCTCTGCCTATTTCCCCAAATAATTTATATAGCATTGGAATTGATTGTTCTTTAAACATTTTATAGAATTTACTTTTGTGAATATATCTAGAACTTGGAATTTTTTCTTAGGGAAGTCATTGATGGTTTGTTCAATTTATTTTTCGGAGATGGGATTATTTAAGTATTCTATTTCCTCTTTTATCAATCTGTACAAGTGATGTTTTGGCAAATATTCATCCATTTCACTTAGATCATCAGATTCATTGGCATACAATTGGTCAAAATAGTTCCTAATGGTTGCCTTAATATCATCTTCTTTAGTGGAGATTTACCCTTTTTGGGATACTGATTATTTGATTTTCTTCTTTATTTTTTTAAATCAAATTAACCAGTGCTCTATTTCGTTTTTTAATTGAAAAAAAAAACTTAGTCTTATTTATTAGTTCAGTGGTTCTCTTCCAATTTTAATTCAATGGTTACTTTCCAATTTTATTAATTTTCCTCTTGAAATTTTAGTATTTCCAATTTAGTCTTTAATTGAAGGGTTTTAATTTGTTATTTTTCTAGTTTTTTTAGTTGCATGCACAATTCACATGCTTTTTCTCTTTTTTATTGATGTAAGCAGTTAGAGATTTAAATTTTTCTTTTAGCTGCTTTGCCTCTATCCCATAAATTTTGATTTGTTGTCTCCTCATTGTCATTCTCTTTAATGAAATTATTTTTTCTATAATTTGTTCTTTGACCCACTCCATTTTTAGCATTAGATTATTTAATTTCTAATTAATTTTTGTTTTACCTTTTTATAGATCTTTATTGATTATAATTTTAATTGTGTTATGATTTGAAAAGGATTCATTAATTATTTCTGCTTTTCAGTTTTTTTGTGAAGTTTTTATGCCCTAATATCTGGTCAGTTTTTGCATAGATGCCATGTACTACTGAAAAGAAGGTATATTCTTCTATTTCCTTTTGTTTTCTCCAGAGATCTATTTGTTATAACTTTTCTAAATTTTCATTCATGTCCTTTACTTCTTTCTTGTTGATTTTTTGGTTTGGTTTATCTAGATGTGAAAGTGGAGTTTGAGGCCTCCCACTAGTATAATTTTACTCTCTATTTCCTCCTGAAAGTCATTTAATTTATCCTTTAAAAATCTGGAGTCTATACCATTTTGTGCATTTATGTTTAGTATTGATATGACTATTGTTTATAGTATCTTTTAGCAAAATGTAATTTCCTCCCATATCTCTTTTAATCATATTTATTTTTGCTTTAGCTCTGTCTGAGATCATGATCCTTCTCCTGCTTATTTTACTTCAACTGATGCACAATAAATTCTTCTCTAGCCCCTTATCTTTAACTCTGTATATCTCTCTGCCTCAGATGTGTTTCTTGTAGACTACATATTGTAGGATTCTCATTTTTAATCCACTTTGCTATCTGCTTCCATTTTAGAATGCGTTCATCCCATTTACACACAGGTATGATTAATAACTTTATATTCCTCTTCATTTTATTTTCCCCTTTTGATCCTGCTCTTTCTCCTTTCATCTGTTCCTCACAAGTGTTTTGCACCCCCCCCCCCAACTTTGCCCTTTTTTATCCCACTTTGACTTTTTCCCCTCCTATTTCTCTATAGGGTTAGGTAGGATTACTTTACCCCAGTGAGTATGGTTATTATTCCCTTTCTCAGCAAATAACAGTGAGAGTAAGGCTTAAATAAAATATTGCAAATCACCACCCTCATTTTCCACTCCACTGTAATAGTTTTTCACTTTTGGTGAAAGAATTTACCCTATTCCACATCTCCCTTTCCTTTTCTCTCAGTGCAATCCTCTTTTTCGCCTCTTGATTTTTGCTGCATATCATGCCACTCTAATCAGCTTACTCCATACCCTATCTTTGGTATACTTCTTCTAAATGCTCTAATATTGATAAAAAAAATCTTTAAGAATTACAAAAATATCATCTTTCCACATAGGAATATATAGTTTGACCTTATTGAATTCCTTAAGTTTTTGTCTTATTTATTTTTTAGGCTTTGGGGGGGGGGGTCTGGAGTTCGGAAATTGAATTTTCTATGTAGGTCTCATCTTTTCATCAGGAATGCTTGGAAATCTTCTATTTTATTAAATGACCATTTTTCTCTGAAAAAAAATATTCTCAGTTTGACTAGATGGAGATTCTGGGATGTAAACCTAGGTATTTTGATTCTGGAATATCATATCCCAAGACTTTCAGTATTTAATGTGGAAGCTATTAAGTCCTGTGTAATCCTGACTGTTGTTCTAAAATATTTGAATTGTTTCTTTCTTGCTGATTACAGTATTTTATCCTTGATCTACATGCTCTTGATTTTAGTTATAATACTCCGGGTAGTTTTCATTTGGGAATTTATTTTTGGAGGTGATCTGTGGATTCTTTCAATTTCTATTTGAAAATATTAGGGCAGTTTTCTTGGATAATTTCTTGAAATGTGTCTAGGCTTTTCTTTTTGCTCACAGAGTTCAGGTAGACCAGTAATTCTTAAAGGATCTGTTTTCCAGTTGAGTTATTTTTTCAGTGAAATATTTCACTTTTTTCCATTCTCTTGATTTTGTTTTATTTTTTCTTGATATCTCATGAAGTCATTAGCTTCTAGTTGCTCATTTCTAATTATTAAGGAATGATTTTCTATTATGAGCTTTTGAAACTAATTTCTCATTGGCCATTCTGCTGTCATTTTCTTCTTGCATTGATTTCTTTTCTCTTCCCCATTTTTCCTCTGCCTCCCAATTGATTTTTCTAAATCCTTTTTGAGCTCTTCTAGAGCTTGAGACCAATTTGTATTTTTCTTTGAAGTTTTGCATGTATTTGCTTTGGTTCCATTATCCCCTTCACTGTTTGTGCCTTGTTCTTCATGACCATAAAAAATTTTCTATGGTTAGGTGGGGTTTTTTTAATGTTTATTCATTTTCCCAGCTCTTTCACTTTTATCTTAAAGGTAGGCTCTATTCTCAGGGTAGAGAGGGTACTCTCTGAAACTTCAGTTTTTCCTTGCTTCTACCCTTGGCTCTAAGTTTCAGTTCTTCTAAGGTGGTATGGTGACCTGTGGCCTGGGAGCTCTGAAAGCCAACCTCCACTGCTGATTCAGTCACCTGCTGAGACTACTGATGGCTTGTAGAACTCAGAGCCACATGAACTACCCTGTGCTGGGGCTCAGAGTCTAGCCTCAAGCTTGGGCAAGGGCTTTTGGGCTTCATCAGGTTAGGCACAGTGTGGCTACCTTGCCCTGGGGCTTGTTTATCCCTCCTTAAGCTTGAATAGGGACTTTGGACCTTGTTCCCAGCTTACACAAACTGGGTGCACTGAGGGACTGTCTTGAATTGGGGTCTAAATCTTCACTGCAGGCTTGGGCTAGGGCTTGGAACACAGTGGGGTGGGGGGGATTGCACTACCATTGACTTAGGCAGGGTCTCAATTTGTAGGGGGTTTGCAGGGGGTGGCTTGCTATTGGCTTGCACTAGTACTTCTTGGTGTAGCCTCTGGCAGTCTGTGCTCTCCTCACCCCAGTGAACCCAGACCTTCTCTGCCTGCCTTTCAAGTTGTTTTTTGTGTGAAAGTTGCCTCACTCCATATCTTCCTTGGTTCTTTCCCTCCAGTATTCGTTTTGAGGCATTATTTTAAGGTTGATTGGAAAAGATTCTCATAATAGTTTGAGCTTTCCTAACTTCTGTTCTACCATCTTGGCTCTGCCCCTGGAAATACAATTGCCTTTCAAATTATAGATCAACTTGTGAATAATTAATGTTGTGATTTTTTCCCCAAACACTTTGCTGTATTTCTTCAAAGAATGTTTTATTATTAGATTCATATGGTTCATGGATCAATCTTGGTATATACATTTCCAAATATTTTGTAGTTGTTTTGAGTGGAGTTTCTCTTTCTAATCCTTCTGGCTTAGTTTTGTTGTTAATTTTAGGAAAACTGATGATTTATGTAGATTTATTTTATATCCTGAAATTTTCCTGACATCATTGTTTCATTCAATTTTATGGTTGATTAAAAGATTTTCTATGGAAATCATTGTATCTGCAAAAATGGTGTTTTTTTCTTTTTTGTTAATTATCTACATTTCTTTTCATTATCTTATTTCTAGAGCTAGTGTTCTATATTAAATAGGAGTGACAATAGATGTCCTTTTACACTTGATCTTACTAGAAGGGCCTCTTTTTACCATTACATATAATATTTGCTCTTGGCTTTTAAAGAATTATTTTTATATTAAGGAATGGTTTGTTTATTTCTATGCTTTTTAGAGTTTTTCATTAAAATGTGTTGGATTTGGTCAAACATTCTATATTTATTGATATTATCACATGTATGTTTTTTGTTATTTATAATATTAACTTGACTTATATTTATAGTTTTTTTTTTATGTTGAACCAATACTTCTTCCCTGGTATAAGCCCAACCTGTTCTCAGCATATAATATTTCTACTATGTCATTGTGGTCTGCTTGCTAATATTTTATTTAAAGTTTTTATATTAATATTCTCTAGGGATAATTATTTGTAGTTATCTTTCTCTGCTTTCTCTCCATTTTAGACATCTGGACAAATATTTGATATTTGTACCCTAGAAAAAGATTGAAAGTGTTCCTTTTCTTATTATAAATAGTTTTACGTAATGTTGGGATTAATTGTTCTTTGAATGTTAGAATTGTAAATTGTATAAAAAATGAGTATTTCTTTTTCTCCTTTGGGAGTATGTCTGTGGGTTGTGTAATTTCTTTTTCAAATATTGATTATTTAATTAGTCTATTTCTTTTGCTAACTTAACGGTTTTATATATTTGTAAATATTAATCTATTTGTCCTAAGTGATGTGCTTTGTTGGTTTATAATGGGAAAAACAAATTCTTAAAATTGCCTTTCCTATCATTATTTTGTTGTCTCCTTTTATATTTTTGATATAAATAATTTGGTTTTCCTTTCCTTTTTTTGGAAGTCAAATGACCTAAATGTATTTTGTTTGTTTGTTTTTCAGAAAACTAGCTCCTAGTTTCATTTACCAAGTCAATAGTCTTATTGCCTTCAATTTTATTATTCTTTAATTTTCAAAATTTTTTTGTTTTAGTAGAAAATTTGTTGATTTGTTGTTGTTCAAGTCTTTTTAGTTATATTCCCAATTTATTGATTTCTTTTTTTAATTGATGAATGTGTTTAGAAATATATTTCCCCTAAAAACTGCTTTAGCTACATCCCGTATGTTTTAGTATATTATCTAATTACTGTCATTTTCTTTGTTGAAACTTCTGTAATTTGTCCTTTAGCCCACCTTTTGTTTAGAACTGTGCTTTATAATATGTATTTAACTTACAATTTTACCACTTTTATATTCTTTAGATTTTACTCTTCAAAGGGCATTATGGCATTATGTAACCCCTTCTAATTGATCAAATGCATTGACTTTATTTTTTTAATTTTATAATATTTTATTTGATCATTTCCATGCATTATTCATTAAAGACAAAGATCGTTTTCTTTTCCTCCCCTCCAACCCCTGTAGCCGACGCGTGATTCCACTGGGTATCACATGTGTTCTTGATTCGAACCCATTGTCATGTTGTTAATATTTGCATTAGAGTGTTCGTTTAGAGTCTCTCCTCTGTCATGTCCCCTCAACCACTGTAGTCAGGCAGTTGCTTTTCCTCAGTGTTTCTACTCCCACAGTTTGTCCTCTGCTTATAAATAGTGTTTTTTCTCCTAGATCCCTGCAGATTGTTCAGGGACATTACACCACCACTAATGGAGAAGTCCATTACATTCGATTATACCACAGTGTATTAGTCTCTGTGTACTTGTTCTCCCGGTTCTGCACCTCTCGCTCTGCATCACTTCCTGGAGGTCGTTCCAGTCTCCATGGAATTCCTCCACTTTATTATTCCATTTAGCACAATAGTATTCCATCACCAACATATACCACAATTTGTTCAGCCATTCCCCAATTGATGGGCATCCCCTTGTTTTCCAATTTTTGGCCACCACAAAGAGCGCAGCTATGAATATTTTTGTACAAGTCTTTTTGTCCATTATCTCTTTGGGGTACAGACCCAGCAGTGCTATGGCTGGATCAAAGGTCAGACAGTCTTTTATTGCCTTTTGAGCATAGTTCCAAATTGCCCTCCAGAATGGTTGGATCAGTTCACAACTCCATCAGCAATGAATTAATGTCCCTACTTTGCCACATCCCCTCCAGCATTCATTACTTTCCTTTGCTATCATGTTAGCCAATCTGCTAGGTATGAGGTGATACCTCAGAGTTGTTTTGATTTGCATCTCTCTGATTATAAGAGATTTAGAACACTTCTTCATGTGCTTATTAATAGTTTTGATTTCCTTATCTGAAAACTGCCTATCCATGTCCCTTGACCATTTATCAATTGGAGAAAGGCTTGATTTTTTTGTACATTTGATTTAGCTCTTTATAAATTTGAGTAATTAAACTTTGTCAGAGGTTTTTATGAAGATTCTTTCCCAATTTGTTGTTTTCCTTCTGATTTTAGTTACATTGGTTTTGTTTGTACAAAAGCTTTTTAGTTTGATGTAGTCGAAATTATTTATTTTACATTTTGTGATTCTTTCTATGTCTTGCTTGGTTTTAAAGCCTTTCCCCTCCCAAAGGTCTGACATGTATACTATTCTGTGTTTACCCAATTTACTTATGGTTTCCTTCTTTATGTATAAGTCATTCACCCATTTTGAATTTATCTTGGTGTAGGGTGTGAGGTGTTGATCAATTCCTAATCTCTCCCACACTGTCTTCCAATTTTCCCAGCAGTTTTTATCGAATAGTGGATTTTTGTCCCAAAAGCTGGGATCTTTGGGTTTATCGTATACTGTCTTGCTGAGGTCGCTTGCCCCCAGTCTTCCACTGATCCTCCTTTCTGTTTCTTAGCAAGTACCAAATTGTTTTGATGACTGCTGCTTTGTAATATAGTTTGAGGTCTGGGGCTGCAAGGCCCCCCTCATTTGTGTTTTTTTTTCATTATTTCCCTGGATATCCTTGATCTTTTGTTATTCCAAATGAACTTTGTTGTGGTTTTTTCTAAGTCAGTAAAGAAATTTTTTGGGAGTTCCATGGGTATGGCACTAAATAGATAAATAAGTTTGGGTAGGATGGTCATTTTTATTATATTGGCTCATCCTATCCATGAGCAGTTAATGTTTTTTCCAATTGTTCAAGTCTAGTTTTAGTTGTGTGGAAAGTGTTTTGTAGTTGTGTTCATATAGATCCTGTGTTTGTCTCGGGAGACAGATTCCTAGGTATTTTATTTTGTCTAAGGTAATTTTGAATGGGATTTCTCTTTCTAGTTCTTGCTGCTGAGCTGTGTCGGAATTATATAGAAATGCTGATGACTTATGTGGGTTTATTTTGTATCCTGCAACTTTGCTAAAGTTGTTGATTATTTTGATTAGCTTTTTGTTTGAATCTCTAGGATTCTTTAAGTAGACCATCATGTCATCTGCAAAGAGCGATAATTTGGTCTCCTCCTTGCCTATTTTAATGCCTTCAATTTCTTTTTCTTCTCTAATTGCTACTGCTAGTGTTTCTAATACAATGTAAAATAATAGAGGTGATAATGGGCATCCTTGTTTCACTCCTGATTTTAATGGGAATGGATTTAGTTTATCCCCATTGCAGATGATATTAGTTGATGGTTTTAGATATATATTGTTTATTATTTTTAGGAATGGCCCTTCTATTCCTATGCTTTCTAGTGTTTTTAGTAGGAATGGGTGTTGTATTTTATCAAAGGCTTTTTCTGCATCTATTGAGATAATCATGTGGTTCTTGTTGGTTTGCTTGTTGATGTGGTCAATTATGTGGATAGTTTTCCTAATATTGAACCAGCTCTGCATCCCTGGTATAAATCCTACTTGATCATGGTGGATGACCCTTCTGATCACTTGCTGGAGTCTTTTTGCTAGTATCCTATTTAAGATTTTTGCATCTATATTCATTAGGGAGATTGGTCTATAATTTTCTTTCTCTGTTTTTGGCCTGCCTGGCTTTGGAATTAGTACCATGTTTGTGTCATAAAAGGAGTTTGGTAGAACTCCCTCTTTGTTTATTATGTCAAATAGTTTGTATAGTATTGGGATTAACTGTTCTCTGAATGTTTGATAGAATTCACTGGTGAATCCATCAAGCCCTGGGGATTTTTTCTTAGGAAGTTCTTTGATGGCCTGTTGGATTTCATTTTCTGATATGGGATTATTTAAGAATTCTATTTCTTCTTCTGTTAGTCTAGGCAGTTTGTATTTTTGTATATATTCATCCATATCACCTAAATTGGTGTATTTATTGCCATATAATTGGGCAAAGTAATTTTTAATGATTGCCTTAATTTCCTCTTCATCAGAGGTTATGTCCCCCTTTTCATCTTTGATGCTGTTAATTTGCTTTTCTTCCTTTTTTAAATTAGATTGACCAGTACTTTGTCTATTTTGTTTGTTTTTTCAAAGTTCCAGCTTCTTATTTATTAATAGTTCTATCACTTTTGATTTTATTAATTTCTCCCTTAATTTTTAGGATTTCTAGTTTGGTTTTCTGCTGGGGGTTTTTAATTTGGTTGCTTTTGAGTTTTTTTATTTGCATTTCCAATTGATTGATCTCTGCTCTCCCTACTTTGTTAATATATGCTCTCAAGGATATGAATTTACCTCTGATTACCTCTTTGGATGCATCCCAAAAGGTTTGAAAGGATGTCTAGCCATTGTTATTTTCCTTGATGAAATTATTAATTGTTTCTATGATTTATTCTCTAACTAAATGATTTTGGAGTATCATATTGTTTAATTTCCAATTAGTTTTTGATTTGGTTTTCCATGTACCATTACTGATCATTATTTTTATTGCCTTGTGGTCTAAAAAGGCTGCATTTATTATTTCTGCTTTTCTGTATTTGTGTGCCATGTTTCTGTGACCTAATGTATGGTCAATCTTTGTGAATGTGCCATGTGGTGCTGAGAAGAAGGTGTATTCCTTTTTATCCCTATTTATTTTTCTCCATATGTCTATTAATTCTAATTTTTCTAAGATTTCATTCACTTCTTTTACCTCTTTCTTATTTATTTTTTGATTTGATTTATCTAAATTTGATAATGGTTGGTTCAAGTCTCCCACTAATATGGTTTTACTGTCTATTTCTTCCTTCAATTCTCCTAGTTTCTCCATTAGAAATTTGGGTGCTATATTATTTGGTGCATACATGTTGATTAGTGATATTTCCTCATTATCTAAAGTCCCTTTTAACAAAATATAATTACCTTCCCTATCCCTTTTGATCAGGTCTATTTTTGCTTTGGCTTTATCAGATATCATGATTGCCACTCCTGCCTTCTTTCTGTCAGTTGAGGCCCAGAAGGTCTTACTCCATCCTTTAATTCTGACCTTGTGGGTGTCTACCCACCTCATGTGTGTTTCTTGAAGACAACATATGGTAGGGTTTTGGATTCTAATCCATTCTGCTATTCATCTATGTTTTATGGGTGAGTTCATCCCATTCACGTTCAAAGTTATGATTATCATTTGTGGACTCCCTGGCATTTTGATATCCTTCCCTAATTGTAACCTTTCTTCTTTAGCTCTACCTTTTAGTCCAGTGATTTACTTTAAATCAGTCCCCCTTGTACTTCCCTTTCTACCCCCCTCTCTTCTTATTCCCTCCCTTATTTTCCCGTAGTCTTTTTAAAATTTCCCCCCCCACCCTCTTCCTCCCTTGTACTGCTTCCTTCCCCACAGTCTGTTTTTTACCCTTCTACTCCCCTATAGGGCGCAAATCTATTCTCTTCCCCAATGGATTGGATTGTTCTTCCCTCTTTGGGTCAGTTTCAAAATACGTAGGAGTTGAGTATTTCCTATCTCCAACCTCTTTACCCTTCCAGTGTATCGATGTTCTCCCCCCTCCACCATGAGCTTCTTTGTGACACATAAATTTACCCCCATTTGTTTCTTTTCCCATTTCTTTTAGTCATAACCTCTTTTCTTTTTTAGCTTTAATCATGTATATATATACATACACACGTATATGTATTTATGCATGCATATATCTATATACCTATTTATGTCTTGTCCTTTCATCCTATACAGTTTATCACTGTTCCCTCAGAGTGTAGTTCTTCTAGCTGACCTCTTTTCTTATAGGGATACATATCATTTTAACTTATTGAGTCTCTTAAAAATTTGTTGTTGTTGTTTCCCCTCTTTTTTAATTACCATTTGATGATTCTCTTGAGTTCTGTGGTTGGACTTCAAATTTTCTGTTCAGGTCTGGTCTTTTATTTATGAATGCTTGGAACTCTTCTGTTGTGTTAAATGACCATACTTTCCCCTGTAAGAATATAGTCAGTTTTGATGGGTATTTTATTCTTGGCTGTAGATCTAGTTCCCTTGCTTTCTGGAATATCGTATTCCATGCCTTTTGGTCCTTCAGTGTGGATGCAGACAGATCCTGTGTTATCCTCATCGTGTTTCCATGGTATCTGAATGGCTTCTTCTTGGCAGCTTGTAATATCTGTTCTTTCATCTGATTGTTTTTTAATTTGGCTATAACATTTCTTGGTGTTGTCAGTTGGGGATTAAATACAGGGGGTGATCTGTGGGTTCTTTCAATCTCCACTTTCCCCTCTTGTTCTAGGATCTCAGGACAGTTTTCCTGGATGATTTCCTCTAGTGTTATGTCCAGACTGTTTCTTTTGTTGTGGTCTTCTGTAGTCCAATTATTCTTAAATTTTCTCTTCTTGAATGATTTTCTAAATCGTCTGTTTTGTGAATGAGATGCTTCACATTTTCCTCAATTTTTTCATTCTTTTTTGTTTTGTTTTATAGTGTCCTGTTGCCTTGTGAGGTCACTTGATTCTAGTTGTTTTACTCTGGTTCTTAAAGATTGGATTTCATCTCTGGCTTTTTGGTCGTCTTTTTCCTTCTGGTCTGATTTTCTTTGAAGATCATCTTTCATCCTCTTTACCTCATCTTTCATCTCCTTTGCCTCATCTTTCATCTGCTTTGCCTCATTTTCCAGGTAGATGATTTTGGCTTTCAGGACACTATTTTCTTGTTTTAGTTCAAGTGCCTCTGTTTCCAGATGACTTATCTTAATTTTTAAGTTCTTTTCCCAATTGTCTTCAGCCTCTCTTAGTTGTGTTTTGAGTTCTTCCACAGCCTGTATCCAATTTGCTGGGATTTCTGGTTTATCATTTGCTGATCTCTCCCCCTCTGTTCCATTTGCTGAGTAGTAGCTGTCTATTGTGATTTCTTTCTTCTGTTTCTGTTGTTTGTTCAAATTCACCCCTTCTTTACTCCCTGTATTTGTCTGTGCTCTTGTTCCTCTCATTTTTTTGTTTTTTGGGGACTTCTATCGGTCTCCCCTCTTGGAGCTTTAACAGAAGATCTCTTGGTGTAATCTCTGGGGGAGCGTTGTTGGGGGTTTGAGCTTTCCTGTCCTCTGGAGGCTTTTGATTGGCTTAAAGTCCAGCAGTCAATGAGGATGGATGGGGAGCCTGGGCTTCCCTGCGTTCTGGAGACTTTTGATGGGATTGAGTTCAGCTTAGTTGGGCTGGGTTTACTATGAGTTTTAAACTTCCTGTACGGCTGGAGCAAATATGGAGGATCTCCAAAGTTCTGGCCAGGCTGCCAGGTCTATGCTCCTTCTAGGCTGCCATCTTGACTTCACCTCTAGGTTTCTGTTTTTTTCAGAAGACCCTGCTCTCTAAGGGGGGAGGTGCATGGCCTCCCTGGGCTCTGAGGGCTCCTGATGGGATTAGGTTCAGCTGGTTCTTTCAGAAGACCCTGCTCTCTAAGGGGGCAGGAGTAGTGGCTTGCCTGGGCTCTGAGGGCTCCTGATGGGATTAGGTTCACCTGGTTTGGGCCGAATGAGCCCTGAAGCAAAAAAACCTCCTCCTCCACAATCTGTGTTGAATGCCTGGAGACTGGCCTGGGTTGTTTTCAAGGTAAGCCCTTCACCGGCACTGAGGTTTTTGTTCTTTCAGAATCTCTGAGGGCTCCTGATGGGATTGGGTTCAGGTGGTGTGGGCCAAAAGATCCCCCGAGCCAAAAAAAAGGAAGAAAAAAAACAACCTCCTCCTCCACAGTCTGTGTTGAATGCCCAGAGACTGACCTGGGTTACTTTCAAGGTAAGCTCTTCGGAGCAACCCCTTTGCCAGCCCTGAGTTTTCTGTCCTTTCAGTAGCTCTGAGGGCTCCTGATGGGATTGGGTTCAGCTAGTGCCCTAAAGCTGGGACCTCCCTTGAGACTCAGATGGAAGGACCCAGCCAGGGGTCCCTTCCCCCTTCTCTCTATGTTTCTGGGCCGTCTGAGTTGGGTGCCCCGGAGACTGGCTCAGGTTGCTTTCAAGGTGAGTCCTCAGAGCCCTGAGGTTCCTGCTGCTGCCGTGGGCTCAGCACTCTGGGTTGGGGGGGATGGGTCCTGGGACCTTCCTTCTGCCTATCCCTTAGATCTGAGCGATCTAGGGTTCTGGCTTTTGGGGTGCTGTACCTTTTGGTCCAGGTCCAGGAGGAGGGTTCCCCAGGTCTATCCTGTTGTTCAGCTTGAATTTCGGTGTCCTAGGAGCACTCTGTTTGCGATCGGTAAGGAAGGGTTTCTGAGGTCTGAACTTTTGCTGCTTCTACGCTGCCATCTTGACAGGAAGTCGCAATTGCCAAATGCATTGACTTTAAAAAGTTTTTTCTGACTTTTGTTTTTGCATTTCAAATTTACTATTTATCTCTAGTCTTTTCCTAGGGAATATTTTAAAGTCATTGCCTATAAAAGCCCAGTTCACATTGGTCATCACAGCACACACACTGGTTACTACTATTCTCCAAGGATTCCAAGGACTTTACTGTGGATTTATCCTGGAGCTTTCTCAAGCCCTCCATTCTTACTGCCTCTAGACTGAGAACACTATAAACCACTTATGTCTCTGGCCCTTCTTTTTTGTCCTAAAAGGCTACTGGCTTATTTACTTAAACTGGTGCTGGCTTTGCTGATAGTCTCCTTTCCTAGTTAGTCCTCCTGATCTGCTGGATGATATTTTATACAGTTTTCTTAATTAACATTCAGTCTGATACTAATATCCAATTTTTGCTGATGTTGATGTTAGGGAGAAGCCCTCTAAGAGAATATAGAGACCCATGTATGATACACTCTTTTTTATCTGTTGTCACTTCTACTGCAGCTATATTCTTATCAGTAACATGGTCTGAAGTTTTCTCTTTCCCCTCCCCCAGGACTGTCCAAAAAGGTTAGTAGGGATATTCCTACAACGTGCTATTCATTCCTTACTATCACTCTACATCTGTGCTTTTATCTGATTTTGAGAACAGTGGGATCAATGGAGAATAGCTTCACAGAGTTATTTGTAATATTAGTACAAATTTGTCATGAAGTAAAGCCAGTACTAAACATAAACCTCGAAATAACAGAGTTTTCCACTTTTGCTCCTGAATTTCAAAAACTGAACTTTAAAAATAGAAAATATAGTATCTTTGCATGCTTTTCTAATGTTGATGCTAAGTAGCATAATCTTAAGCAAACAGTTATTTGCATTACAGTAAGTTTTGATTAGGGATCTCAGCCTTCAAAAGCCTTTATCTATTAATTTACTAACAACCTGGCACATAGAAGGCATTTAATAAATGCTCATTGGGGGCAGCTGGTTAGCTCAGTGGATTGAGAACCAGGCCTAGAGATGGGAGGTCCTAGGTTCAAATCTGGCCTCAGACACTTCCCAGCTGTGTGAACCCTGGGCAAGTCACTTAATCCCCACTGCCTAGCCCTTACCACTCTTCTGCCTTGGAGCCAAAACACAGTATTGACTACAAGACAGAAGGTAAAGGTTTAAAAATTTTTTTTAAATAAATGCGCATTGATGTAACTTTTTTACATGAAAATGCTCATATGCCTTCTTTCTTTAAAAAAATTTATTATTTCAGCTTAAGTTAAATTTATTGTTATAAGAAACATTTTTGTGACCATATACTAAAGGTCAGTGATATCATGATTTCTAATGATACTTCTTTTAAGTAGACAAGGTCACTGCTACTTTTTATATGCTTTTTGTTTTTGTTAAGCAAATGTAGACACAAGTTTTTTTTATTTCCTTTATTTAACAATTGTGTTAATTATTTTAGTCTGTGGATTATATCTAAACTTTTTAAATTTTAGAGTGTAGTACACTGCCATGTATTCTGTAAATAATCAGTAAATATTTGTTGTTATTTATGAAGTTTGGCACTTAAGGTACTTAAATCATAACACTTTGGTTTCAACTATCATCTTTACCATCATCGTATGTCCCTGAGTACTTTATGTGTACATGACAGTATACTATGAATCAGGTTATGGAAACTAATTTTAAAATGTTTCTTGTCTTTGTTGATCTTTCTTAGAAAGACAGCATGATATGAGCAGTTAGTGTCCCCTTGAGTTGGTATGTTGTACCTAGTTAACTCTTCTGTCTTGCTATTAGTTCAGACTGCATTGTCATCAACATGCAGCTAATATGTAAGATTTATATAATTTTAGCAAATTGATTTAGTACTTTGGAAAGAACACTGACTCTGGAGTCATAAAAGTTGGATTCAATCTTACTTCTACCCCTTATTTACCTGTGTGACTATGGACAAATATTAAACTTCCTGAGCCTCATTTTCCTCATTCTCAAAGCATGATAGTTGGACTCAATGATTTTTAAGGTTCCTTCCAGCCTTTTATCCTTGATCCTGTGATCATTTCAGTGTATTTGGTTCATAAAAATGCTTTTTCCTCCCAGAAATATGTAATTAAAATTTAAGAAAGGTGATTTAATGTAGTGTTTTTTTAAACAATGTATTTAAATCAGGACTGGAATTTATTCAAGGTCTTTCGTTGTTTTAATTTTAAGATCTAGAAGTTAAGACCTTAAATATTCTCTAGCCCTACATTTTAATTTTACAGATGAGAAAATTGAAGTCCAGAGAGGTAAGGGATTTGCCCAAAGTAAATGGCAGGATTAGAAGGAGATGGAATGGAATAAGCATTTATATAGTGTCTACTATATACCAGTCACTGTGCTAAGCACTTCTTACAAATATTATCTCATTTCATCTTCATAGTAACCTTTGAGGTAGGTGTTATTATCTCCATTTTACAATTGAGGAAAACTGAGGCAAATAGAAGTTAAGTGATTTGCCATATTGCCCCATCTCTAAATTACTGGCTTAATAGAGATGGGAGGTCCTAGGTCCAAATCTGGCCTCAGACACTTCCCAGCTGTGTGACCCTGGCCAAGTCACTTGACCCCCATTTCCTAGCCCTTACCACTCTTCTGCCTTGGAGCAAATACACAGCATCGACTACAAGATGGAAGGTAAGGGTTTAAAAAAATTTTTTTAATAAATTACTGGCTTAAATAATCTTTGTTTTTTGAAAATTTTTGTCTACAATATAATTTTTACTTCTGGATAATTTTCCATCTATATTAACAGCAAATAAATACTAATAAAATGTTGACTTTTAAGTGACACTGGAAAAAATTCATTTGAAGTTTGAAGTAAGTTTATTGGATTAGGTATTTCATCATGGTAATTTTCATGTAAAATTAAAAATTAACACTAATCTACATTCCTAATTTCTAGTATAAAACTCCATTTCATAGCAAAACATTGGACATTCATTTTGGATCAGTTATTTCCTTTTCTGGTTGGCACTGTGCCTTTACCAACTAGAATGTCATGGACTAGAGAGATGTATCAAATAAATAAGAATCTATCATTTAATTTAGTGATTGACTTTCTGGCACACATTTACATTCTTTTCGGTGTAATGAGAAGACAGTTAACAAATAAACCTGAGAGATTATTTGTTTATAAATTTCTCATACAACCATTGGTATGCATTGCAAATATTTCAAAATAAAAATGTAACTTAAAATAATTAGTATCAGATGTGGCCTCCAGAAACTATGTAAAAATAATGGGTTGCTACTATGTCAGCCAGTTAGATTACATCATTAAATATAGTTTCTTCTTTTACTATCATATTTAACTACTATTTCTTCCTCTTCATGTCAAATAGGCTATGGAAAATATTTATGGTCTTTTCATATGTGTTAATGGTAGCCTAAAACAGAGCTGTCTAACTCATAGCCTGCAGGTCCAAGGCTCCTTTGTTCAGCCCAAACCAGATTAAAATGTAATTGGGAAATATTTGACAAAATAAATAAAAATACAATAAACATGTATAATATTACATTTTAAATCTAAGTTTAATATGTGGCTCTCAAGGGTCCTTATTTATAGTTTATTGGTCTCCATTTATATTTGAGTTTGGCACTACTAGCCTAATGGTTCCAAATGAATTTCTACAGTCTTTAGATAAAATTGGAACAGGAAAGTCAACAAGGAAATAAATCATTTCAGAAGATTTAAGACTAGCATAAGAGAAGATCTAGGCTGCTTAAAAAATAAAAAAAGAGAAAAATGTTTCTCTTAAGGCTTACCACAGAGTTTCTCTCTTGACTGGAAAAGGAAACAGTAACCTCAGATAATGACACTATTATTCAAACCTTAGAAAATACTTTTGAATATATGATCATTTTAAACATAAGATAATTTTCATTCTATATTTAAAATAAAATATGAAGCATCACAGGATGGACCTAGATGTTTTTTGTCATTGGTGTAGGGAATTCCAGTGAGAAAACTAAACTCCCTTCAGCAAGGCAGATCAGCAACTTCTCTATAATTTATAGTCTTAGAGAACTGCATGGAGTACTTGAGAGATTAAGTGATTTGCTCCAATATGTTTCAGAGGGAGGACTTGAACATAAGTCTTCTTAAGTCACAGTTGGGCATTCTATCCAGTAGTGCCTGCTTGTCTTTCTAACTCAGAATATAAATTAATGATGTAGCTTCAAGTACAGTATGTTTAATCGAATATATGTAGTTAAAACTGCTTGTTTTAGGTACCAATGAAATTCTAGATAGCATTTCACTCATATCTATTTCTTGACTAAAGGAATAAAATTCTAATCCATTCCTTATGATATAATACAGCAAGCTCTGAAGGCTTAAAGAAGACAGATTACCCTTATCTTCCCTTCTGCTCCTGCTGATTAGTTGGGAATTTCCATTTATGAATTGCTTATTTTTGTACATAGCTTCAAGGAAGTAGAGCTATAAATTGTTAGATTAAAGATGTTTAGGGATTATTACTGGGCACTGAGGTTATAGATACAGAAAAGAAAGAACCCTTGTCAAAGGTATTACTTTCTACATGTATATAAAATAACCAAAGATAATGGGTGGACATTATTATACTCTTCTGCCTTTTTTGAGAATCCAACCAAAGAGATAATTTGAATAATCAGTTAAAGGATCCACAGAAAGTCAGGAAGGTGTTCCAAGATTTAAGTTTTGAATATTTTAACCTTTCATCTTTGTGATGGTTTACATAACTATTCTAGTAAATGCCTACTTGTTTTAGATTTCTGGTTCTAAAGTTTATATAATTTGCAAAATATCCCCTAAGTCAAATAGTAAAAATTTCAAGAAAGATGTATGAATGTGTCTTTTTAAAACTTCACACATATATCTCTGGTTATTGTTTATTTGCATTCACAATGAAGAGTAGAGGCAATGGAAAGCATGGCAATACTGGCATCTGACTCTACCTAATATTCTAGTACAGTAATGAGGAACCTTTTAGATCTCTAAAAGTGCTGGGCCCCACCCCACCCACCAGAATGAGTGCCATGCATTCCCTGTTCTATCTCCACCCCCCATACCCCACACACCAGGAGGGAAAAAGCACTCCCATTGGGCTGCTGGGTGAAGGGGTGGGTGAAGTAAGGAATATCCTCAGCAAATGTGGAGAGGGAGAGGAGAATGGCCTGAGCAGCTCTTCCCCCTGTGAGTCACCTACCTTCCCCACTATGAGCTCCCATCAGGCTGCTGGGCAGCAGGGCAGGTGATATGAAAGACTATTGTCAGACACAGTGGAGTGGGAGAGGGGAGGAGTTCCACTCAAGTCCCTCTGCCTTTCTAGTAATGAACTTGTTGGGGAGGCATGGCCATGTGTCCACAGAGAGTGCTCTGCATGCCATCTTTGGCACCCATGCCATAGGTTCAAATGAAGTGAAGAAAGAGTGCTGTAAAATGCTGCCTTAGGATAATGGCAAGATATCTATTTTTTTCTTAGTCTTATAATATATCACCTTTTTTTGCCTTTCTTCATATATCCAATGTTGCATGACTCATTTAACAGGATGTAATCGAATATTATGTTGCCATATGACATCTACTCAAACGTATATAGTCCTTTCTTAGACTTTCTGTAGAACAAGTGATGACTAAATATTCAGGTTTTCTAGGACTTTAGACACTGTGACAAAAGAGAGACCTTTCAGCTAGTGAAAACTAATAGACCAGCAACGCTGTAATTAATTGCTTCCTAAAGTAATCACTTCTCCTGACTAGAATTATTCAAATATCAGTTAACTGATCATATATCCAAAATGTAGAAGATATTTCTATTTGGAGTAGAAGGCCAATCTATATAATTGCTAGGGCCCCTTCCAAGTCTGTTATCAGTATTTTAGCCATATTTTGAAAAGCTTAGTCCTCAGAGAAGAGGACTTAAATAGAGAACTAAATAATAAGAGTTACAAGTATAGCCTCAGATCCATTTACAGTTTTGTTACTTGGATGGCCTTTTGTTACATAGATGACCTTTGCCTAGTCAGTTATCACCTCTTGTCAAATGAAGAAGTTAGAATAGATAATCTTTCTCATTCAAAAATCTTTTAATCAAGAGTTGATTGTGTTATAAATTGACAACCAAATTTAGATATATAGTACTTAGAAGGTAACTGATTGTCCCATGTTACTTTGCAAGTTTGAACTATTAAACAAATAGAATTCTTTTCAATTTTGGAAATTGTTTTCCATGATTAATAACTTTGGGCACATGTTTCTGAATTTACTTAGATTTTGTAGATTGAAAATTAAAGAAAGTTAGTGAATAGGAGTTCCACCCTTAAATAAGTGCTAGGTAGAGACAATGAATTAATCTTTCTTTGTTAAAGCCAATCTTAATTGAAAGAACTAATCTTAAGTCTTTATTCTAAAGACTATAGCATAAAAGTTTTTGTAAATATCCTTAAGTTGGTATCTTAATTTTTAAATATATGGTTATTATTTTATTTCTTTTTTTTTTAACCTTTACTTTCTATTTTAGAACTGATACCAAGTATCAGTTCCAAGACAAAAGAATACTAAGGGATAGGCATTTAGGGATAAGTGACTTGTCCATGATCACACAGGTAGGAAGTGTCTGCTGTCAAATTGAATGCAGGTCTTCCCTTTTCCAGGCCTGGCTCTGTCCACTGAGCTACCTAGTTGCCCCTATTTCATGCTTTTTAAGAATATGTTAAAATACAACAGAGTTTTAAAAGCTGGTTGGCTAAGGGCTTTGTCTCTCATAACTCTCTACTTCTACTAGGTATATGTGGAAAAGAGAAAAATAAGTAGATCTTATGCTAAAGTCACTGAAAGATGTAGAATCAGAGATTTGGAATGTTAAAGGTTATTTACTATAATCTTCCCATTTTACAGATGAAGAACTTTGTCCCAGAAGGGATTGTGCCTTCCCCAAAGTCACCCAGATATTAAATAGCAGAGCCAGAATTAGAACCTAATTTTTCGGACTATAAATTCTGTGCTTTTTCCTACTACTTGATCTTTATATACTGCTTTGAGGTTTAAAAATAGTATCAAATAAAGTAACTTATTTAATCTTCACAAGAACTCTGTGGAGTAGTATGGAACTGCTCTCATTTTACAAATAATGAAATTGAGGTTTACAGAGGTTAAGTAACTTGCCCTTACACAATGACCATGGGTGAGAGGTGAGATTCAAACTGAGGTTTCTCTTCAGTCCCCCATCATGCATTTATTAAGTACCTTCTATGTGCTAAGTATAGAGCTAAGTTATGGGGATAAAAAGAAAGACAAAAACCAAGGAGCTCAAAGTCTAATGGGAGTCAACATGCAAACATCCATGTACAGGTGACATACATGACAAGTTTGAGATCATCTCAAAGGTGAGGCACTGGTGTTGAGAACATTAGGAAACACTTATTGCAAAGATGAGACTAGCCATGACTTGAAAAAGTCAGGGAATCCAGGAGGGAGAAAGGAGGAACTTGAATCAAAGTCATCTTGAGTCCCAGGTGGGCTTTCAATCCACTCTGATAATACCACCTCTGTAATTTAGAGTGTATAAATGGATTTATTTAACTTGGTCAACTAAGAGACAGTCCATTAAAAATGTTGACTTTGGAGATGGGGTGTTTTGTTTGAGGAACACATACAGGAGGCCAGTATGTGGAGGAGAGGAATAAGATGCAGTAAGACTGGAAATGCAAGTAGGGGCTAAATAATGAAAAGTTTTAAAAGTCAAAAAGAGAATTTTATATATGATTCTGGAGGTTTGTCGAGTATAGGGATTTATTGAATAGGACTTGGCCAGACTTGTGTTTTAGGGAGATCATTTTGACAGCAGAAAGGAGGATGTACTAGAGTAGGTCAGGGTCTTCAGACATCCCTTCTGAGAGAACCATCATCAGGCTATTGCAATATATCTAGGTATACTAGGTATACCTGAGGTAGTGAGGAGAGAAGAGAAGAGGAACATACATGAGAAATGTTACAAAGGAAGAAATGACAGGATTTGGCTGATGAGAGTAGATATAGGGAGTGAGAAAGAATGAGAAGTAAAAGATGATGCTTAAATTTGTGCCTGGAAATATAGTGGTACCCTTAAAAACAATAACAAAGGATGGGGGAAAGACTTGGTGGGAAGGATAATAAATTCAGGTATTTTGAACATGTCAAATTTAAGATATCTGCAGAGTATCCACTTTGAGATATCCACTAAGAAGTTGATATGAAACTGGAAATTAGAAGAGAGATTAAAGCTAGACAAATGGAATTGAGAATGATATACACAGAGGTACTAATTGAATTCAAGGGAGCTGATGAAAACAAGTAAAATAGTATAGAGGAAGAAGAGAGTTATATCCATAGTTATCAAGAATAACTTGAATGAAGATAAAGCAAAGAAGAAGCAGTCAGGTAGAAGGAGAACCAGGAAAGAGCAATTTTACAAAACACATAGAAGATAATATCAAGGATAGAGAGTAATTCAGTGTCACAAGTTGCAGAGAGGTCAAGAAGGAAGAGGACTGAGAAAAGACCATTAGATTTGGCCATTTAACTTCAGAAAGAGAAATTTTAATTAAATGATGAAGTGACAAGCCAGACCACAAAAGAGTTAAGAAGAGAGTGAGAGGAAAGGAAGTGGAGACATCAATTGTAGATAGACTTTTAGCCGGAAATGCGAGATTTAGAGGACTTTCAGTGTTTGATCCTAGAAATGACAAGTCACTGGACATTAAGAGGGAAGAGAATGTTATCAATATGGTTACACTTTCACTTTAGAAAAATCATTTTGGCAGTTGTATGGAGGACTGATTGAAATGAAGAGAAATTTAAGGTAGGGAGACAATTAGGACAGTATTTTAATAGTCTAGGTGTAAGTGAAGAGACATGGACAAGAGAAGTGGTGGAGATAAAATGTTTAAGATTGGCACTTGATTGTATACTTGGATCCATGTTACCCTAATTTACTTATGGTACTATATATCTAAATCATTTATCTATTTTGACCTTATTTTGGAATATGGTATAAGATGTTGATATATACTCAGTTTTTTCCAAACTGCTTTCCAATTTTCTTAGCAGTTTTTTGTCAAAAAGCTTGGATTTTTTGAGTTAATGAAAAATAAATTACTGTATAGTTTATTTCTGTGCATTGTATATCTAATCTATTCTACTGGTTCACCACTCTTATTTCTTAGTAAGAGATTATTTTGATGATTCCCACTTTGTAATATAGTTTGAAATCTGGTACTGCTACTCTGCTTCCTTCAAATTTTTCCCCATGAATTTTTAGAGAAAGAATTCTTAATCAAAGAAGGGATATATGGGATATACAATCACAAAAGATAAAAGAAATCATTTCTGTTACATGAAATTGAAAATATTTTCCACATTAATTTGAGAGAATATATGTCAGATAGTTTGATAATGTTGTAAAATTAAAATATATGGAGAAGTAACACATATATGAGGCCAGAAGCCATTCCTCAGTGGTTAAATGATCAAAGGAAGGATTAGAAACGATTAACTGTATGAGATTCTTTCAAGTTGCTTATATACAAGAAATGTAAATCCAATCAACTCTGATGCCTGGCAAAGAGGCAAAGATGCCAAATGGGGAAAATATCAGTTTGGATTGGTTGGGGAAAAACAGGAATACTAACACACTGTGAAAGGAACTGTATGTTGGTCTAGCCATTCACAAAAACAATTTGAAATAATGCTAAGACAGTAATTAAGTGCCCAGACCTTGACCTGGCATTTCCACAACTACATATTGGCTTCAAAGAGATCAGTAGTGAGAAGAAAGGTCCTACATATGCCAAAATCTCTGAGAAATATTTTTGAAGTAACAAAGAATTGAAGATGTAATAGTTGCTCATCAGTTGGAGACAGTCTAAGCAAATAGTTATGCTTGAATGTAATATTCAACTGTAAGAAGTTATGAAAATAATGTTTACAGAGAAATCTGGAAGGATTTATATAAACGTAGGCAAAATGAAGTAAAGAACACCAGGAAAACAACATACACAGTGACTGCCACAATTAATGGAAAGAACAGTTTTTAAAAATCCAAAAATAACGACATGAATTTTTAATCCCCAAATTTATCCTTAAATAAAAATTTTTATTTCCACTCCAGGCTTAGTTAAGAGCATTTAAGGAGATGCAGATTGTCCTTATATAGTTTGTTTCTGTTAGTATTTCTTCAGACAACACTTTTTATTTACTCTAAGGAAATTATGAAAAAAATTATTATTTCTTTCTCAATATTTTGATGTGAGAAAAATATATTAGAGGACAATATATAGGTACATCACTTTGATACTTTGATGGATTCATGATTTCATTTATATGGATATTCCCTCCCTCCATTCAGATTGTGATCTTTTCATTCCCCATGATTCTTGTATATGTCCTTACATAAATCATCTCTAGAGGACTTAACCAAAGAATGGAATAGTCTAAGGTTGACAGTTGAAATATACTTAATGTTTTATCCTTCCCTCTTACTAACATGATTAACCTAACTTTTTTTCTAGTTATAAATGTCATCGGAGATTTCTCTAATACTAACTACCTCTTTCATACAAACTATTTTTGGTAATATGCTACAGTACATTTGAACCCATCTTTCATATACTTTCATTGTCCCTTTAGTAACTTGCATTTGTGATTCTTTGGAGACTTTGGTATTTGAACATCAAAAACCCATTTAGCAGTTTGTTTGAGAACATATATGAGTCAACAATATCATATGACGACAAAAAAAAAAAGCCTAATCTTGGGCTGAGTGAGGAAAATATGTAGCATCCAGACTGAAGAAGTTGAGGACATTTAGCAGAGAGGGCTTGGAGAAAAAGAAGAAAGGGCAGAATCCTTGTGAATACTGTATCTTTTTTTTTTTTTACAGTTTAAACATTATTTTATTTGGTCATTTTCAAATATTATTCCTTGGAAACAAAGATCATTTTCTTTTCCTCCCCCCTCCCACCACCCCTCCCATAGCTGGTGTGATTCCACTGGGTATCACATGTGTCCTTGATTCAAATCCATTTCCATGTTGTTGGTATTTGTATTAGGGTGTTCATTTAGAGTCTCTCCTCAATCATGTCCCCTCCACCCCTGTAGTTAAACAGTTGATTTTCTTCGGTGTTTTTACTGCCACAGTTTATTCTCTGCTTGTGGATAGTATTTTTTAGATCCCTGCAGATTGTTCAGGGACATTGCATTGACACTAATGGAGAAGTCCATCACCTTCAATTGTACCACAATGTATCAATCTCTGTGTACAATGTTTTCCTGGTTCTGCTCCTTTCGCTCTGCATCACTTCCTGGAGGTTGTTCCAGTCTCCATGGAATTCCTCCACTTTATTATTCCTTTTAGCACAATAATATATTCCATCACCAACATATACCACAATTTGTTCAGCCATTCCCCAATTGAAGGGCATCCCTTCATTTTCCAATTTTTGGTCACCACAAAGAGCGCAGCTATGAATATTCTTGTATATGTCTTTTTCCTTATTATCTCTTTGCAGTATAAACCCAGCAGTGCTATGGCTGGATCAAAGGTCAGACAGTCTTTTATCACCCTTTAGGCATAGTTCCAAATTGCCCTCCAGAATGGTTGGATCAATTCACAACTCCACCAGCGATGAATTAATGTCCTGTCTTTGCCACATCCCTTCCAGCATTCATTACTTTTCTTTGCTGTCATGTTAGCCAATCTGCTAAGTATGAGGTGATACCTCAGGGTTGTTTTGATTTACATCTCTCTGATTATAAGAGATTTAGAGCACTTTTTCATATGCTTATTGATAGTTTTGATTTCTTTGGCTGAAAACTACCTGTTCATGTCCCTTACCCATTTATCAATTGGAGAATGGCTTTATTTTTTTGTACAATTGATTTAGCTCTTTATAAATTTGAGTAATTAGACCTTTGTCAGAGGTTTTTGTTATGAAAATTGTTTCCCAATTTGTTATTTCCCTTCTCATTTTGGTTACATTGGTTTTGTTTGTACAAAACCTTTTTAATTTGATTACATTTTGTGACTCTATGTCTTGCTTGGTTTTAAAGTCTTTCCCTTCTCACAGGTCTGACATGTATACTATTCTGTGTTCACCTAATTTACTTATAGTTTCCTTCTTTATGTTCACCCATTCTGAATTTATCTTGGTATAGGGTGTAAGGTGTTGATCCAAAACCTAATCTTTCCCACACTGTCTTCCAGTTTTCCCAGTAGTTTTTGTCAAATAGTGGGTTTTTGTCCCAGAAGCTGGGGTCTTTGGGTTTGTCATATACTGTCTTGCTGAGGTCACTTACCCCAAGTCTATTCCACTGATCCTTCTTTCTGTCTCTTAGCCAGTACCAAATTGTTTTGATGACTGCTGCTTTATAATATAGTTTGAGATCTGGGACTGCAAGGCCACCTTCCTTTGTATTTTTTTTTCATTATTTCCCTGGATATCCTTGATCCTTTGTTCTTCCAAATGAACTTTGTTATGGTTTTTTCTAAGTCAGTAAAAAAAAATTGGGGAGTTCAATGGGTATAGCACTAAATAGATAAATAAGTTTGGGTAGGATGGTCATTTTTACTATATTGGCTCGTCCTACTCATGAGCAGTTAATGTTTTTCCAATTGCTCAAGTCTAGTTTTAGTTGTGTGGAGAGTGTTTTGTAGTTGTGTTCAAATAGTTCCTGTGTTTGTCTCGGGAGATAGATTCCTAGGTATTTTATTTTGTGTAAGGTGATTTTGAATGGGATTTCTCTTTCTAATTCTTGCTGCTGAGCTATGTTGGAAATATACAGAAATGCTGATGACTTATGCAGGTTTATTTTGTAACCTGCAACTTTGCTAAAGTTGTTGATTATTTCAACTAGCTTTTTGGTTGATTCTCTAGGATTCCTTAAGTAGACCACCATGTCATCTGCAAAGAGTGATAACTTGGGCTCCTCCTTACCTATTTTAATGCCTTCAATTTCTTTTTCTTCTCTAATTGCTAATGGGCATCCTTGTTTCACTCCTGATCTTATTGGGAATGCATCTAGTTTATCCCCATTGCAGATGATGTTAGCTGATGGTTTTAGATATATACTGTTTAATTTTTAGGAACGACCCTTCTATTTCTATGCTTTCTAGTGTTTTTAATAGGAATGGGTGTTGTATTTTATCAAAGGCTTTTTCTGCATTTATTGAGATAATCATGTGATTTTTGTCTGTTTGCTTGGATACTGTATCTTTAAGTGGACAAATTATTGTCTTTTTGTATGGATGAGGAATTAGATTTGTTCTATTTGACCACATATGTCAGAACTAAAGGCAATGAGTAGAAGCTGCAAAGCAGTACATTTAGGCTTTGTGTAAGGATAAACTTATTTTTTTTATTTTTTTTCTTACATGAATTACTTCTATCCCAAAGAGAAATTGACTGCCTCTAAAAACAGTGGCAGGGAATAATAAATGGCTTAGTGGTTAGAGTGTTTGGCCCAGAATCAGGAAGATTTATCTTCCTGTGTTCAAGCCAGGCCACAGACACTTACTGGCTTGTGTGATCCTGGGCAAGTCACTTCACCCTATTTGCCCATTCCTAATCTGTAAAATGAGAGTGAGAATGAAATGGGAAACCACTCTACTATCTCTTGCAGGAAAACCCCAAATGGGGCCACAAAGAGTCAGACACAACTCAAAACAACTGAATAAGAAGAAATAATTGCTTCTCTCTGTTTCTAGATTTCATTAAGCAAATTCTGGCTGACCAACATACTATATTTGTAGACATTACTTTTCCTATTCTGAGCTTCTGTGTTACATGATTTGCACTCTATCACATCCCTGGGAGAATGTTGTTGTTGAAAAATAAGGGTCTTTTATTTTAGGGAGGATCTTTTGATCTGAAGTACATATCATGCATTAAATATTTACATATAAAGTATATAAATTATTATAAACAAATATTGTCTTTGTCTCTCTCTGTATTTGTTTATGGCTTAAAATTGAATCCCAGTTTTGCTTATCCTATTTTTTACAGGTAGAAATGGATATTGTTGAAAAATTGGTGAAAATGGTACCTTGTGAACATGAAGATCTGTTAAATATCACCCTAAGACTTTTGTTAAATCTGTCCTTTGATACAGGACTGAGGAATAAGATGGTACAAGTTGGACTACTTCCCAAACTCACTGCACTTTTAGGTATGTTTGATAGATTTCATTTGTGAATGCATCTGGCTGAAGGGCCTTTTTTCATAATGAGTTGTTTGATGGTTTGTTAAATTTCTTTTTCTGTGATGTTTTTTAGGTATTTTATTTTCTCTCTTTTTCAATCTGTGTAGTTTATATTTTTGTAAGTATTCATCTATTTCACTTAGATTGTCAGATTTATTAGCATATATTTGGGTAAAATAAACTCCAAATAATTGCTTTAATATCTTCTTTATCAGTTATGATTTTGCCTTTTTCATTTTTGATAATTTGGTTTTCTTTCTTTTTAATCAAGTTACCTAATGATATATCTAGTTTATTTGTTTTTTCATAAAACCAACTCCTTGCCTTATTTATTAGTTCAATGGTTTTCTTACTTTCAATTTTATTAATCTCTCCCTTGATTTTCAGGATGTCCAATTTATTGTTTAATTGGGGGGAATGAATTTGTTCTTTTCCTAGTTTTTTTTTAGTTGCATGCCCAATTCATTATCTGCTCTTTCTCTGTTTTAATGATGTAAGCATTTATAGATATAAAATTCCTCCTCAGTACCACTTTGACTGCATCCCATAAATTTTAATGTGTTGTCTCCTCATTGTCATTTTCCTTAATGAAATTGTCGATTATTTCTATGATTTGTTCTTTGACTCAGTCATTCTTTAGGATAAGATTACTTAGTTTCCAAATTAGTTTTTTGTCTTTCTGCTATCCTTTGTTGACTATAATTTTTATTGTGTTATAGTCTGAAAAATATGCATTTAATATTTCTGCCTTTCTGCATTTGGATAGGAGGCTTTTGTGCCCTGTTATGTGCTCAGTTGTGGTGAGGGTGCTATGTACCATTCAGTTTTCTCCAAAGGTCTATCATATAGTTTTTCTAAAATTTTATTTACCTCTTTAACTTCTTTCTTATCCTTTTTTTTTGTTAGATTTATCTCCTTCTTAGAGTAGAAGGTTGAGGTCTCTCACTAGTAATAGTTTTATTATATCTAGTAGATAGTCTTATTATTTCCTCCTATAACTTCATGTAACTTTTCCTTTAGGAATCTGGATGCTATGCCATTTGGTGCATATATATTTAGTACTGATATTGTTTCATTGTCTATGGTACCTTTTATCATGATATAATTTCCCTCCTTATCTCTTTTGATTAGATGAATTTTTACTTTTGCTTTATCTAAGATCATGATTATTCCCCTGGATTAAAAAAAAATTAGCTAAGGCATAGTAAATATGTTTCTTGTAGACAGTATATTGTGGTGTTCTGGTTTTTAATCCACTCTACTGTCCTTTTCCATTTTATGGGTGAGCTCATCCCATTCACATTCACAGTTATGATTATGAATCATGTGTTTTCCTCCATCTTATTTTCCCTCTGTTGATTCTTCTCTTTCTCTTCTTTTAGCCTTTCCCTGTTCATAGATATTTTGTTTTCAACAACTGCCTGACCCAATTAGCATTCCTTTTTCTATCCCACCACCCCCCTTTATTCTTTCTGTCTTCCTGCTTTCCTATAGTGGAAGGTAGGTTTCTAAAGGTGACTGAATGTTGGTGTTATTCCCACTTTGAGCTAGTTCTGATGAGAGTAAGTGTCCATCATAGCCATCCCTTCATCTTTTCCTCTACTTTATTTGGCTCTTATGAAACTCTTAATGAGAGATAGTTTCCCCCATTCTGTCTGTCCTTTTCTTTACTCCACATATGTTTCTCTTTCTCATCACTTCTTGGTTTTCTTTTTATGTTATACCATATTATTTAGCTTCTTCTTTTGTGACCTGACATCCTTTCACACTTTCCTTGAGGCTTCACATGTTTTCTTTTTGGCATTGTTTTCTTTTTCCAAATTTGTATATTTTGGTCTTCCCTATCAACAAAGTAACTTTATAAAGTCATGGGTTTTTGTCTTTTGCTCATTTTTCTGGTGGTGTTTTTTTTTCCCCCTGCTACCTTATCTATCTGTTAAAGTTCTTCTCTGTTCCTGGGTAAGAGAGCCCACTGCTCCAAGCTTGCAAACTACTCTTCTCTGGTACTTGGGATGAGTTTGTAGGTTTCCTGCCTTCTCTGCCTTCTGGTGTGGAGTGACTCAGGTGAGGCAAGACTCCCATTCTGCAGGTTCATTGCCTCTGATGGAGTTGCCGTGTGTTGGGCTGCTCCATGTTCTGCCAAGTTCTGCAAGTTTTCATAGATGCTGTGCTTCCTGAGCCACTCTCTCCTCTTACCCCAGTGAGATGTATTCCTCCAGCTTTCTTTTATTTTGAGACAGTTTACTTTCTGTGTATGTGTAGGGATCAGGGGAGTAGAGCATCCTTTACTCTGCCATCTTAGCTGCCAGCATGCAACTATAGTATTTGAAATATGTGTCAAGAAAAGCTAGAATAACGTAAGGAAAAATTCTGGCAAAATTCTCATTCATCATCTGTTCAGTTCTTACATTCTTCTGTTGAATCAGTTCTGGAAGATAGGATTCTCAAAAGGATACTCTAAATGAACCAGGAGAAATCCCCTCAGTGGTCCTAGGAATCATTAAGAACGTTGAGTGGTGAATATCTTAGAGTGCCTCCTAATTCATATAGCAAGTACCCTAGTTCTGGATTATTTTAGTTACCACATTTTATAGCCCTTGAAAAGGAAGGAAAAGATTTTAGTGACTCACAACTGAGATTTTGGAGAGAGCCAGTAATGGTTTTTAATCTGGATACACAACAGCCTCTTGAGTTAGGCTCAGACAGTCATCATTGGATGACTTTTTAACCCTTTGTTTAATACATTCTTACTATGGAGTAAGCATCCAATAAATGTTAAATGTTGTTTAACCTATCTAAGAGCTTTCATTCCTCCTTATCCTGTCCATTCTGTTCTGAAAGAATAAAGAGCACACCTTAATTATCTTCACTTCTCCATTATGTCAGTGTCTAATACTAGACTCTTTTAGCCCAAACGTTTACATTACTTTCATGAATAACATGAAACAAAAATAGAACACAATTAATGTGGCCAACTATTAGCCTCTTTTTGGCTGACATTTTGTATCAATTTGAAAAGCACTTCTATCATTATGGTGTGGCATAGGGAACAAGAAAGAATTCTGGGCACAGAGAATAGATTTCTCCCTCTTCCCAAGTTGGCCTTTCACAGTGAAACTTCATCATTTGTTTAAATTCCCAAGACATGAGAAATCACTCTTTTGGGTAAGTGAAAAAACCTTTTTTCTATCCTGACACTAATAAACCAAAACTGGATGGTTTTTAAGTTTCCACTGCAATTTTGGCTACTTTTCAGAAATTGATTGAAGGCAAAATAGTTCTGTTGGAGCATTTATGGTAAAACTTGGTTGGATCCTCATTTTCTGCAAAATCTATAATTTCTTTCTTGGTGGCCTTTTTTATAATTATGAGCACTTCAGTAGGAGATGACCAAATGCCATGAAATTACATTTCTTGTGGTCTTTGGACATATAATAAAACCAGTTCCACCAATACCTTTCTTTGCCAGTCTAGACATTCCTGTGTTCCATTCTTCTATTTGGCTGTAACTTCCTTCTTTCTTCTGGTTTATAGTGAGACAGTAAAAATTGATACAATTAAATTAGTGTAGTATTTTGTCCCCTTAATTGATCATTGGATTATTATCTTCTATAAAAATACTCCTTCTCCCCTTGTTGTCAAACCAATGGCATGAATGCCAGAGAGGGCTGCTCCCTACCCCTCCACCATGTCTGAGGAAATTTCTCATATCACCCACCCCTCTGCCCAGAGGGAGGCTCACATGTGGCATGAGGATTACAGTTTGGGCACTCAGTCTCTAAAAGATTCACCATCACTGCCTTAGCTAAATTAAGTTGATAGTTGATCCTAAAAATTTGGTTTTTAGTATTCTTTCCTCTTTTCTGCCTTTAGTATAGTGGATACAGGTGGATTCTTGATCCCATTCTCTTCTGTCTTCTTCAGCTGATTATGACTTCAATCATCTTTCTTCTCGACCCCTTCCAAACTTCCAGGTTTCCCTATCTATATTTTTCTCTTCTACTTCTCCCCTTAACTGTCTAAATGCTCCTTTTAATATTCATTGACTGGCTCATCATCCATATATTACCCTCTGCTCCGATCTGTGGGAGTTCCCCCTAGAGTGAAAGCCTTAGGAGTCAGGACAATCTGGGTTCTATTCTGGGGCCATGCTCAAAAGCCTTTTCACCTTGCTTACTAGGTCCCCTTTAAATCTATATTCTCTAATCTCAACTTCACTGCAGTACAGCAATCCCTTTATTGCTCCTTAACTGATTAGACAGCTAGGTGGTATAGTAGACAGAGTGCTGGGCCTAGAATTAGGAATACTTATCTTCCTAAATTCAAATCTGGCCTCAGATGATTACTAGCTGTGTGATCCTGGAAGAGTCATTTAAGCCTACTTGCCTCAGTATCTTTTGTTATATTCACCACATCTATTAAAAATCTCTTCTCATCTCCTAAGACTACTGGTACTACAACCCCTTTTTACCTCTCTAAGAGAAGCTTACTTCATACCATACTGAAATAATAAAGGCTATTTGTTATCACTTTCCTTTCTTCTCCATTTTGTATATCTCACATTTCAGACTCTTGATTTCATCCACTCCTGTCTTCTCCAATTGATTGCTGCCACAGTCTGCCTTCCTCTCTCCCTAATCTTCAATCTCCCTTTTTGTCTGTTGGCATATTCTCTTCCATCAACATGACCAATCACTTTCTTCCCTCCCAGCCCTATACTTTCTTTAAAAAAAAAAAAAAAAAAAAAACCTCGCTTAGCTCTGCTGTACCTTCCCATTGACCTCCTTTACCTTTCCTTTCTTAGCCATATACTTCTAGAAATAGTTGTTTACACTTGTTGCCTTAATTCCAAAGTGTCTGGTGCTCTCTTACTTGAAAAGCTGATATTCTTTGCTTATCCTCACCCTTCTTTACCTCTCTGCAGCATTCAAAACTATTGATTGCCCTTTTTTTACCTAATTCTCTTTTTCCTCTGGATAGTCATGTTACTATTCTTTCTTGTTTCTTCCACCTGTTTGACAATTCTTGTCTTGGTTTCCTTTGATAGGCCATCATCAGTCTCCCCCTAAATATAGTTATGCCATTTAGTCTTTTTCCTGGATCACCTTTCTTTTCTTTCTTTGACTTTTATCAACTCTCATAGGTTTAATTATCAGTTCTTCACAGACAGTTCTCAGATCTATGTATCCAGTTTGATTTCCTGAGCTTCTGTTTAGATTCCCCCTCCTGCAGTAGGCTTTTCCTGGTTCTAAACAGCTGTAAATGCTTTACCTCTGAAATTATCCTGTGTTTATTTTGTATCTTTTGTATGAGAGGCAGAATGGTGCTGGGCAGAGGTGTCAAACCAGAATCCCTCAGGCCACCACAAAACTCCCATGTGTGACTTAAGTAAAATGTAATTGAGAAATGTTTAACAAAATAAATAAAAATATACAGCATGCATAATGTCAATTCATAATTTTCCAAGTCGATATGCTATAGCAGAGATGCATTTCTATTTTAGTTTGATATCACTGGTATAAGGAATAGAAAGCCACTAAGTGAGTATCAACATCAAATGAGGTATGAATCAAGGAGAAATTTGTTTTTTATGCAAGGTATTTTGGCTCGTATCAAGAAGGATTCCATATATGGAGTTCAAATGGAAGAAGACACAATCCTATTGATGATAAGATTCTTTAAAAGCTCATTTTCACAAATATTCTATTAATTTTGCTAATTGCATTGGCTCTTAGTACACTACCAGTTCTTTTGGTGAAATTCATAATTGTTTGAACATGACTTTTAATCAGATTCTTAGAAAATCAAAGTGGATAAAAAAACATTTTACATATTTTGACATGTAGTTGGACAACCCATTCAGTTAATCTCAACATTTATATCTTGAGCAGGTGCTATGTATATAACTGGATGATAAAGTGAACAGAATTAAATAGGAGGAAAAGTTTGGGTTTTGTCTTTTTGGGTTCTTTGTCTCAGGAAATTCAGTGCTTTCAGTTTAGTCAGTGAATAAACATTTGCTAAGTGCCTTCTCTGTGCCAGTTACTATATACTAAGTACTAGGGATACAAAAAGAGGCAAAAAAGACAGTCCCTAGCCTTAAAAAGCTCATAATCTAATGGAGGAGACAAAAAGCAAACAAATATGTACAAAAAAGCTATAAACAGGATAAAGAGGGAATAATTAAGAGAGAAAAAGCACTCGAATTAAGACCTGAGCTACTTGCTGCTATTAAAGCCTGCCTCTTTTGTTTTTAAACCTTTAACCTTCTGTCTTAGATTCAATATTGTATATTGATTCCAGAGAAGAAGGGCAGTAAGGGCTAGGCAGGGAGGGTTATGTGACTTTCCCGGAAGACAGTATCTTAGGCCAAATTTGAACCTAGGACTTCTTGTCTCTTGGTTTGGCTTTCAATCTACTGAGTCAGCTAGCTGCCCCCAAGCCCACCTCTTAAGGAACAGTATTCTCCCATCAATGCCATGTTTGCTAATTATGGCTCTCAAGCCTACACATGCTAATATTTCTCTACCAGTTGTAGACAAGTCAGCCACTTTAATGCATAATACCATAGGACCAGTCAGCTCATGTAAGTGACTATTTGATTAATGTTTTGCTTTTACTCATAAGAATTTTTGTCATTAGTGGCTAAAGGGCAACTGAATTGCAGAAAAGTGTAATGGTCCTTAAGTTCATACTATATGAACATAAGGTTACAGGTCAAGAAAAGTTTAGCTTGAAGAAGAGAACACTGGAGAGGGTGGATGAAAATGGAAATACCTGCTATCTTCAATAGTTTTAGGCATTCTCATATGAAAGTGGAATTATACGTGTTCCATGTCACCCAGAAGACAGAACTAGGAATCATAGATGGAATTTTCAAAGATATAAATTTGGTTTTGTGTAAAGAAAAGCTTCCTAAAAATAATAAGGGCAGCCCAAAAATAGAATGGAATGACTCAGGAAGTAGTGGGTTTGCCTTCAAGTCTGGTTTTAACAGCTGTGAATAATAGTGCAAAGGGCATTCAGATCTAGGTATGTATTAAACTATGGTATCTTCTGTTTTACCTTTTAAATTTGAGATTCTGTGGTTCTTAGTTGGCATTCTCAAAAACAAAGTTCCTTTTCTTGATTTCTCTAAGTTATCCTTCCTATATATGCAGCAGAAATTTTCAGCAATGTTTTTTGAAAGACATTTTTTTAGCTAGAAACATTACCCAATTTCAGGAAGATTTTCTTATTACTTAGATTCTACCTGAAAAATGTTTTTGTTCTTTTTTTAGACAAATATGTCCTTCTAATTGGTGAACAATAAATGAGTCTTTCAAACTTTAATAAACCTGGTTTGTTAACAAATATACTAATACTTCATTTCCTGAAATAAATGGCTGGTACACTGCGACCTCTGCTGTTGGGAATGAGAGTAATATGTGTGTGAGACAATATTCTTTAAAATTATATTTTATCTAAGAAAAGATTTTAATTAGGTGTTTTGATTTTTACTTCCAGAATGACATTGCATTACCTCTAAGGAGATGCATGATAAGGAGACACATGACAATGGTTCTCCTTTTCATAAATATTGAGTCCTAGGAAGATATTATTTCTTAGCTTCTTCATCTATCTTCAGATTAATCTATTTTGTGAGAAGAATAATTCACATTTGTATATAAAACCTTAAGTTTTAAAAAGTAGTTTCCCTATGACAACAGAACTTAGTTTAAGTAGTAACATTATATCTATAATGTAGTGAATCAGAGGTTCATAGAGACAATGAGACTTATGTAAGGTTATGTCGCTAATGTGTTAAAGATTTAATGTGATTCAAAGTTCCTTGACTTTGAGTCCAGAGCTCTTTCTCCTTGCTTGAAAAACATCCTAAAGCTCATTAAGTCTTAATTTTTCAAATTTATACTTAAGTGTAATGAGAGAGAAAAAATGACTTGTCTAATCTTATGTAGCTACTTACTGGAAGATCTACAACTTGAACTCATGTCCCCAAACTCAGAGTTCTTTCCATTATATTGCCTCCCTAGTCACTGAATATTTACCAGGGGAAAAAAGAAGAGAGAAATCTATTGGAATATGTGAGTTTTTTCACTGATCATTTGAAAATATTATATAGAAGTTTTTTATGCCATACCACTGAAATTAATTTAACAAATATTAACAACTTACATTTATATAGCACTTTAACCTTTATTATTTATTTATTTGTTTGTTTTTAAACCCTTACCTTCCACCTTAGAATCAATACTATGTATTAGTACCAAGGCAGAAGAGTGGTAAGGACTAAGGAATGGGGGTTAACTGACTTGTCCAGGATCACACAGCTAGGAAGTGTTTGAGATCAGATTTGAACCCAGGACCTCCTGTCTCTAGTTCTGGCTCTCAATCCATTGAGCTACCCAGCTGCCCCCCACTTTAAATTTTAGAGAGAGCTTTTCTCACAACAACCCTTATGAGGTAGATAGTGCAATATATTTATACATTTTTATAGTTGAAGAAGTTGAAAACTTTTTAATGGAGGTTTTTGCAAAGATAATAGGATTATTAAGACAGTCTGTGTTCCCAAAGGGCTTATAGTAGAGAATATTAGAAAGATAATCACAAACAATAGCAGCAAAACAAACTTTGTTATGAGAGATACAAAGTATAGTGACAGTTCATAAAAGGTAAATTCTGGCTGAAGGTATCAGAGAAACCTTCATGGAAGAGAAGTTTGATCTGGGCCTTGAAGAATGGTTAGAGTTTCAGTAGATGGCAGAGCAGGAGAGGAGTGGAGGGAAGGATGGAGTTTTGAGGTATTTTGAAGAGTATTCTAAGCATATAGAGCTTAGAGAATAAGCATTCATCTAGTTTCATTTCCTACAGTATTACTTTTACAAAAACCTCAAACATCTTAGCATAATTCAATTTTGCAGTTTCATGGACATAATAAAAGTTAACCATGTACAGACTGTAGCATCCCAATATTTGTATTTGAGCAATGTATTTCTTTGTTGTCTGATTTTGCTTGACTTTGTGGAATTTTACAATATGGGAATCCATATTAGCATGACCAGTACTGTAAGCAGATGAAAGGTAGATTTATTTTTATTTGGAAATCTTAACTTTAATCTATCATGAACTGTTTTCTTCTGGTATATATTTTTAAGTTCCTAGTTAACTTTCTCAGCACATTTGTTGATTTTTTTGGCATATCCAAAAATAAAACGTGAATCTGAAGAATACTTTATTAAAAGTTCTTAAGTCATTTGACCTTTATGTGTGTTTTAGAATTGTGTCAGTGTATCTAGGGATGTTAGATGCTGAGTAAATTATTTGCCATAACATATCCTTTCATCCACTAGAGAGTACACTGATAAAGTTTCAAAATTATCTTTACTAACTTCGGTACCCTCCACCCATTTGGGGGCTAAATGTATCAAAGAAATATATCAATATGTATACCTTTTAGGAACCTCAGCTTGATTACTTTATAAGTTGTGGTATACTTTGATGTGGTAGAGGCCTACCTCAGCACATCAGCATATAATTGCTCCAGGGAAGGATGTTGTTTGTTGGATGTCTACCTCATAAAAAAAAAATTGGCTCCTATGGAAGGTTTACACTTCATATAATGGAAAAATTGAAGTTCATAGAATCCATGCTTGAGCGAGAAAATAACATATATTCTAAGATAATCCACCTCAATAACAGGTCTTTTCCTGTAAAAACTGGCATCTAGTTTTGCTTTTTTAATTCTATGATGCTTGATTGTATATTTTAATTTTCAAAAATTTGCATTTATTTTCAGAATATAGTGTAGAAGGTTTATAGGTGAAATAAAAAATGTAAACTGATGAAAAACAGAGTCCGAGAGACAGAAGACTAAGTCACAAGTTTCTCTCACTGGCCAGCTCAACTGCCTCTACTCCTGGGAACATTCTATTTGGAACCTTCTTCTTGATGGACAGCCAGGTCCCCAGCTTGTTTCTTGCATCTTGGTTTACAAGTCCTCTCTCTCTCTCTCTCTCCATGCCTCTACCACATAGGCTGTGATGGCTTATGATGCTCATTGCTGAATCTTACATATCTTACATAAATGAGCAGTTAAGTAGAAAAAAAGGAAGAAAGAAAAGAAAGAGAGAGAAAAAAACAAAGAACAGGTGGGGCAAAACAAAATAGGCTGGCCCCTTTCATAGGAAGATTTCATTGTCATTGGAAATATGCCATCAATTTTCAGAAATTTCCTCTAGAATATTCCCCTACTTGGATGATGCTTATATTTTATCATCATGTGCTAGGCATTTTTCTAAGTGCTTTACAATTATTTCCTCATTTGATCCTCATAACAGCCATGGGAAGTAAGTGCTATTATTATTTTACTGATGAGGAAAGTGAGGCAAACAGGGGCTAAATGACTTACCTGGAGTTACACAGCTATGAAATGTCTGATGTAAGATTTGAACTCAAATAATCTTGACTCCAAGCCCAAGCCCACTCCTGTGCCACCTAACTGGATATGTTACAGACATTTCAAACTCAATACATCCAAAATGGAACTCTCCATCCTTCACCTAAAACTCTTCCTTCTTGACTTCCTCAATACTGTCAGGATACCACCATTCTACCCATCACTTAGGCTCACAAACCTCTATTAAGTTGCCAGAGTTATCTTTCCTAAAACATAATTCTGATCATGTCATCATACTTAGTAAACTCCAGAATCCAATATAAAGTCCTGTGTTTAGCATTTAAAGATCTTCATAACATAGTTCCTTCTTAGCTTCCTATTCTTCTTAGCATTTCATTTTACTACCTTTTGCATACTCTATGATCCAGCTACAGCAGCCTGCTTGCTCCTCCTCATACACAGCATTCTGTCTCATGACTCCATTCATTAACCAAGCTATCTACCATTCCTGTAATCCTGTCTCCTTCCCATTTCTGCTTTCCTAGATTTTCTAATTAAACTAAATTTCAAATACAATAAAAATGATTATTTTATTAATAAACCAAACAGCATGTAACACATTTTAATTTTCTAAACTAAAAGAATGAACTTCAAATCTCTAAATGTTTTAATATAATAATTTTTCTATTACCCCTGAATCAAATTTAGGTGGAATCATTCCTCACTGGCTTCAAAATTTCATCACATAATTGTTATGAGTAAACACATATTTTGGATACTTGATTTATCTTTTACTGTGTGTATTTCCATAATAATTTAGTTCTCTACTTATTTTAAACCTAAATGTTAAACATGTCATTTATGCGGCAGCATGTTGTAGATAGAAGGTATGCTGAATGTGACATTTGAGCATTTTTTCACATGAAGATGTGTTGAAAATGATGTCATGTTGAAATCATGGCTTTGCCACTTACCTCTGTAACCTTGGGCAAATCACTTCATCTTTCTGGGCCTCTGCTTCATCATTTGGTAGATGATAGCATCTAAGAACCCTTCCATCTCTATATTTATGATCCTATAATCTTAAGAAAATTTACCATAAAAAAAAATCAGGGTAACCTATAGCAAAATCAGCCAAAACCTACATGATATTCTCCATGTGATCAAGCCTAGCTCTACTCTAATTCATTTTACTACTGGAAATTTATTATATCCAAATATTATTTTCACATTTTAAAAAACATTCTCTTTCCTCCAAAATTTAGTGAACAATGTTACATTTAAAGTAAAACTTTACAATATGTAAGTAGGATCACTGATTTCATTGAAGAAAATGACAATGAAAAGACAACATACCAAAATTTATGGGATATAGCCAAAGACCGGGAAAATTTATAGCCCTGAGTACTTATATTAATAAAATAGAGAAAAAGCAGTTCAGTGGATTGGGAATGCAACTAAAAAAACTAGGAAAAGAACAAATTTAAAATCCCTTGTTAAATATTAAATTGGAAATCCTAAAAATCAAAGGAGAAATTAATAAAATTGAAAGTAAAAGAACTATTGAGCTAATAATAAGAGTAGGAGCTGGTTCTATGGCAAGAAAAAAAACACAAATAAAACTGTATAAGTAGACTCTACCTTAAAATTAGATTAAAGCATATTGAATTAGCAAATGAGTCAGTAATATCAATTAAGAAAATTTAATATTCACCTCAGTTAAAGTGATAAACATTAAGTGCCTATTTTATGTCAGGTACTGAGCTAAGGGGTAGGGATACAAAAAGAGGCAAAAGACAGCTCCTGCCCCCAAAGAATTTACAATCAAGTCAGGGGAGATTGCATGCAACTAAGTACGTACCAACCTATATATAGGATAACAAGGAAATCATGAACCAAGTGAAGGCACTATAATTAAGAAAGGTTGGGAAATGCTTCCTGCAGAAGATGAGATTTTAGTTGGAGCTTGATAGGAAGACAGAGAGGACAGATGAGAAGGGAGAGCATTTCAGGCATATGAGACAGTGTAAAGGAGAAGAGAGGGATGGGAGGAAAGAGGGGAAAGGGATGAGAGAGAATGAAGGGATTGTTTCTCTCCTCCGTTGCTTATGAGAGGAGATAAGCCAAGTCCTGTCCCCTTGGAAAAAAGAGTATGGCTCCACAGAAGTGTTATCTGGGAAATGGAGGACAGAAGACTAAATGAGATGGCAAGATGCCTCCCCCAGAGGATCCCAGGACTCCTGAGGTCAAGTCTGTCTTTGAGAGGCAAGATGATCCCTTATAATTCTGCTTTACAAAGGGTCATTAACTGTCAGCCTTTCTGGGGGTTTAGAAATGGTCACTACCAAGAAGATGTCAGTTTCCTTGGTCAGACAGTTGAGTCACAAGGGGGGAAGGACAGGATTTCCCGTCTTAATGATTTCAAAACCTAATCCCCATTTGTTATATTGTTTAGGTACAGGCCCAAACCCAAAGTCCTAAATTTCAAATGATTTATTGGGGTTGAAGTGGGAAAGGTAATGGCAGGGGTATGAGGTATGAAAATTTTGGGAAGTGGGTAAAAAGGAAGCCCTAAAGATTTTCCTCTCTTGCAGATTGGCCTTTCCAGAGTCTAGAAGCCAAAGGCTTCTCAGCCCTGACCTCTCCTTTTTTCTAACTGCTTTCTTGTCCCTACTCTTAAACTAAACCTTAAAAGTATAAGTCAAGGGACAAGTAAGGGAGAGAGAGAGAGAATATCCCAAGGAAGGATCTGGATGACTGATCAAAAGTCCAAATTCACAAACCCTCTTGAGGATTTTAGATAGCTGTAGTTGAGTCTTAATGAAGATATTTCAGGGTCTCTGAAGGGAAAACAGGTCTCAAATGAATGGGTTTCTTCTCAGCTTTCGGGAGTTCCACCTTTCTCCTCCACTTCCCAGTCTGGAAGTAATCCTGTCAATTGGCTCCAAGGTTCTGAATCCACCTCAGAACTCTGAGCTTCCTCTTTGCCCTTCCTCCACTCTCTCTTCAGCTGATCTCTCTTAGAGACTGGTTTCTCTCTTAAATGCAAAATCTCTCTTCTCTTACAAATCCCCCTTTTCATCTTGTCCCTTTTGTCAACCAGACAAAGCACTGGGGTTAAACAGGTGACTTAATGTTATTGTTCTTAACACTAGGTTTTTTAACTATCTATTTTTGTATCCCACCCACCAAAAGAAAAAAAAAATCTGTTTTCCAACTAAATTCTACCTTTAGCTTAACTAATTCTAAATCTAAGATGGGATTTTTGGGGGTAAAGGGTTAGGGTAAATAATTTTCTGGGTTACATGGAATTGATACATTTGAATAAAGATTTTTGAACCAGCAATGTCCTAGAACAATTTGCAACAATTTAACTTAAAGCTACTTGGCAACAATCTCTTACTGTTACATTTGAATTATAACTTTGTAACATTTATACTTTTTTTTGTTTTACTTTACTTTTCCTTAGCTATTACAATCTTTTTAACCTCTTATTGTTATGTCTTATCCTATTCTGTTCCTATCTTTTAACTTGAGTATAAACTTTCCTATTTCCCTATGCTTTTCCACTCTCATGTTTTTAAGTCCTACTGTTGTTAGTGGCATACCTATTTTTAATCTCTATGTGGTGTTAGTAGGTTATTGCCCTCTGATTTACATTATGTACATGTAATTTTCACTATACAACATTTACATATGATTTGCATACATATATTACATATATAAGAGTTTTGCTTTTGGGATCAATCAGACAGAAAGGTCTTTTTAGTTCTTTTTATCTGTTTGAGTCCTAGCAAGACTTTATTTACAGTTTCTTACATTTTTTGTCATGAATCTTGCTTATTTACAACAGGATTCCTATGTCAGTGTGTGTCATGATCATGTTCTAGATATTTAGTGTGTGCATGTAACATACTCCATGTTGACAGATGTCCTTGTCTGCTTGCTGTCCGAAGTGATCCATCTTCTTTCCTGGAGCTGTTTACATGTTGGATGTATGCCCCTAATTTGAAGTTAATAAGTTCACGGTGAACTATCTTACATGACCTGTCCCATGAAGATCTTTCTTTCAGATTATTCATGGGTAAAGTTTTTTTTTTTAGCTGTCCTTTATAATTCATTCAATTCCTTTGCTGGTCCTGGAAATTTCTTGATCTTCTAGTTGGTCCTCTTCTGTCCTGGATGCATTTTTGCCTGTCGTCTGCTCTTGATTGACAATTCTCTCCTCTCTTGCACTGGAACATGTGTGTACGTGTAAGATTAGTGTACAGTGGGGTGAGTGGGGGTGTATAAGAGTGATTGAGATTGTGTGAGTGTGGATGAGAATGTGTGTAGAGTTTTTTGTTGCAGTAAACTTTTTTATTATATGTGATAGTTTTTCGTGTTCAAGAGAATAATGGGTTTTTATCTTATCAAGTTTTAAAAATCAGTCCTCTTTATCATTTACTTATGTTTCAGTATCACTTTGATCTGTTTCTATGCTGGTAACAGCTTGTGGTCTAATGTTCATGTTAACATCACTTTGAGTCATTTCATCTTGTTTTTGGTCTTGAATGGTTTCTAAGCTTGTTTCTTCTGAGTTGATCATGGCATTTTGGGGTTTCACATGTGAGGCATGATACCATGGATCTTTTCCTAAGATTTTTATCATGGTAGGGGTTGTGTATGCCACTTGATGTGGTCCATTCCATTTTGGGCTGTCATTGTTTTCTGGTAAAGTTCTTAATATATACCATATCTCCAGGGTTGATGTTATGAAGTGCAAAGTCTAATGGTACTCTTTGTACAACTAAGCCAATATTGTGTAATTCCTTTAGGCTGTTGTGGAGGGATGTTAAATAGGTATGTAATTAGCATTCCCCTGCAAGCATGAAAATATAAGCTGGTTTTATGGTCCTCCTGTGCCAAAGTGGTTGTCCATGCAACATTTCATAGGGAGATATATATGTAAATCTCCTCGAGGCATTGTTCTTAGATGGAATAGTGCAAGTGGGAGAACTTCTGTACACTTAAGATGTGTTTGTGCACATAATTTTCCCACTGCAATTTTGACCTCTCAATTAAGATGTTCAACTTGACCTGCACTTCTGGGGTGATAAATCATGTATAGATTTCCTTTTATTCCCAAATTTTGATAGATTTCTTAAAGAATTTTAGATGAAAAATGGCTTTCCCTATCTAAATCTATATTGTCAGGAATACCATAACTGGGAATGATTTCTTTTAAGAGGGTTTTAACTACAAAGGTTGTGTTGTTTTTCTTTGGCTGGAAAGACTTTGGGATACCTGGTTAGCCTATCCATAATCACTAGGGCATATTTATATCCTTTATCATTGGGCATGTTAATGAAATTGATTTGCAAGCATTCAAAGGGTGTAAAAGCTAAAGGGCTACCCCCCCCCCCAGTGCTTTGCTTTTAAAGTTCCCTTGGTTGTATTGCTTGCATGCCTGGCATACTCTTAATTATTGCATATGTTGATATCCCTGGGTTGGTGTTTATTAGGGCAACAGTGCCATAATGCCCTTTTGAATGTATGACATTGCACAGATGGTAGTACAATGTCTTGGGCAAAACGTGTTTCCCTCCTTCTGATATCCAAATTCCATGCACTATCTTGGCCCCCAATTGCTGTTTCCCATGACTGAACCTCTCTTGGGTTATAAGCTTGTGTGATTTCTTGCTTTTCCACTAGAGAGAAGTTCAGCACATATATGGATCCAAACCTAGCTGCAAATTTTGCAGTTACATCATCCCTATTGTTCCCCTGGGATGTCTTGTCTTTGCCAAAGGAGTGAGCCTTGCAATGAATTATGGCTACTTCCTTTGGTAACTGAACTGCATCTAAGACTTGTGACATGAGTTCCCTGAATGCTGTATTTTTTCCTGCCTATGTTATAAATCCCCTGTTTTTTTCCATATATCTCCAGTACCATGTAGAACTGAAAATGCATAAAAAGAGTCACAAGATATTGATTCATTTGTCTTTTCCTTTGGTGAGTGCCATAGCAAGAACTTTCACCTCTGTTCCCTGTGTACTGACATGGCTAGGCAAGGATGCGTGCCATAGCATATCTGTTTGAGTGACTACCAATGCTCTGGTGAATCTTGTACCATCACATACATACAAAGATCCATCTGAGAACATCTCCAGATCAGGACTTATTAATGGTGTATCTTTAAGTCCTGTCTGGATTTCTACACTAGTTCTCTTATCTGTAAACAGTCACGCAATGGCTTTCCTGCTAGGGGTAACTCTGGAATCAGGGTGGCTGGATTTAGTGGTGCACAGCGGTGTAGAGACAGGTTCTCATTGCCTAACAAGATGACTGGGATAATCTGGCAGATGTAAAAGCTTGCATGTTACTCTTCTTTAGTATGTTCTCTATTTTATGTGCTGAATATACATGCAGTTTACATCCCAGGACCAATTCATTTGCTTTTTGCGCCATTAGGGCTGCTGCTGCTATGCATCTTAAACAATGTACCATGCCTTGAGCTATGGGGTCTTAATTTTGTGCTATAGTATGCAATGGTCCTCATTTGCAGTCCCAGAGTCTGAGCTAAGACTCCAGAACCTATCCCCTTTGCCTAGAGCCAAGAGATATGGAATCTCTTGTTCATGGAACAACAAAGAGGCCAGTGTCATTGCATCAAAGAGTATGTATTGGGGAGTGTAAGAATTGAAGGTGGGGGTCTTTTAATAATTTAACATATAAGTTGGATTCTAGACCCTAAATGATCATCATTGCTCTTATTTAGATATGTGCTATGCTTACCAATACCCCTCTTAAAATATATCTCCCTCCACTAATTGCAAGACCAGAGTGTGATAGAAATGGACTGTAGCCAAGGGATGAAGAGAAGAGAGGATAGGTTGGTTTCCCTCTCTTCTCTTGTAAACCCCTCTCTTGTTGGCTTCAGATTCATAGGTTACTGTTCCCTCAGAGACTTGGTTGAAACAAAATATAAGATAGACAGCTTCTCACTCTCTGAGGAGAGAATGTAACTTTCCTCCTTGCCAACTCCAGATCTTCTTTCTTGAACACTATGAAGCAGGCACTGGATTTAGTAAACGGCTATTTATTCTAAAGGAACGTATGAAAGACAGGGCAAATGAATTGTGGGATAAGGTAATTGGAGAGGTGATAAATAGGAAGTCCCTAATAATAAAAATTGAACCCCTTCTCCCGAAAAATCCAGCAGTCTGCCTGACCCCCTGGGGTCAATTGTGAGAGTTGTCCTGACTTCTAGCTGTCCTAACTATTATCAATTTCGAAGACTGTTTAGAGGGATTTAGAGGAATTCTTCTTGTGATGAATAGCTTTCTGGCAAAGTCCTATTCACTCTGGGTTGTCTTCACAGGATACTGGGGTCTGGCTTCACAGGAGGATGCTCCAGACTCAGAGGTTTGCTCAGATCAACCTTTCTGGTGGGCTTCCCAAAGAGAAGTGAGTTCAACTGTTTGGATCTTCTCAGTTTCTCTCTACCTTCTCTGGAATTCTCTCCTTCCTGCCCTTCCCCTGCTCAAGGATGGTCTTCCAGCATCATGAATCTGTTTGTCTTCTTCCTCTGGCAGATTAAGTCTAAGTTTCCTCTCTTACATATAATATCCAGAATGGAACAGAGTACTATGTTAGATGTCATAAACAGGACAGAGCATGGATATCTCCTTTTTGTAGCTAAACTCCTTGAGAAGGCTATGTACAATGGGTGCCACCAATTCCTTTTGGTGTACTCTTTTCTTCTTAACTCTATGTTCTGTTTTTTAGCCCCACCATAACTGAAACTACTCCAAAGTTATTTATGAACTGTTCATTATTAAATCAAATGGTCTTTTTCTCAGTCTTCATCTTTCTTGAACCCTCTGCAGCCTATAGCACTGTGAATCAAATCACCCTTTTCATCTTGATAATTCTAGGTTTTTATGCCATTGCTCTCTCCTGGTTTTTCCCCTACCTCCATAATTTCGTCATACTCACTAAACCACCACACGGTCTTCTTTTCTCCCTCTGTACAATTTCATTCCATGATCTCATTTTCTCCTAGAGATTGAGTTATCATCTCTCTGATGATGATTTTCATATCTACTTAATTGTCCCTAACCTCTCTGCTGATCTTCCAGTCTGGCATCTCCAACTGCCTATTAAACATTTTAAACTGGGTGTCCCTTAGACATCTTAAGCTCAATATGTCCAAAACTGAACTTGTAATCTTTCCCTCCAAAACCTTTCCATTTCCAAAGTTTCCTGTTATTTTCTCTTATTTTTCTCTTTTGACTTTCTTTCATTTTTTAAAGTATTACATGTAGAAACAATTTTTTACAATTGTTTTCTGACATTTTGCATTCTCTCTCTTTTCTTTTCATGCTTTCCAGGCAGAAAATGATCTGTTATAGTTTATACCAGTGATTTCATGACATACATATTTCCACATTACCCATGCATAACAGAAGACACATCACACATACAATAAAAAATCTTATGAAGGAAATAAAGTGAAAGTTGGCATTCTTTGATTTACAATCAGATTCTAACAGTTCCTTCTTTGGTTTTGAATGACATTTTTTTTATCATGATCCATTAGTTATCTTGGAACCTTTTTTGATAATAATACTTGATCATCATACAGTATTTCTGTTACTGTATATACTGTTCTCCTGGTTCTGCTCATTTCATTATACATCAGTTTTATATAAGTCTTTCCAGGTTTTTCTGAACTCATCTTGCTCATTATTTCTTATGGCATAGTCATATTTCATCACAACCACATATCACAATTTGTTCATCCATTCCCCAATTGATGGGTACCATCTCAGTTTTCAGTTCTTTGACACTACAAAGAAAACTACTAAAAATGTTTTTGTGCAAGCCAGGACCTTTTCTCCTTTCTCTAATCTCTTTGGGATACAGACTAGTTATGGGATTGCTGGGTCAAAAGGTATGCTTTGTTTTAAAGTCCTTTACACAGGTTTTGGATTGCTCTCCAGAATAGTTATATCAGTTCATAGTTCTGCCAACAGTATATTAATGTCCCAATTCTCCCACATCCATCATTTTTCATTTTCCTTTTTGTGTTCATATTAGCCAATCTGATAGGTGTAAGGTGATATCTGAGAGTTGTTTTAATTTGTATTTTTCTAATAGTGATTTGGAGCATTTTTTATGTGAGAATTGATAGTTTTAATTTCTTCATCTGAGAACTGACTCCTTTGACCATTTGTCAATGATATAATGCTTTGTATTCTTATAAATTTGACTTAGTTTTCTACATATTTGGGAAATGAGGTCTTTCCCAGAGATACTTCCTATGAAAAAAAATTTCTCAATTTGTTCTTTCTCTTCTAATTTTGTTTGCATTGGTTTTGTTTGTGTAAAACCTTTTTAATTTGATGTAATCAAAATTATTTCAATTTTTGTAATGTTCTCTAGTTCTTATTTGATCATAAATTCGTTCGTTATCCATAAGTTTGATAGGCTAACTTCTCCATGTTTCCCTAATTTGCTTATGATTGTCACCTTTTATTTCTAGGTCAAGTATCCATTTTGATTTTGACTTTATCTTAGTATATAGTGTGAGATCTTGGTCTAGGCCTAGTTTCTACCATATTATCTTACAATTTTCCCAACAATTTTTGTCAAATAGGGAATTCTTCCTGCAATAAACTAGTTCTTTGGGTTTATTGAGCATTAGATTATTATGGTCTTTAACTACTATGTGTTGATTTCCTAACCTTTTCAATGGATCCACCACTCTATTTATTAGGCACTTCCAGATTGTTTTGATGATTATTGCTTTAGCAAATAATTTGAAATCTGGTGTAGCTAGGCCTCCCTCCATATTTTTTTCATTAATTCACTTAATATTCTTGATCTTTTTGTTTTTCCAAATGAATTTTATTATTATTTTTTTCTAGTTTTTGGAAATAATTTTTGGGTAGTTTGATTGGTAAATTGATTTAGGTAGGATTGTCATTTATATTTACTTGGTCTATAAGTGAAAAATTAATATTTTTCTAATTTTGTCTGACTTTATTTGTATAAAAAGTGTTTTGTAATTCTATTTGTGTAGTTGCTGAGTTTGTTTTGGTAAGTATACCTCTAGATATTTTGTATTATCTGTCTACAGTTATTTTAAATGGAATTTTCTTTTCTGTCTTGCTGTTCAGCCTTGTTTGGTGATAAATAGAAATGCTGATGATTTATGTGAGTTAATTTTGTATCCTACAACTTTACTAAAATTGTTAATTGTTTTGATTAGTTTTTTGGTTGATTCTTTAGGGTTCTCTATGTATACTATTATATTATTTTCAAAGTGATAGCTTTATTTCTTCATTGCTTATTCTAATTCCTTCAATTTGTTTTTCTGATCTTAATTGCTATAGCTAGCATTTCTAATACAGTATTAAATAGTAGTGGTAATAATGAGCATCCTTGCTTCACCTGTAATCTTATTGAAGATTCTAATTCGTCCCCATTACAGATAATACTTGCAGTTGGTTTTAGATAGATGCCCTTGATCACTTTAAGGAAAGCTCTTTAGAATAAAAGAATAAATAATTTTTGTTAGTATTTTTATAAGGAATGGGTGTTGAATTTTGTCAAAGGCTTTTTCTGTATCTCAAGATAACAATATGTAACAATATGATTTCTGCTGAGTTTGTTATTGATAACATTAATAATGCTGATAGCTTTCCTAATATTGAACCATCCCTCAATTATTGATATAAAACCCAACTCGTTATCATGTATATTCCTCTTAAGATAATACTGTAATTTTTTGCTAGTATTTTATTTAAAATTTTTGCATCAGTATTCATTAGGGAAATTGGTATATAGTTCTCTTTCTTTTATCTCTTCCCAGTTTAGGTATCAGTATCATATTTGTGTTATAAAAGGAATTTAAAGAATACCTTTTCCCCCTATTTTTCCAAATAGGTTATATAGTATTGGAATTAATTGTTCTTTGAATACTTGGTAGAATTCACTTGTGAATTTATTTGGCCCTTGGACCTTATTTTAAGGGAATTCTCTTATGGTTTGTTAAATTTCTTTTTTTGTGATAAAATTGTTTAAGGATTCTAATTTTTTTTTGTTAATCTGAGAATTTTATATTTTTGTAAATATTCTATTTCACTTGAGTTGTCAGATTTATTGGCATATAATTGGGCAAAATAACTCCTCTTTGTGGAGATTTCACCTTTTTTATTTTTGAAAGTGGTAATTTGGTTTTAATCTTAATTTTTAAAATCAAATTTAATCAAATAGTTTATCAGTTTTATTGATTTTTTCCCTCAAAACCAGCTCCTTGCCTTATTTATTAGTTCAGTGTTCTCCTTTCAATTTTATTTATCTTTCCTTTAATTTTTAGGATTTCCAATTTAATATTTAATTGGGTATTTTTAATTTGTTCTTTTGGTTTTTTAAAGTTACATTTAATTGTATTCACTGATTTATTCTTTCTCTATTTTTATTTTTTTTTAAACCCTTACCTTCCATCTTGGAGTCAATACTGTGTGGTATTGTGGGGTAAGGGCAAGGGAATGGGGGTCAAGTGACTTGCCCAGGGTCACACAGCTGGAAAGTGTCTGAGGTCAGATTTGAACCTTGGACCTCCCATCTCTAGGCCTGGCTCTCAATCCACTGTGCTACCCAGCTGCCCCCTTCTATTTTTATTGATATAAACATTTAGAAATAAAAATGTTCCCCTAAGTATGGTCTCCCTGCCTCAAGTTTTTCCCGCTCCTAAATTGTATCTTCCACACAGCTGCTATGTTGATTTCCCTTAAACCTTGAACTAGCCATATCATTGTCATGTTTGATAAATTCCAGTGACTCCTTAGTGGATCTAGAATAAAATATAAACTCCTTCAGTTCGTTTTTAAAAACCTTTCACAACCTGACCCCAGTCTACATGTCCAGTCTTATGTTATGCTATTCTCCTTCCTCTGTACTCCTGTAGCTTGAATGTACTTCAACTTCATGGAATCCCTCCCTTCCTTCAAGATGCAACTCAAGTTCCACTTCTGGGTGAAGCTTTTCCTGATTCTATCAACTATTAATGATATGCTTCAGTCAGCAAGCATTTGTTAAGCATTTACTATATGCCAGGCAATGTTCTAACTGTTGGGAATACTAATACAAGCAGAAAGAAAGAAAGCCCCTGCCTTCAAAGAGATTGCATTAATAATAGTGGGAAAAGATAACACATCATAGGAAGCTGAAAGGGGGTTAGGGAAAGGAGAAAAGAAGGTACTGGCTTGAGACATGGTAGAGAAAGTCTGGAGGGCCAGAAATATAGCCTGGGGAGGGATGAAGATGTGGTTGACCGGTTCTCCTTCTTAAAATGGAGATTCTTGGAGGAACTAGCCAGCCAAAAGCCCAAGGATAGAGAGAGAGAGAGCATGAGAGTGAAGGGGTTTTTATGTTATGGTAGAGAAAGGTCTATGGAGAGTTAGTAGTAAAACCCAGAAATGAATGAAGAATACTACCTAATATTCATTTCTTATATACTTATATATGTAAATGTTGTCTCCCTCATAGAGAGTAAGTTTCTCAAGAGTAAGGATTGCTTCATTTTTTGTTATTATCCCCATCACCTAATAAAGTTCCAGACACAAAGAGGAATTTAATAAGTACTTTTCAATTAATTCTCCTATGAATTAATCAGAAGCATTTGTAGTCTGAAGTAGTATACTAACAGTGTTCTAAGCTGTGATTTCAGTTTTAATTAAAACTTTTATCTACATACTAGCACGCTTTTTTTTTTAAGATCTCTTAAAAATCTTTGCCAATGTGAATGGCTAGTTTATGCAGAAAGTACCTTTATTAGTCATTCCAGGAAAATTAGGATTCAGATTCAATAGCATCTATTGTGCTTGTTTTGTAGTTTCACATAAATCATTCAGAAAAGGAATCTGAGATTTCATTCAGCGTAAGGTCAGGCCAAACTGTCATTTTTAAAAAATAAATTAATAGTGCCTAAAAATATTTCAATTTGATATAAAAATATGGGGAAGAGAAAACAATGTATTCTAGAAAAGCTGGCTTTGTGTTTCCTAAAAATCACATAAGGGGATCTGATTTCTCTTGATCTAGTTTATACTTTAGTAATCTGGGTCTGAGGGTATTTTTCCAGCACTGGAGAAACATTTCATCAACATGCAGAGTTGTTTCAGGTCAAGAGTTAAGTGATAAACGTTTGTTCATTTCCGTTTGAGACAAATCTGATTTCAATCACTTTTGGAGATAGCCAAAGCAGATAGGGTTAGATTCCCAATTTCGATCCCTTAAAACTTAAAATATTATTTCTTCTGGCCATCACATCAGATGTCTTTGAAACACCATTAGAAAATTTGGCTTCTGACATCTACAGTTCATTTATGTTTACATTTTTAAATAATACTTAGATATGATTTAATTTTGAATTTTTCAAAAGTATCAGCTAATGCAGACAGTACTTGCACATTAACTTGTATATTGGGATTTTTTAGTACAGATTTGTCTACTTCCCTTAGAGGTTCACTCCAAGTAGTACCATTTCAGAATTGAGATATAATGCAAAGATAATAAGAGTACTCATATTTAGCTAATATTTTTTTATTATGAAAAGTGAAATACTTCTATTCTGAGTGCCTCATCCCAAATGTTTTTTCAAGACTGAAGAAGTGATTTGTTTTTAAAGTAGTGTGTTTTGCTTTTTAAAAACTTGGTTGTTTTTATAAAAGTTTCTTTAAAACTGAAAGAAGATTTTTTTAAATGACTTGAATTTTGACCTTTTTATTACCAAACTTGTTTTGGAATTTCACACATCTGTTTCAGAGAGCAGCTCCTCATAGGCTACTACACTATTTTCCAATGTTAATAGGCCTCATTTATCCTATTAAAAACCCTGCATTTTCCTACCTGATCAAGTGAGCAAACAATAAGGGTCAGATGTGGCAAACACCCTAACACAAAGCACATGTCTAGCAGTCAAAGTGAGGTAAAGTCATATCAGGATTGCTTGAAGTTATTAATGGCAGTAAAATTTATGCTTCCTCCTGTTTTCCCAATTAAATCAAGAAGCCTTTTTTCTTAAGGTTCTTCTATAGCAGCTGGTTCTAATATGTTGTGTGTGAACATTGCCTAAGGTGTTTCCATTTTTTGTATAGTAAAAATTGACTAAAGCACATTAAGTAATAGGTCAGTGGAAGAGGCTGTAGAATATACTCACTATTAAAGGGTTTTGTCCTTATTTATACTATTGGAATGCAAATGTATATGGTATGTATAGTATTTATGTTCTTGCTTAAGTTGCACTGTTGAAAACCACTACTTAAAGTGCTTCTTTTTGTATAATATTTGCTGATCTGGATATAATAAAAGAATGTTACTAAAATAAATGATCATAAAATAATGGAAAACGTGTTGAAAAGGTTTAGAAAAATAACATCATTGTAATTTTACATAGTAAAACATAAATTATTGTTTTTTACACAAACACATTTAATTTGCCTTTTATAAGTTTTCAAGTTTGGTAACTTTTTTTATTTTTAAGTTAAATAATTGGGCTCACAGAATACATCATTATATCAATCATCTAACCAGAAAGTTACCCCAAGCTTGAAATTTTTCATATGTATCATTGACCTACAAATTCTTTAATTTACTCATGTAATTTTTGACTTTTTCTCAACTCTTTTTGCAGCATAGCCAGCATGATAGATCTTAAATGATAGGCATGTATCTCTACTCTGTGATAGAACCCACTCAACCCCATTGGTCTATACCAGTAAAAGCTTAAACACATTTGAAGAAGGGGGAAGGATGGGAATAAACATTTACATAGCCACTACTCTTGTGTTAATCACTTTTTTTTAAACAAAGATCTCATTTGATCCTCACAATAATTCTATAAGATAGGTGCTATTGTTATATCCCCTTTTAAATTTTAGGAAATTATGGCAAATATCAGTTAAGTGACTTGCCTAGGGTCACACAGATACTGTCAAGGTCAGTTTTGAATTGAGAGTTTGCTTTCTGATTCCAGGCCCAATTTTTTACAAAACAAAAAGTATCTGATCTTTGTATTCAATTTGATGTATGTTTCATCAAACTAAGATACAGTAAGTAATTTTGAAACTAATTATTGCATTGAAGAAATCTAAGTAAATGACATTTAGCTGTTTGTGGAATTAGGCTGAATTAAATGCATCAATTTAGCATATTTTATAGTTTGTTTTAAAAAAAAACTTATGAAAATTGAACTTGTCTTACTAACCTATAGTTCAAAGGTTCTTAACCTTTTTCAAATCATGGGCCACTTTGAAAGTCTGGTGAACCCTATCAACAGTTTCTTAGAATAAGGTGCTTAAATTCATTAAATGATGTAATTTTTTCACATTCACAGACCCTTTGTGGTCCTATGGAACCTTGACCTAATAATATTTATTATGACATTTAAATAGGTTTGAAATAGATATACAAATACATATATGCACATCCATAATCAACATAACACTTGTTATTTTCTGAAAATGTTGCAGTAGATCAATGTTCCACTGTTGGTTAGCTCAGGACTACTATTCGGCACTGCTTTTTTTTGATTCAGATGTGCTTATATTCCCATACCACTCTCATCTGGACTTGAAGTCTTTGTTGACTTCAAAGGGAGTTCTGTATTTAGAAGGCAGACACGGGAGTATGTAGGAGAATGAGAATCTGGCTAATAATGTGACCCATAATTTGTGTTCTCACTCTCTTCACAGAGTGTTGGACTGGGTCTACAGCAGAAGCGGAAATTTGGTTTAGAGTTCTGGTGTTCAGAACTCATATTTTTATTTGACTGAGCTATAAATGAAGAATACAAGTCTCAAAATCCCAAATGTCTTAGAAAATTAGTTGCTGAATGGTCTTTTACTAATCACTTCAAAGTTTGAGGGTTAGGGGGACAAGACTGAAGACATTTCTAATTTGGAACCTAATCAGTATGAATTTTGCCTTTTAATTGGCAAAAAAATCAATTGCAAAAGCAGCTCTAAGACTTGGTTGGTTTTTTTTTTCTTCTCCACTGCAGCTGTTCCAGCTGACCTACAGCTGCAAATTTATTTTAAAAATAAAAGAGTTGTTTCTATAAACTCTTTAATATATTTTATAACTGCAATAATTCCTACAAAATCATTTATTGGAGTTAATGATTGGTTTTGTTAAGGCAAAACTAACCTCATGTGGGAATGACCAAATTTTCTGGAATGGTTGCAGAAGTGTTAAGATATTTCAATAACACTTTCAAACAACGATTCAGTTACTTAATTGGTAAATTCCTCTGGAAATCCTATAGAAGTACTGATAATCTCTGCATTTAATATCCAAAGAGTTCATCATAGTTTTTGTATATTACCAGAGAGTGAAGGATTCCATAATGACATTATTTTCTATCTTGCCTTTACTCCTTGAGTAGATTTGGCTAATCCACCTCAAGTCATTAAGATGGCTTTAGTTCTCAGAACTGCCAGTCTTTTCACTGTACTGCTTGAAATTCAGGTAACCTTTGGTACTGTGCCAACATATAGACAGTTGGCAAAGTAATCTTACTTATTTGTGCTTCCCATTGAAGAATAATTGACTAGTCATATGGGAGCCTTTTTGAAATATCTGTTATTCACAGGAGAATGCAAGTCTTTTGGGTAGAGTTTGAGATTCCTAATAAGGAGAAGTTTTACAAAATGAAACTTTCTGTTAAGAAAACCACTTAGTAAGATTATAAATGTTCATCTTAAAGTGGTACTTTAAGAAGTCAGCTGGGTCTTTTTATTCCAAAGATATGTAAAAGAATTAGCTTATAATTAGATATTAAACTCTAAACTTCACTCATCATTTAATCTCTCTTAGAAGCTGTTTATTTTCATGTAGACTGAGAGACAGTAGAATAGCTTTAAATAGCAAGGTGGTGACTGCCAAAGAGCCACTACTATTCCTTATCTACAGCTTATATTAGAGGAATAAACAGGCTAATTTCAGAAACCTTCCCATGTCATGTCTTCCCTTCTCTTTCCTAACTTTTGTTATCAAGACTCAGGTATTTGTTTATTTCCATCTCACAAAAGAAATATATCTTCACAGTGAAACTTATTAATAAATGTATATATTGTATTCATATTTAGAAAATGCCGAGAGACTACTACTACTACTATTATTTGAGAATGAAAAGAGGTATATCACAAACCCAAGATGCTGGTAATGTCAAATATCAGTGTTAGGATTCAATTTACTATACAGGTTGTAACATTTATCTATAAAAACCCATTTGGCAGCTAGGTGGCTCAATGGATTGAGAGCCAGGCCTAGAGATGAGAGGTCCTGAATTCAAATGTAACTTCAGAGAGTTCATAACTGTGTGATCCTGAGCAAATCACTTAACCTTAATTACCTAGCCCTTGCTGTTCTTCTTCTTTAGAACCAATACACAGTATTGATGCTAAGACAGAAGGTAAGGGTTTAAAAAAATCAACCCTCAAAAACCCTTGTTTGCAATGTCTTTTTCTCCTCCAAAACAAACTGCACAGTTGAGTTGAACATCAGTAGATGTTCAGAAGCAGTGTACAATGAAGGAAAAATCAAACAAATATTTTATCATGTACTCCCTTCTTTACAACTAAAACAAATGTCTTTCTACTTTTAGGGGGAAAGTCAGTAAAATAGGCCATTACATTTTTTTTCCTCTACAATAAAGTAAAATGACTATAAGAAATCTAATTGAAAAAGGAGAAATTGGATGTTGGCTTGCCCAATTGCACTTGTTTATGGCCGATCTCATTCAATGAACAAACTGTATAAAGCAGGGAAAAGCGCATTTACCCTGTCAAGTGATTCTAATCCTAGAAACCTTCAAGATATTTCAGCTAGATTCATCAGCAATTCTGCTATATTCCCTAGTCTCTCCACCTAACAGTGGACCTGAAAAAAGAACACAAAGGCTTCCATGGCACTATTTGAGGTCATGCTATGCAAACTAAATAAATTAGTATGGGTACATGAAGGGCTAGAAGTAGAGGAGTATCATGGAAAAACATTAGAAGATAAATCAAAGTTCTAAAACAAAAAAAGCTCTTTAGCCAGGTATTTAGTCATCTGCCAAATCTGATGGTAGAGACCACATTTGTCAGGACCATCCATGTATATTTCTCATTTCTTCTTCCACCTCCACAACAAGCTTCCATTCTTGACTATCCCCTTGCATTCTAGAAAACTTGGAATGAGGAGTTGGTGGAAGAGTCACAAGGCTTCTACTCCCTCCTGGGGAAAACCAGGAGACTAAGGTGAAGCAATGCTAGGCTCTGCTTCTCCCCATAGCCCAGAGCTGAGCCAGGTACAGAGCTTTGTCAAGATGCAAGCCTGTTCCCCTTTCAGGGGTCAAGAAAACTGATTTAGGAACTGGACCATATCAATATATATTCACTTATTCACTCCAGATCTTTAATGGGGAAGTAAGGAGGAACAGCCCAGGGGACCAAAAAGCAACATTTAGGGTAGGAGATGCCTAAATCAAAGCTTGGCTAGCTGGAGAAAAGGTATCCTGGCCTTCATACATGTATGAAAGGGAAAGAACCAATGAAGAAGCCAGGGCCACCAAAGGTTAGGTCTTGGGACAGAAGCTAGAGGAGAACCTCCAGATTCCTGCTGACTTCTCAGAAGGACAAGCCAGCAGCCAACAGATAGACTGCCAGCCATATCTCCTTTAGTAATAGCACAAACTAAGGGACCAAGGCACTAGCAGTCTTAGTATTATAATACAAACTAAGTGTGAGTACACAGTGTAACTTGGCAACCTAATAAATGCTCTCTTATTCTTTCTCAAGAAAGGAATGGAGTCCAGAACAAGGGAGATAATAGTTCCACTGTGTTCTGTAAGTGACATATGTAGTATTATGTTCAGTCATGGGTGTGAGATTTTAGGAAAGACCTAGATAAAGTATAGTGAGCCCAAAGGAAGGCCTGACCAACAGGGCAAAAGGGACCATAAACACTGTAGTATGTGAGGATTACCCGAAGAAGCCAGTCATGTTTAACTTAAAGAAGTGAATATTTAAGAAGTAACTGGTATCAAATATCTGAAGGAGCTACATTGTAGAAAAAGGATTATCCTTTTCCTACATAAACCTAGAGGGCAAAATGAAGGGAAGAAATGGTTTAGAGTTGAAAAGCAGGCCTATTTAGACTTGATGTAAAGAAAAAATTTTGTAACTAGTTGACTTAACTATAAGAATAGTAGAAAGATGTCTCCCTGGTTCTCATAGACAAAAGATATAAAGGAATTGGTGAAATTGATTTCATCATATATCAAAAAGACAATAAGAAACAGAATTTTGTGGAATACTTGTCCATTTCACTTTGTAATACTCATGAGTGTCAGTACAAAATTTTTTTAAAGTGGGGGCAGCTGGATAGTTCAGTGGATTGAGGGCCAGGCCTATCAGGAGGTCCTAGGTTCAAATCTGATCTCAGACACTTCTTGGCTGCGTGACCCTGGGTAAGTCACTTAATCCCCATTGCTTAGCCCTTCCTACTATTTTTCCTTGGAGCCAATACATGATACTGATTCTATGGTGGAAGATAAGAGTTTTTTAAAAAAAAAAAAGTACCATGGATAGGATTATAGCTTATGTACCACCAATACTTGCAAAGGATGAAAAGTTAAAGAAATTTCATAAAGAATTCAATAAGACCTTCCCGATTAGGGGAACCTATTATTTAGTGATGTGAGTTGATTTTTTTTAAAAAAAGAAAATATGCTTTAGGATAAGGAAATGAAAGATGCCCAAAACTTGTAAATTGCATAGAAGCCTCATATCAATATATCATTAATGCCTTCTTCCAGAAAAGAGTGAAAAATACCAAACATGGTAAATACCAATTATGAAACTGATTATTTCTTATTGAAATGTCAGAAAGTGAATGGTTATCCATTTCTGAGTCTTTTCTGAATCAGCTTTCTATAATCTAACCATCAACTAAAAGCAAAGGTAAAAATCAACATTGATGCTTAGAAGACTTGAAGGATTTAGCCTGTAAATAAAACCATTTCATTTTAATCTAATCAAACAAGCCATTGACTCTCTGAGTTGGGAAATGGACAAAAGAATAGATGCAAACATGGACTTTCATCATTTTCTTTGGAAGTTTGGTGAGTGAAAAGAAAAGATGACAAAGGATCTAGAAATTGCTGTAATTTATATTTTTTAATATATTTTATTTTATATTTTTTACTTTATTTTATTTTAATATATAAATTATTTATTTTATTTTTATATTTTTATATATTATATATATTTATATAATTTATACATAAATTAGATAAAATAAAAAAAATAAGCTAGTAATCCTTTTATCGCCTCACCAGAGAAGGAATAGGCAAGAACCATACTAGTTTATATTATAAACATATCTGTGAAACCTTGCAAAGGAAGATTGTGATCAATGCTGCTTTATAAAATGATGAGTAATTGTTAAAAAGAAAAAAAGGAATTTGCAGAAAGCTTGGGAAAATATTCAGTTAAGCCAGATGATTTTAGGAGTATTTAATGGTGAAGCTAGAAGGATAATAATCCAGAAAGAAAAGGTAAAAAAAAATCTGCATTTCAGAATGCACTAGTTTTTTATTCATGAATGACAATAATCACTATATTTAGACTCCAATATTTCACTTCCTGATGCAATAAGTGAACAAATAAAAATGGCACTATGGAAAATGACATAGGACACTCATGTACTAAGTGAGGAATGTAAGTTACAATACAGAAAATAAAGATGAAAAGAAAAGGTCTATGCTGAAGATGACAGTTTCAAAGGTGTTGATTGAGAGAGTTATTATATTCTCTGATTCTCAGAATGGGAAGATACTAGATAATTAGAAAATATCATATATAGTATTGTTTTAAAAGGTGATTGAGTAGATATTGACAACTAACCTACCTAAATGGCTATTTTCTCATTGTTCCATAAATGTCTAAAAATGGTTTACACTTGCATCAAGCATACCTCAGTAGGCTTTTGCAAACAACATTCTACTGACCATAACTTTATAGGCACAGTTAACTGAACAATACAAAGAGGGGCAACTAAGTGGCACAGGGGACAGAATGTCAATCATCAAATTGGGAGGATTTGGGTTTGAATCTGGTATCAGATACTTCCTAGCAACGTGATCCTGGACAAGTCACTTAACGCCATTTGCCTTGCCCATGCCCTTCTGTCTTGATGTTATTATTAGGAGAAAGTAAGAGTTGAAAGAAAAAAGTGCTAAGAATACTAGATCATACTGTATTTTTCGTTGTGTATCAAATATATTTTAGAACCAAATCTAGCCTTAAAGACACAGGACATGGATGGGTCATAATTTACATTTATTGAGGAAATATCCATATATGTCATGTATTAATAGATAGCATTTAATATAGCACTTTAAGGTTTGTGAAATATTTTACACATATCTCATTTGATTTCCTAAATCCATTAAAATGTCTAAGAAAGAAAAACTTCCTAACATACAGAACTCTTGTTTAAACTGATGTAGACTAATTTGAGCATACTGAGTTCTCTCTTATTCTAGAGAGCTTCAAAAGGAGGCTAATTGTTATGGCTTCAGAGGGCCTTTCTGATTTTGAGATTGTATGATTCTATGAGTACAGAATGAAGCTCTAAAGAAAAGGAGGCATTTTCTATCAAACCATGCTTCTTCTCTAAAGTATAGTGGGTTGGACTCATGTCTGAGATCTTTTACAGCTAAGTAATTTTACTCCATTATGTAGTACCCATTTGTTTTCCAGGACTTTGTACATTAAGGGCCTCAGCATGGAGCTCAACTTGTTAAAATTAAAAATTATTTACTTTAGTTTCCACCCTGTCTCATTTAATCTTCAGTGTTCTAATGGCTGCCAGTGGGTCCTCTCCTATGAACACTGATGCTCATTATCTCTTATGTACCAGAATATTTATAATAACATTTTTGTGGTAGTAAAAAACTGTTAACAAAGTAGATTTCCATAAGTTAGGAATGGCTAAACAAATTGCAGTACATGAATGTAGTGAAATGTTACTTTTGTAAGAAACTACAAATAAGGTGAATAGAGAGAAGCATCAAAAGACATATAAACTGATGCAGAACTAATTAAGCAGAGTCAAGAAAACAATATACACAACAATAATATAATTTTTATATATATACATATATAAATATAAAAAAATAACAACAGCCATAAAATAATTGAAATTGAATGTTGTAAAATTACAAAGAACAAACTTGGTCTCAAAGAAGAAACATTAAAAAAGCACCTCCTCCCCCTCCTTTTCAGAGGGGAGGGAGTCCACAGGTGTGGAAAACTACATCTATTGTCAGAGTATTTTATTCTTGATTGGTTTTGCTGGTGTTTTCTTTTTCTTCTATTTTATACAATTATTTGTTATAGGAGATGGCTTTCTTTTGAGGAAGAAAATTTAGTTAATGGTTGTCATTTTTCAGTTGCGTCTGATTCTTTATATATGCTGTTTTCAGGACAGGCCAGACTGCCCTGATGTCTTATCCTACTGGGTCTTCTTATCTATGGTCTTCATAACTGCATTTGAAGTTTTCTTGGCAAATACACTGGAGCGATACGGCATTTCCTTTTAAATCTCTTTTACAGATGAGGGAACAGGGTTAAGTGACTTACCCAGGACCATATAGCTTGTAAGTAGTGGAGTCTAGACTTGAACTCAGGCCCTTCTGACTCCCAGATCAGCACTCAGCTGTCCCTACTTATTGTATTGGTAAAAGATAAATAAAAGTTTATTCTTTAAAAAAAACATGGTGATCATAGGAATTAGATAACTAAGAAGGAAAACCTGCAAATTGGAAGGCATTACAAAAAGTTAGTCATTTATAAGAATTCATCATTTTTGTTAGTTTCTTGTTGTTAATGTGTTCAGTAATTTTCATCTAAATTTGGCTATAGTACTAAACTTTTCCCTTAAATTTTGATCAATAAATATAGTGACCTCCTCTACAACTTTAAAAATTTTATAGACAGAATTGTAGAACTGGAAGTTAAGAAGTCATCTATTTCAAACCTCATATTAAAAATGAGGAACAATGAACAAAAAGACTCAAATGACTTACCCAAGGTCACCAAGTATAGTCAGAATGGGAATATAATAGCTCCTGATTTCTGCATCAGTTGCTGCAGTGCTGCCACCATTATCATACTGATGCCACTATGGGATTCTTTTCTCCAAAATTTTTACTTGAATGCATGTTCTTTACCTTCCTAATAATATACCATTACACCATCTCTTCTCATTTCTGCTTTTCAAGGCCTGTACTTGTAATATTCTTTCTGGAGCACTTACCTATTTGAACTATTGGCTTCTTTTCTATCTATCATGACTCCTTATTTTGAAACCTCTTTTTTTCAGAATTCTTCCACTATTACCAACAGCATATATACTTCTTAGCACATACTTTTTGGTGAATTTTGACTATAATTAGCAACATTTACACTTAAGATTCTTAACTGCTATAGTATTGATTGATTTCTCATTTCTCCCCCCATTATGATTCAGCAGGTCCTGTTGAGTTTAAATCACTCCTTTAAAAAAAAAAGCATTTTTAGTATAATTTATAAAATAGAAAATCACATAAAGTAATAAAGCTGGGTAAATATTAGATGGACATGAAGAGGACAGTCATGGGAGCCAGCCAGTGCAAATAGAAGACAATAGGAAGATAGTTTCATGTGAAGTGTCATGAAAATTTGAAGAGACAAAATTTTACAAGCACTCCTATTGTTGTAGTAAGAATGCACTCCTTCATATCTAATTCTCTTTTCTAAAATGTGAGGACTTTTCAGTGTTTTCAATTTGGAGTTATAAAACAAATTCTTATACGTGACTATTTCCAACACTGCTTGTAAAATCTGTTTAATTGACATGGATGATGTAGGATATGAAGTAAAATGTTATGTTAGTGTCTAACTTATATTAAGTACTTTACAATTTGTTTTGCAGGAAACTTTAAATCTTAAAAATACTTCTCAGATCTTGAGACTTTTAAGAACAAAGCAGGTTATCTTTACCTTACTATATAGTATAGAATCTCTTATTGTCTGCTGGTCTTATAAGGTTCCTCTCATTCCCTAATGCTTAAAAAATAAAGAGATAATGCAATAAATGTTGATTAGATAGATACTAAACATTCAACTCAACACTGAGTTATAATTCTTAAGGAACATATAATCCACTTATGATAGAGAAAAATACATAACAGAATTGGAAAATACAAAACATATCTAAAAAATAAGTCATTTGGTTTTAAAGTTTAATTTAGGAATAAAGTATTCAATACACTGGATAAAGATTTTTTTGCAAATAAAAACTGGTTTTGTTCATGAAAACCACCTGTTTGTTGTTTTGATTTATAGGTTAAATAACATCAGTTCATAGGAGTTATAATCATCAGTCACCATGCCTTTATTATGCACCTAATATGTGCCAGGCACTGTACAAAGAGAACAAAACAAACTATTTTTTAAACTTACATTCTAATTGGGAGGACAACAAAAATATCAATGCCATACCAATCAAACTACCAAAAATTATTTTATAGTGCTCAACAAAAGAAAAACAATTCATCTAGAAGAACAAAAAGTCAGGAATATTAAGGGAATTATTTTTTTTATGTAAAGGAAAATGGCCTAGCCATACTAGATATCAAATTACATTATAAAGCAGTCTGATACTGACCAAGAAATAAAGTGGTGGATCAGTGGAATAGGTTAGATACACAATACATAGTAATAAATGGCCATGATATCCAGTGTTTGATAAACTCAAAGATCCTAACTTTGGGGACAATATTGAGACAAAATGCACACTATTTGACAAAAGCTACTAGGAAAGCTAGAAAAAAAAAGTACAGCAGAAACTGATTATAGACCAACAACATCTCTCTCCATATACCAAGATATAATCAAAATGGATACATGCTTTACACATAAAGGTGATACTATACGCAAATTAGAGCATCATGGAATAGTTTATCTCTCGTGGCTATGGGTAAGGGAAGAATTTATGACCAAACAAGAGATAGAAAACAGTACAAGATATAAAATGGATAATCATTATTATATCAAATTTAAATGTTTTTGCACAAACAAAACCAATGCAAACAAGATTAGAAGGGAAAAAGAAAACTGATGAAAATTCTTACAGCATATATTTTTGATAATTCAAATACAGAGAAGTGAGTCAAATTTGTATGAATACAAATCATTCCCCAATTGATAAATATTCAAAGGATATAAACAAGCCATTTTCAGATGAAGGAGTCAAAGCTATAGTCATATGAAAAAATGTTCTAATACACTATTGATTATAGAGATATACATTTAATAAACTGACATGCCATGTTACATGGATCAGATTGCCTAATATGACAGAAAAAGGAAAATGATGAATGTTGGAGGGGATGTAAAGAAATTGGGACACTAAAGCACTGATGGTGGAGTTGTGAACTGATCAAACCATTCTGGAGAGCAATTTGGAACTATAACCAAAACACTTTAAAACTGTGCACTCCTATTGATCCAGCAATACCACTAATAGGTTTGTATCCTAAGGAGATAAAAAAAAAAGAGAAAAAGATGTATTTGTATGAAAAGATGTATAGCAGCTCTTTTTGTGGTGGTAAAGAATTGGAAGAGGATGTCCATCAATTGGGGAATGACTGCATAAGTTGTGGTATATGATTGTAATGGAATACCATAGTGCTATAAGAAATGAAGAGCTGGGTGATTTCAGAAAAACCTATAGGGGTCAACTGGGTAACTCAGTGGATTGAGAGTCAGCTCTAGAGATGGGAGGTCGTAGGTTCAAATCTGGCCTCAGATACTTCCCAGCTGTGTGACCCTGGCCAAGTCACTTGACCCCCATTGCCTAGCCCTTACCACTCTTCTGCCTTGGAACCAATACCCAGTATTGATTCCAAGATGGAAGGTAAGGGTTTAAAATAAAACTTATAAAAACCTCTATGAACAGATACAAAGTAAAGTGAGCAGAACCAGGAGAACATTGTATACAGTATATACAGTAATATTGATAGATGATCAGCTATGAATGACTTAGCTATTCTCAGCAATACAGTGATCCAAGACAATTCCAAAGGACTCGTGATGAAAAATGAATGCTCTCTAACTCCTTAGAAAGAACTGATGGGGTCTGAATGCAGACCAAAGCATACTATTTTTTTTTACTTTTTTTCCACTTTTTTTGTTTGTTTTATATGAGTCTTCTTCCATGACATAACCAATATGGAAATGTTTTGCATGATTGAACATATATAACCTAGATCAAACTATGGTAAAGTCAGTAAAAAAAAATGTCCTATCCTTATATCATCACGCTCAATAGGGAAAGTAGCAATTTTTCATAATTATGAATGGCTTTGTTCTTTTTCTGAAAGTTCTTTTCTTCAGATACTAACTTTAACTAAAACATTCACTTTTGAGGATCTTACTGACCTTCAAAGATAAATTGAGTATGATTCAAGCCCTTTAGTTGTCATTTGAAAATAATTACACTAAAATAGGAATTTTAAAAATAAATTCTTTGTGTATTTCTGGATGATATACTAAAAAAATATCCTATGTGATTTTTCTTTTCAGGTAATGAAAACTATAAACAAATAGCCATGTGTGTTCTCTACCACATAAGCATGGATGATCGATTTAAATCTATGTTTGCATATACTGATTGTATACCACAGGTAGGTTTTTTTTTTTTTAAGAAAAATTTGGAAGATTTCTGTTTCTCTTACTTTTTTCCAGCACCTTCCTTGCCAATCCTCTTTTCTTAATTTATACTTTAATATTTGAATGAATCATTTCAATTCAACAAATGTTTATTAAACAGCTCCATACATGCAAAGACACAAATGAAAGTTACCCTGTCCTCAAGGCACTTCCATTCTCCCGGAGGGATGCCATATGTACACAGATAAGTAAATTTAAAGTACATAGACAACAGTATCATCTAACCTCAAGCAAGAGAAAATTAACAAATAAGAGGGTAAGGAAAGACCTCATATTAGAAGTAGTACCTGTACTGTCTCTGGAAGAAGACTAAAGGTTCTAAGAGGTGGAAGTGATGACAAAATGCATTCTAGATCTGGGGGAAGCACTTGTGTAGAGGCACGAGATGAGATATGTATGTGGGATGGTATGAATGAAATATTTCTTACCTGTTCATTTCAGGTGATCAAATAAAAAAACATTTAGTAAGCACTTAATATGTGCCAAGAATTGTACTAGGACTATGAATACAAAGGCAAAATAAAACAGTCCTTATCCTTAAGGAGTTTACATTCTTTTGGTGGGGAATGGAACAACATATACACATAAGTAACTACAAAACAATTTCTGGAGTAGGGAAGCACAGGTCTAACATGAGAGGTACTTTATTAACTCTAAAACCAGATTACCACAGAACTAGGATAGCACAAAAGTAGAATATGGAAGAGCAGAGCACCAGAGGGATGAAGCTGTCATAAATGGGTATGAGATAATAGAGAGTGCTAGTCAAAGAAACTTCCACCTGGAAGGCAGCCTGTGATTTTGCATCACAGGGATTCTGAATGAATCCAGAATCCCTCAGTACTCACTTCCTATGCACAGATAAAGTTAATCATCACTCCTCAAGAAAGAGCTAGAAAGCAGAAGTAGGAAGGGAAAAGACAGGGTGCAGTAGTGGTAAGACTGATGGCTAGTCCTTGCTACTCTCTACATCAGGAGAGAGGCAAGTCATTGGAGTCCTAAAGCTGAATTAGTTATTGAGGGCTGAGGTATGTTTGAGGTCAGATCTGCTCTATTCAGGATTTGTTCCAATTTTGAATGTATTTTTCTCCTCCATTATGGTAAGGAAGGGATACAGGTTAAGAGGATCTTTTTTCCTAGATTGGTAGCCACTGTGGAGTAGGAGGGGCAACAGAACAAATGTCCAGTCCTTGATCCTGGCTGACTAATGTCCTTTTTAGCCCCTTCTGGCTCTACATAAGATGATAAGTAACTGTGGAATTAAGGTTTCCAACTCTTGACTTTCTGTGACAATAACTATTTTGAATAAGTAGTCCATTTCTAAATTTTCGCTGAGCATCTTGATGATGCTTCAGGAATTGCCACTTATAAAGACAATCCATCATCCCATCTCTCCATCAATAAATCAATTTTATACACTTATGTGCAATGCATTCTTCCTAAAGCTCGGGATACAAAGATAAAAGTTAAACAGTACCTACCCTCATTAGTCTTAGATTTTTCCAGTAGTACACTTTGTAGTCTTCTCATGGCATCTCATCCTAGGGGCTTCTTCTTGTCCATGTTCTAACAAAAATATTCTGGCTGTTATTGATGGAGTGAAGTGAACTTTTTATTTTGGCTCAATGTGTCGGTATCTTAGTTTGTCTGTGTTCTGAAGGATATGACTGATTTTGGTAAGATTTGACGTCCTAAGTAGTAAAGTAAAATAGATTAGAACTGTAATAAGCATAGAAAAGACTGTATTTTGATTGGCAGGAGCATGTGACTCAGAACCACATGAGATCCTGGGTCAAGATTCCAAAGGGAGTGTGGTCCCCACAGTCTTTTCTCTGCTTATTAAAGAACCCAGTTTTATCCAAAACCTGGGCTCTTTCTACTCTCAGTTAATATGTTCATTAAAAATCTTTCTTAAGTTTCCTGAAAACTCTAACAGGAAATATTTTGTTAGCTTAATTGGAATTTCTATATTGCAAATTCTTGAAATAAATAAACCTTTTAAAAAATTAAGTCTTTTCACTAATTTAAATCAAACATCAATCTCATCCAAATTAAATTGTAATATAATTATATTTCCTATTATAGAACTAAAGTTACACCTGCAGGGAGTTAAAAAAAAAGGTGAACACTCAACTAAAGAAAATTTCACAAGCCATTAGGCTTTCATTCCAAGAGGTAACCTAATTACAGTTATTTATGGAAAATAGATATCTTTCAAAAGAATATGCAATGGATCTTTAAAGATGGGCCTTCTCATCAAAACACTGTGTGTCAGTTTATGGTCAGTGCTTTGTGTCATCAAGCCCCTTGTAAAAACAAGTTTTAAATAAAAGAGTAGCCCTATAAGAGGGAGATTTCAGGTGATTTACTGTACTCCAGTTCCACGTGTCGAGAAGACCTCTGCTTTGCAGTTTCAAAGAAGGCTTCTTTTCTAATTCCATTTTGTGTCCAAATGTCATGGACTACAGGATATGAACTGGAAATCAGCCAAGCCAGAAATCTCCTTGTCTAGATTGATGGGTTTTATCTAGACTAAAGTCATAGGATAGTTAGATTCAGTAAAAGAGAAATACAAAGTAAATTGGGAGAGAAAATTCTCTTGTTGACTTTTAAAATTAGAACCCATTTTTTTCTGAATTGGAGATGTAAACAAAGGTTTGAAAATAAAATTTTATTAATAACAAAAGGGCTATAGAATATGAACATATATTAAAACCATTGTTAGTATATTTCTTTAGGCATTGTTCCTAATGATCCTAAAACTCAAAGCCTTATGTGAATTGTTTCTTGTCATTTTTTTAAGAACTATACTACTTCTTATGCTTTTTTGACAAATGTTCTAACATCAAACATGACCATAATGGGAATTTGCCATGGAAAGTTTTCAGAATGTTTATGGTTTGTGTTTCTTGATTAAAATCTCCTCAAACTTTTCCAAAAAGCTAAGAATTTTTTTTCCTTTTGAACATCCAGTTTTTATGGGAAAGCAAAATTATATTACCAAAGTCTATTGTAAACATCCTCCTCCTTGTTTTTGCTATAGGAAGGAGGCAATTTCTTGTGAAAACCAAAGTATCCAGTGGACTATGTTTCTTACTGCAGTGATGCCCACCTACAACTTTCACTTCGGGGCTCAATTATGGCACACTTAAGGGAAATGTTGACATGGTTTATAACTACCCAGTGCCAAATTTATTGCAATATAAAAGAACCATGGAAATTTCAATTAGAATCATGGTTCCTCTAACTTCACTAATCATTCACTAAGTTGTAACGAACAGTGTGTTCAGAGCAGCAGACACTGGTTGTTCAAAGCAATATTTATGGTGCTTTAAACTGGTCTGTGACCACAAATAGTTAACTCACTTATTAAAGCCATATCTGATGTTTGGAATTTCATTGGGTTTAACAGAATGTTTGTTCTCTTTGAAATTGTACCCAGTAGTTTTAGGTAAGAAATTTTTCAAGGGACATTATACATGACATTGTCAAATAGAAAGTATAAATAGGTCATAATGATAGTAAAACAGGAAATCAATATGAGTATTTTCTTAAATAACAAATAAATTGGGAAGAACGATTAGGTGCATCTTGACTAGCTCTTTATTTTAAGTTCCATTCATTTTCCAATATAAAACTTTTTTTGAGCCTCTGTTGTTACATAAGCAGAGGACTTGTCTTTTCCACTGCCTTGAACAGTGATTTGAACATAGTACATATTTAGTATATGGTTGTTGAATGAATAAATAAATCATACACCATGCTCACAATTATATTACTTTCCCTGTAAGATGATTTCTGATACATTCTCTTTATCTCTACTTGACCAATGTGCTGGGCCATTTTAGTCATGTAGTAGATTCTTTTGCTCATTTTTTTTATAATCTCAGAGGGTGGATTATCTCAGGTAAGCATCCTTTTGGAAGTCAGGAGTTCATAGTCATATTCTAGTACCAGTTAAAAATAGGTATTAACAGTTCATTGTTATTTAGACCTCTAAAATGCATGTTTTGTTTAAATAGGTGCAAATGCCATCCAGATGCTTATAAAAAGTATTTATTAGTAATGGGATGGCCAATCAAAGTGCATGGTTAGGTAATGATGTCATAGTGTTATTTAATATTTTACCACAGAACAGTATGCAAGGATCTCCATAGCTCCCCACATGTTTTCCACTCCAGTTGTCCTATTGGGCCCCTCTTTGATCTACATGCTCCTTTTTAGCTGAATGCTGGTAAACGTCCTTTCTGACAGCACCCTTTGCTCCTGCCTGCCATTATCTGCCGAAGTTCAGAAACCAGAGCATCACTTCAAACAGCAGAGTTAGGGAGTAGCCAGTCAAGAGAGATTCCTGAGGCATTCAAAGTTCTGGCATAATCATTCAAAGATGTTTGGGCAGGGAGTTGGACAGGGGGGAGATGTGTGCAGAGGTGTATGTGAATACAGAGAGCTGTGGGGGTTGGCCTCTGGTCACTGGTAAATAAGTGAAGTCAGGTGCCAGAGAGTCTAGACACAGTGATTTCAGTCCTGGGTCTGTGGTATCTGATACTCAATATGGGACTTGTCTGATTGAACACTACTGCCTCTTCATTGCACAAGCTGTAGACCTTTTTAGTGCCTTCCTGTTAAATCAGTAAAAGATGACAATGGACATAGTTAAAGCAGAACAAATTTAATTTTAATATTTCCTAGTTGGCAGCAATTACACTCACTTTTGAAGTGCCACGGGTAGCAATCAAATTAAATAAAAGCATAATGGTACACGTGAAGGTCATATTAAACTATTATTTTGAAATTTGAATGGGTTTAATTGGAATTGAAGTGAGTTTCTTTTTCTTATTATAAGGAACTAATTCTGTATCAGAATACATTCTATTCATTTTAAGTTTTAATTTATCTTGATTTTGTGAGAATTGCTAAGGCTAAAAAAACCCAATTTGACTTAAGAAAAAATGTATAAAAATAATTAGAAATTAAAGAAGTTTTAAGAGTTTAACGTGAGAATCGCTGACAAGTAATAACCTCATCACCTAAATTATCAGTTCCTTTGACCTCATAAATCAGGGCAGTGCTAATTTTATGGAATCTTAGATTAATTAATTCTTATTTGTGACATGAATCATTCTATAAGGAAAGCCAGAGATTAACCAATTGTTGTATTTTAAATCTTAAAGCAGTAAAGGTTTGAAAGAAATCTATAATGTTTTTAAATTGGAATGTGAAAACCCCAAATAAAGTAAATATTACATTGATTTAGAACATTATGACTTAAAAGTTTTATTTAGTTTGCAGTTACTTTAGATTGATACTATATTATATGGTTGGTATATGAATGGCTAATGAAATCTACAAGATACGTCTAGTGATTATAGATTAAATTATTGATACAGTATCTTTTATTTGTATAGTTGTCTTGGGCTTTAGTTGCTCTTGATGTTATTCTCAAGATTTCAAATATCACAGTAACGAATGAGTTGAGGATCCATTTAGGGTGTCTATTCATGTTTTAAACCATTCACCTGCATTACCACATTTTTTAAAGTAAACTTTAAATATGAAAATACTTCCAAGTCATAAATATGCCAAATTCACCTGTTCTTAAAATTATTCCATGGCTGATTTAGGATCCACCTCCTTTAAATTTCATTTTATTTCTTCTCTTTTAAAGCCAAATAATATTTTGTTTAATCTTCTCTAAGCAAAAATTAAATTTTAAATTGCTTCAGTTTTAGGTGGAGGTTTTAATTTTTTACTTACCAAAGACTTTGTTTTATTTACTCTTCTAATTCAGCATCTTGGGTTAAGGAGTTTATAAGCAATGAGCGTTTATTTAGAGCCCACCATATGCCAGGCACTCTGTGTAGAGATATAGAGACAAAAGTGAGTCTAGGTGAAGGATGATAATAGCTTGAATTAGAATTGTAGCTGAGTCGAGACAAGTAAGAAATGTTGTAGATCTAAAAATGATAAAATATGACAACTGAAGTGCATATGTGGTATGAGTGAGAATAAAGGAGTGAAGGAAGACATTAAGTTTATAAACCTGAATAATCAGAAGAATTGTGGAGCCCACAACAATGAGAGAATTTCAAAAAGGAGGTTGGTTGGTGAGGGAAAGTTAATGAGTTTGGTTTTGGACATGTTGCATTTAAGACGTTAGTTGATTGCACATAAAATTTAAAATGTCTCACAGGCAGTTCATGATGCAAGAATGGTGCTTTGGAGAATGTTTAGGGTTAGATGGATAGATAACAGAGTAATATTCATAAACACATTAAATAACCCTTTGGGAACCAATGAGTTTACCTAGAGAGAATAGACAGGAAAAAAAAATGAAGGCCTAGACCAGAACCTTGTGGCTCACCCATAGTTAGTGAATGTGATATAGATGATTATCTGACAAAAAAGGTTTTACACAGGTAGTAGGGAGGAGAGATATTGGATAATAACTAGAAGGGATGGTGAGATTTGGTGAGATGTTTTGCTTTTTGTTTTTTAAGGATTGAAAAACTAGTAGAGAAAAAGTGATTGAAGGCTGGGAATTGAAGGAGGGGTGATCATGGACGAAATGTGCTAGAAAAAGCTGGAGGGGATGGGATCAAAGGTTGCCCTGAGTAAGGGAAAAAGTGCCATTAAGAGAATAGTGTGAAGGAAGAAAAAATGGGGTTTGATATTAATGTACTGTGAGATAAAGAGAAAGGAAGGAGAATCAAAGGCTAATAGATTTAGAGCTGGAAGAAACCGTTGGAGGCCATTGATTCTAGCTCTCATTTGACAGTTGAAAAAACTAAGGAATTGAGAAGTTAAGTCACTTTCCTAAAATCACATACCTAGCTAGCTGATAAGTTTCTGAGGCAAGAATTAAACTTTGGTCTTCCTAATTCCCAAGTCCATCATTCTACATTACACAGCTGCCTCAGAGAGATTTGGAACCACCCTGGGGAGTAGACCAGAACATCAGTTGAAGAATAAAAGTTACCACATTGAGGGCCCAATAAATAGTATAAATTTATAGAGGACCCAGTCAGCATGGTTGGGCAACATTTCCAATATTACATTACATTATATTACATTAGGTTTTTTTAGTTGCTGTGACATACTGTTTAGCTGTATTAATCTTATAGTGCACAAAAAGAAGCATTTTTATAAGAGAAGGATCACTGGATTAGCTCTGCCTACCTACTTTGTCTTAGTCCTTATGAGAAAATCTTTCCTCATTCTGAAAATGAGCCCATTAGATATTTCAAGGATCTCTATGGTCCCTTCTAGCTCTACATCTCAAATACCAAATTCCTAGGTCATTTCACATCGGCTATTGCCTAGGTATACTTTCTTAATCCTATGCTGATGAAGTTGATTTTTGTAATTTAGAGAACTTTATGCTAATCTCTATTAAATTTCATTTTAGATTTAGTTTATCAGTCAAGCTTGTTGAGAATTTTTTGGATTCTGAATATTATTCAGGGTCTCAATGACAGTCAAAACAGAAGTATTTAGGAAGTAATTTTTTATGATAATCATAAATATTAAAAGATCCTCCCTATCCTTTAAAAATATATCAGTTCTGCCAAAAGCTATTATGATCTTTAAAAAGAATGCTCAAATACATCATATTTATTCATAGCAATTATTGCCCTTTGTTCATCTGTTCAATGAAGACTTTTAAAAATTACCCAAACTCACATTTTACTTTTCTTGGAGCCCCTTTTTGTTTATAGTCTATACCACAATACATCTATTTTTATATATTTGTACACATACATATATGTAATTAGTTGTGTATTATGCATTATCTCTTTGCATCATAGTGTACATAGAATAAGTCTTATTACTTCTTCAATCATACTGTAAGCTAGACCTATGAAATATGTTCAGACTTATATTCCCCTTAACACCTGATCCTGTCCTGATCTCATTGCAGCCAGAGTTCAGTAAATAAATATTTGAGTCAGTCACTCAACAAGTAATTATAAAGCACTCACTATATGGCAGGAACTGTGCTAAGTTCTGTGAATATAAATAGAAGCAAAAAAAAAAAAAGTAAGATCCTGCCCTCAAGGTCATTCTAATTGGGAAAGACACATACAAAAGGATGCTAAAAAGGAAGCTGAAGAGGGTTGGGGTGAAGACAAGGAAACCAGGGTACTTGGCTCAGGGTCATGGTAATGATAATCTAGAGCACACCAGATAGGAATGAGACATGGCTAGCCAGGGCACCTGTTTTGTATGGTAAAGTTAGTCATCAAAGATAGATGGGCCATTCATGGATATTCATCTCTTAATTTCCAAAAGAAGACAATAATGTCATTGATCTGTGTTATGCATTCAAATAATTTTTCTTTGTTTTTTTTCTTGATTATGAGGTTTTTGCAGTGTGTATATTGAAAGTTTGTTGTCATTTATTTTTAAGTTTTAAAGTGTTCTAGTGATATAATTCAGGGTGTATGTGTATCTATTATTAGCTAATGAAAATGCTCTTCGAATGCTCTGATGAACGAATTGAACTAGAGCTCATCTCCTTCTGCATCAACCTTGCTGCTAACAAAAGGAATGTACAGCTTATTTGTGAAGGTCAGTAACTTTGAGTTTCTTACTGCTTATATTTGAGCATAAAGTACATTGAGTCATTTAACAAGATATTAATGTGTGTGTATATGTGTGTGTACATATATGTGTATTGAGGGGTTTTTTTTCATTCTCTTGAACTAAGTCAAGTTGTATTTGGTATAAATAGACTTTGTATTTTTTGTATATAGGAAATGGCCTGAAGATGCTCATGAAGAGGGCTCTAAAGTTCAAGGACCCACTGCTGATGAAGATGATTAGGAATATTTCACAGCATGATGGACCAACAAAAAATTTGTTTATTGTAAGTACATCTACTTTATCATGGATTAAGTTATATCAAGTGCCATCCTATGAATAGAAAATATTGTATAATTGTATTTATTCTAGGAGCGCAAGTTGCAGATAGAGCATTATAGTGGGTGTCAGAATCACACAGATTCACATCTTGGCTCAGACACTTATGACTTTGTGAAACCTGGACAAGTCTGTCTGTCTTTCTGGGCCTCAGTTTCCTCATCTGCAAAATAAGAGTTGTAATTGAACCTATGTTACAGAGGTTTTATTAGTATCAAATTAGATTATATGTGTAAAATCCTTGCAAACCTTTAACATCCTATATGATTGCAAGATATCATCACCATCATCATCACCTTTGATCTCATTATTGTGGATATTCCCTCCAACACTTATACTTAACTTTTGTGCTCCAGTAAATATATCTTAGTAAGTCCACCTAGCTTTCCAGGGTTCACTCGCTTTCACTTGACATTTCAAGGATACCAATGGAACTAATGCAAAAAGTATCGATTACTTTTTACTAGTCTATCTTTTTTTCCTATAAATTTCTCTGAAATAATTCTTTACATCTTTTCTCTTGTATAATTACTCATTTGTTATTTGTTACCTATAACAATTATAATAATTTAAATAGTCCTTTAAGATAGGTAAGCTTGATTTTATCCTTATTTAAAATTATTAAAATTTAAATTTAAATTTAAAATTAGAATCTTCTAAACATAGAACCCCAGAACATTAAAGGATCTATGAAGTTATTCAGTTCAACCCTTTGCCCAGAAAATGAATCTTACCTAACAGAAGGGTTATTATCCTTATTTGTTAGCAGAGGTTAGCCTCTGCTTGAATACCTCCATTTATAGATAACTCACTGCTGCAAGAAATAGTCTTTTCCATTTGGATACTTCTGTCATTTCAAGGAAATTCTTTCTTGTACAAAAGATGATGGGATTTTCACTTAAATATGAAAGGTTCAGTAATTATAAAGTCTCAAACTAAAATAACTAAAATAGGCCCTCCTTTATAGACTTTTTTAGAGAAACCAGTAGGCATCTCTAGCTAAACTCCTTTTTTATTTTTGTTAATAATAGCTCATGTTTACATAATACTTAAAAATTTATTAAAATTTTATTAAAAGTATTAAAATGTATACGGTACTTTTCCTTTCATGGAATTTAGAAATTTAGCTTCTCTTTTTTTGTTTTGGAAGCTTATTAACACAGGCAGTTCCTGCTCAGCCAGGCTTACCTCTCTCTTAAATTATATGATTCTTCTGTCTTTCTAAATAATTTTAAATGTTTTATTGATGTCCTTTCTTGCTTTTGTAGTTTCCAAAGAGTATACACTGGATACTTAAAAACTAGGGATAGTAAAGCAAAAAAAAAGCAGGCCTTTCTTTTTCTTCACCAGTGAGCCAGGTTCTTTAGCTTAGCTGCCTTCATTCCTTGCATCTTGTTGAATAAGAAATCCAGAACCATGGTTTAGAGAAGTTCCTAGAGTTTCTCTGGCTTCTGTTTATCAACAAACCATCCAGATTTCTCATGAAAAATAATGGTGTAGGAGCCAATATTGACTACCCTAGGACAATGCTTGAATTTATACTTAAATAGAATTAAGTTGCCTAAAAGCTATAAGAGTAGCACTATCATCACTCCCACCATGCATCTCTAACCAGACTTTCCTCAGAAATATGTGGATAGAAATCCTGTTCACCTGCTACCTCATTTCATTTAGGTCATTTTCATGGTATTTTAGAATTATAAAAGACCTTAGAAATCACCTACTCATTTTATGCTGGTTCATTCAGCACATATATATGTGACTTAGAATGAAATCAGTGGATTAGCTTTTAGCTCACCTCCAAGACAAAAATTAACTTTATTTTCTAGAAATACATTAAGGGAATTGAAAGGAATAACATTCTAAATGGAGAGTACTTATCTAAAGGATAACAAAAGTTATACAAAGATGAAAAGTAATTATGTTACTTTTCACTAGAATTTCTAGACCCATAATATTTTTCTTTGTTTAGGAACCATAAAGCATTGTGCTGTATATTATGGAGTGACAAAGCAATATATATAAGGTATGGCCCTTGCCTTTGAAGACCTTACATTTTAGTCCTGCATTTTGTATGTGATGCAAAAATAAATATGGCCATGCTTTCAGTTACAATGACTTTATGAAAGTTTTTTTAGCAAAACACAAAAGTTCCCTTGAGGAACCAATTAATCATGAAAAAATTATGTCATATGAAACAGCAGAAGCAAAGAAAAATACTACACTCTTCCATCCTATAAAGAAGGATGGCCCAAGAAGACCAGACATCAAACAAGGGCTATTCCAGGGGTCAAGGCCTCTAAATAGGTGATAGTTCAAGGAAATAGGGTTTGGTTTGCTAAAGCACCCTTGAATCTAAACTTAACCTAGAAGACCAGTCTGAAGTCAATACCATTGCCAGTAGAGCCAAAGCTTCAATCATTAGGTCTCTACCAGGTGACTTCCTCAGGAAATAAGCAAGGCCAATTCAGGCCAGGATCTGGGGACCATCTAGGAGATTATACTGAAGCCTATATCATCTGGGTCAGGCTACTCCAGATGATTAGATATACAACTGTGGACTTAAAATAAGTACCCAAGGAATCTAGAAAGTAAGCACACAAGAGTTGGCAAATGCCCAGAAAAGACATATGATATTGCGCAAATAAACTAAAATGTCCAAACTCTTTGACCCAGGATCTCACTACTGTGCATATATCACAAGGAGGCCGTTGTTTATAAGAAAGATCCTATAAACATAAAAAATATTCATGACTTAATTTTTTGTGGTAATAAAGAACTGGAAACAAATGATACTGTTGTTGTTAAAGTGAAAACAAAAGATAGCAATAAAAGCATCTTTTTAAAAAATTTATAATAACACTGACCTTACCATAGATTATAAATTCAAATGAAAATTCTACATATAAAGTGCTTTCCAAACAATGAAGTGCTATATAATTGTCAGGTGTTTATTACTATTACTAGTGTAGTGGTGGTATTAATATTGGTTCTTTTTGCCTTAGAATAAAACCCATGTATTAACTTTTAGAAATTTTTAAAAAAATAAAAATTTTAGTAGCTACTACTACCAAGGAAAGGAAACCTTGAAATATAGTACAACAAAAGGTGAAATAAAAAAGACTTACTTTCCCTTCAAAATTGTACTTTCCCTTCAAAACTGAGTGTACTTTTACAGAAGCATGTATTAACCTTTACTATAATAAAGGACTTTTCAGGTATTTATATTGAGAAAAACAGAGACAGCCAAATCTTTGAAACACAGATATGAGACAAGAGAAACCTAAAATAGTAACTGTATTTACTTATATCCTAATGAGAGGGGTGGGTAGAAAAGGGAAGAAACCATTGTCTATTCAAAATCCTATTGACTTCCTATTGAGTAAGTAAAGAAAGAAAAACTTGGGCCAAGGTGGGTTTTTTGTTTTTCATTTGAGAATTTTATTTTTAAGTGGATAAAGAAGAATTTACTAGGGAAGAAATGAAGAAGGAATTTTTCCTTATTTTTCCCAGGTACCTTCCCCATCCTCCAGTTCTTTAATCTTGAAACATGATCAAATCAAATCTGCCATTGTTCCTGGATGGGGTGTGTTAACCTGTTCCTCCATGTGCTCATTTCATCACCCCTTTAACAGAGAGACCTCTCCTTGGTCAAAATTCTGCTCAGTATTATCTCTCTTATTAGAATAATATCCAAGTGTCTCAATTTGGAGTTATGCAAATGAAAATGACTTAAAGGTTATTGACAAGAAAGAAAAAGTCTATATATGTCCAAATATTTTATAAGAGCACTTTTTGTGGTAGCAAATAACTAAAAACAATATAGTTACTCATCAATTAAAGAATGGACAAACAAATGTAATGGAATATTCCCAAGTTATAAAAAACCAACAATGAACTTAATAATGAGTATAGAGAAAAAAAAATAATGAGTATAGAGGATCATAGAAAGCCATATTCAAATTGATGTAAAATGAAGTAAGCAGATCCATGAAAACAAGATACACAATGAGTGTGGCAATATAAATTAAGTGTTGATTAGATTTACTGAGTGTTTTTCCCCTTTAAAAAAAAATTGTTGGGGGCAGCTGGGTGGCTCAGTGGATTGAGAGCCAGGCCTAAAGACGGGAGGTCCTAGGTTCAAATCTGGCCTCAGACACTTCCCAGCTGTGTGACCCTGGGCAAGTCACTTTACCCCCATTGCCTAGCCCTTACCACTCTTCTGCCTTGGAGCCAATGCACAGTATTGACTCCAAGACGGAAGGTAAGGGTTTAAAAAAAAAATTGTTTTAAGAAATTGTTTTCTAACAGAGATTCGGGGAAGAAATGAAGAGAATATAAAAATAAAATATATTAATAAAATCTCTTTTAAAATGAATGTAAATTTCTTGAGGAACAGGAACTTTTTTGTGTTTGTATGAACACTCAGTGTAATGCTTGGTACATATAAATGTTTAATTATTTTTCATAATTTAAAAGAATATCTAGACAAAGATAAGAGTGGTAGAGCAAGAAATTCATGAGTATATCCCTTATATGATCAGGGAAAATGAGAAAGTATATGTATATGTGTATATATATATATATATATATATATATATATACACATGCTATACTGTGGCCACACACATAGAGTTTAGTTCATTAAAACCAATAGGGCAATACGCAGAGAGAGAAAGGGAAGGTAGAAGTAGGGGAAAATTGTCAAAAACAAAATAAACCTCCTCTAAGGAAGAGGAATTATAAAGGGGGAATTAAAAAGAGAGAAATAAAGTAAACAATCCAATAACTTGGGTTTGGCTGGGATAGAAAAGGAAAAAGAGAAGATCAGACTAGACTATTAATGCTTAAACACCTTGCTTTGCCATCTTCTTTTCCTTTGTAAAAAGGAGTGGGTTAACTAACAAAGAGAAAAAACATTGTAATAGGATCTGATGGAAGAAAAAACATTCCTACTAGTATATAATCACACTCAATGTGAGTGCAATGAATCTTACCTATTAATATTTCCCCGTGTTAAAATGGGAGAAGGTGGCAAAATGGATTAGATGGAAAAATCCAATTATATGCATCATTCATTTAAAAGAGAAATACTTCATATAACAAATATCCTTTGGCAACATTCACCCAGAATGAAATTGGTTACATCTCCCAAAGTTCTAAGATTACCCTTGAATTTTCTACTACTATGGACTAGAGCCCCCATTTTGGTGTAGTTTTCCCCAAATCCCCCCACTATTGTTAGTCAGCACCCTAATTACAATTATTTAACATTTATTAGCTTTTACAAAAATTATTTAAATTTGAAGATACAGAAAGAAAAGTACAAACATTTTCTCTTCAACAACTCAGGAAACATACTTTCCCTTATGCCACCTTAGTTTCTGGGGAGAATGGGTTCAGAATTAAGGCAGCTGCTGCCAAGCATTGGTCTCATCAAGTTTATATCCAAATGTGCTATTGCAGTTGTATGAGTCCTACTTTCATCTACCACTGCTCTGAGTCTCAAAAGTTGTACCTCATTCCTTGGGGTGTCAATGCTAGGCTGTCTACAAAACCAGACATGAACTTGACTCTCAGTTTACTAAATGGTTCACTCTATTGATCTTTTTTATCTATCAGGGTCATAGCTTCCAACTTCCTTCAACTAAAATGAAAGAGCAAATACCAAGGCAGGCAAATAACTGAGTACTGTATTCAGGGGTCTGCATGCTGATCTCAGATGGGGAGAAGATTCAACTCCTTTCACCTTATAGCACTGTCTCTCCCTTAGTCGTCATCAACCAAGAAAAAGTTAACCAAAGAAAAGAATCAAAAATAAGTGGAAAAGGCAAAGGCTGACTAAGACCTTTTGAATGCACCCCTTGCTTTTCACCATGTGGTTAACAGACTGAAACTTGTTGCAGAATGACTAAACATGCTCCAGGGACTTCCAGTATCTGTCCTCATAACTCTCTTGGAAGCATATTGGAAGCATATCTATCCTCTTCCATGTGAAAATTATATCTTCTAAGCACTCAAGGCCACTTTGCATGAGCTTATAAGATCTAAATATATCGACCAGTCCCTATTAAAAGATGTGACACAGTAAATTCTACTTAAGCTCCTCATCTTAAATGTTAATTGAATGAGAATATCTATATTTTATATATATGTGTGTATATATATATAAGCTGATTTATGAAAAAGTGAACAGAACTAAGAAAACAATTTATGCTATGATAATATAAAGAAAACAATTTCTAAAGACTATGGAACATTTGTCAATGTCACAATAAACCATAATTCTAAAGAACAAAAGATGAGTCACACTACTCCTCCCCCCCACACCAGAAAGATCATAGACATTGTTCAGACTGATAGAATGCAGTGTAAGATAAGCATTTGGGAACACAGCCAAATGTGGACAATGCAAATTGTTAGGAGGGCCCCCCCCCCCTTTTGTTAAATTTTCAGTATGGCCAAGGGAGTCTGAAGGTAAGAAAAATAAATGCTTGTGAATTTTTTGCCTATACATTTGTTACAATGAAGGTCTTCTATTCCAGGGACAGAATTAGTACGTGGTAATAGGACAACTAGATGGTATAGTGGATATACAGTGCCAAGCCAAGGCTGCTGAGTTCAAATCTGGCCTCATACACTTACCAGTTGTGTGACTCCAGGCAAGACACTTAAACCTACTTGCCTCAGTTCCTTCACCTGTAAAATAAGTTGGGGAAAGAAATGACAAACCACTCCAGAATTTTTGCAAAGAAACCACCAAATGGGGGTCACAAAGAATCAGACATGACTAAAAAATGACTGACAGACTGGGGGAAAAGACAGACTTTTTGATGAAAAGGGGAAAAGAAATTCAGAAGAGGATGTAAATGGAGTGATATTGCTACTATTCTGTATATTTGTATGTATTTATACATGGCATATATATATATGCATATATATATATGGTCTTTGTGTTCAATGTATTTAAAATACAATAATTTAATAACACAGAACTACCCATATGGCAAGCACAAATGTTGTCATTTCTCTTTAGTCAAAGCTTTTATTTTACTGGATTATGAGAATATACTTATGCTGAAAAGTAAAATTCAGGAGTGATGTTAGAAATACTAAGAGGGTGAGGACTTTAGGATGGATTTTTTATGTATTTATGTTTATATTAAGTTAATATCATTAGTCTGCAATAGACCAGAGAAGAGTAGTAACACTTTTGTTCTTTTCTGTAACTTTACTAAGTACTCATTTCTGTGTTTTATTTAGGATTATGTTGGTGATCTTGCAGCCCAGATTTCTAATGATGAAGAAGAGGAATTTGTGATAGAATGTTTGGGGACCCTAGCAAATCTTACTATCCCTGACTTAGACTGGGAGCTGGTTCTCAAAGAGTACAAATTGGCTCCATACCTGAAGGATAAGCTTAAACCAGGTCTGTCCTGGATGTTTTTATTATTTCACTCCCTTTAACTCTATGTGGAGTTATTTAAGGGAATTATTCATTACAGTGCTATTTTTTTAGGCCATTGGTTTGCAAACCAATATTTTCCTACTTCTCTCATAAAAAGCATGAACTCTCTCCTGCATGTTTTGTTTTTCTTAGTTTTCTTATCTTTTGCCTTTTCTTAATTTCATCCTTTTACTACCTCCAAGCTATGCTATTTACATTCCAAAGCTACTATGCAGCTGCCCATGAAACTCTTCCCTTCTTTCCATGTCTGATAAACAGAGTTATACTAACTCTTCCACTTTCCAAGCAGGTCCCCAGGAACAATTCCCAAGAACATTTCCCCCTTCTCTTTTCAGTTAAACTACAGTAAAATTTGAAGTTTTCAGAATCTGAAAGGTAGAAAATATGATGCTAGCTTATACTCCTTAAGTTTTTTTTTCTTTATATGGTTAAACTGATTCTATAGTAGGGTTTGGTACAAGGTTTTTTTAATTATCAATTTCCATTCTTTTATTCCTCCTAGGTGCTGCAGAAGATGATCTTGTTTTAGAAGTGGTCATAATGATTGGAACTGTTTCTATGGATGATTCTTGTGCTGCATTGCTAGCCAAATCAGGGATCATTCCAGCACTCATTGAATTGCTGAATGGTAGGTTGTGAAACATTCTGTTTTGTTTCTGTGCATATGTTTAGTTTATAAGTTAAATAATTAGTTAAGACATTAATTAGTTGAACTTTTCTCATGTACAAGTTACATTCATTAAAACATATTTTACTTTGTCATCCTGGTAATTATGTTGCAAGATAAAAATTTCTGGAACTCTACAATTAAGAAAAATAAATAGAATTACAAATGCCTCTTATAGACAGAGCTGTAGCAAAAGCTAAAGTCATCTATCTTTTTTTTTCCCATTGGAGCAGTCTAAGAGGATATGACTCTTCCTTGTTAATGCTTAACTATCCACTCGTTCCCTTGCATTCCATCACTTCTAAAATTTATTCCACTAATTATCTCCTTTGTCATATTTCCCTATTTAGGAACTCTTCCACTGCCAGAAAACATGCTAAACAGCTCTAGTGCTAGAAAGACAAACATACAGACAGATATTTGTATGTGTATATTTATATGTATATATAAATCTCAAATAGTGTTTTTTTCCTTCCCCTTTGAGTGTTATATACTTGTCCTTTCATTGCTTCAAAATTCACAGCACAGTCCTCAACTTCTGGACTAGGGTTAAAAGTCTTCTCTCTGAAATTTCACTCACAGCCAGGTAATTATTAGTCCAATGACATTTACCCAGTCCTCATCCCTTTTGAACCTTCCTGCAGTCTTTGGCACTACTGATCACTTCATTCCAAATATTCTTTCCTCTCCTTAGTTCCCCTGATATTATTTTCTTTAGTTTTTGTTCCTACTTTCTCATCTGCTCCTCTTTAATGTCTTTCATGAGTTCATCATATTTCTCCTCACCTTTAAGGACAGAATTCCCCAAGATGCCTCCTTCATCTCTCTTCTCTCCCCATATAATCTTTCCCATTTCTCTCATTCACTCCTATTATACTGTCCAAAATTATCATCTCAGCAAATTATTTCTAAATCAGTATATTCAGGGTCAGTGTCTTCAAGTTCTGATCCTATATCTTGAACTTCTTCGGGATACCCTGTGCTCACATTGCCAGATTTTATGTGTTTATCTTCCCCCCACTAAATCCTTTTACTGCTTCTGATCATTCTGAACTGTTCTTTCTAATTTCCTTATTCTAGTTGATGTTGACCATTTACCTTGTCAACCAAGATTGCAACCCAAGTCATTTATTTTTCCCTTTCCCTTACCAGCCACATCCATTTAAGTATTAAGTCCTGCTAATTAATGCCTCATTATCATCTCTTGAATCTGTCTTCCTCTCTACTCAGTTGCTACCACTTGAATTCATGTTCTGGACCTTTTTAGTAGTCTTCTAGTCTCTCTGATTCCAATTGCTTCCCTTCACTGTATCTTTTAAAGCCTTCAGTGGCTCCCATTTCCTTATGAGATAGAAAGTAAATTCCTTAATGGCATTTAAGACCTTGCTAGCCTTATTTCATATTTCTACCCTTTGTGTAGTTTACATTCCAGCCAGAATTGCTTTATGTTCACGTGCTTTATGCATTTGCATATTCTCTATGCCTGAAATACAGTCTTCTTATTACCACCTGTTGAAATCCTTTTTATTCCTTTAAGGACCAATTCTTGTCCTACCTTTGCCATGAAACTTGTCTTCCCTTGTTGGTTATTCTAACTCCTCAGATTTCCGTTTAGTACTTTGTGTGTATTTTGCTACCTAATTTGTAATTCAGATAAATAAATAGTATGCATCATAGCATATATTGTAAGAGCTTTGAGAGGGCAACAGCTATCATTTTTACTCTTCGTGTCTCCAGTGTCTAATGCGCAACTTCTACACATTAAACAATAAACATTTGTTGAATTGAATTAACTTCTTACTCAGCCTTTTACTTAGTTGATATAAAGATATATCTTTTCACAAGTAATCATCATGAAGAATGAAAGTTATTTAACTGAATTCCTTACCTAAAGAAGGAAATGAGATCTAATGGAAGAAACCATAGGAGAGTAAATTACCATGATGTTTGAGTCAACATTAATATTTTGCTTTAAATTTATTTTTGATCTGTTATAGCTTCAGAAGGTAGCTTTTAGCATAGGTCTCCCAATACTAAGCTCTAACTTCATTTTGAAAAAGATCCTGGAAATTTCTAATTCTTTCTTATAGAAACAATTATTCCCTGAGCCACAAATGAAGATCTTTTTTTTGCTAGGTGGTCCAGTGGCAACTTGGTGAATATGACAATGGGCTCAGGCTGTTCATTCTCTGGAGAGAAGAAAGCTTGTTAGTAATTGTCTTTTTTTATTTGGGAACTCAGCGACTTCGTTCTTGTGGTCTTTTTAGTTTACCATGTCTGAAATGAAAGTTTATATATAGCTGCCATAGGACCAGGAGCATACTTTTCTCTTATTAAGTTGTAGAATACTATGAACATATCCTTATTACTTTTTTCCCTTTCTCCCAATTTTCAAATGTAGTGTTAGAATTAAGAGTTTACTTTCTGAGGATAGCTAGGTAACTCAGTGGGTAGAGAGGCAGGCCAGGAGATCCTGAGTTCTAATCTAGCCTCAGACACTTACTAGCTATGTGACCCTGGGTAAATCACTTAATCTCATTCGCCTAGCTCTTACTGCCTTAGAACCAATACAAAATATTTCTATTATCAGCTGCCATGCTTAAAATATTTCAGAGCATTACAATTAAGGAAACAGTTACTTTTGAGACACATTAGTTTTCAAGTATTCAATATGACCAGCACTCATTACAAAAGATATAAAAAAGTAGAAACTGTGTCATTATTCCGTATATTGATAGTAATCTGTAAGCCCAAACATTCTTTAAGATTCAGTTTTACTTGCTAGATGGAATAGTTGCAGGCTTTGCTATCACCATTTCTCAATAAATTCCTTTGGTTCCCTGTTAACTCTGGGATCAAAGAAAAATTTCCCCTATTTCCAGTCTTCTTAAACAACACTGCCTTTTACTTACTCTGCAATCCAGTTATTGCACATTATGTTCTGTCTTCAGTCTCAGGGCCTTGAATGCTCTCCATTTCTCACCTCTACCTCTCCTCCCTAATTTCCTTTAAGATGTGGCTCCAGCATGGCCATTTACAAAAGATCTTCCTTGATCTGCCTTCCTTTATAAGAGTACTTATATAGACTTTGTGTGTATTTTCTGTGAATGTATATGTAGGTATAAGTATGTATATACATATATAAACCCACATGTGTATATATAGATACATACATATATGTTGTCCTTCACATTCAAATATAAACTCCTTGAGAGATTTTTCACTGTGTCTTTTGTGTGTCTAGCACTTAGTTCAATTAATTAAGCACATAAGCTCAATAAATATTTACTGATTAAGACAGCTGAAACTCATTTTCATTCTTAATACACACACACACAAACAGAGATTAAGTTACTGAAATTAAATTGGCTGGTTTGATCATTCTACACTGTGTAAACTCTAGGATGAGTTTATTTTCATGTTGTGTTACTCAGAGAAAAATTTACCCTGCAGCAAAATCAAGACAAAATTAGGAAGTGAATCTACCTCCTGTTTGCCATCTCTCTCTTCACTTCAAATACTTTAGCCTCAAGTTTGCATCTACTTTGTCCAGTACCTTAATGTTGTAATCTGGGTAGCCAGACCCTCATTTTCAAATTCTGTTTCTTGCCATACCTAATTTGTAATCTAATTTATCCCTTATCTTAACCCTTCAGGGACAGGCTTTTTGTGACTTCAGTTTGGTAATTAGCTAATCTGATAAACTCCTTTGTGCAAATTTGCTGATGAGGGGAAGATAGTAGAATTCTCAAGGTTCTTCTCATCTCAGGAAATATAACAGTGATTTTATAGCAATAAGGCTCCACCTCCCCACAACTCCCCACCTCTAATGTCTTTCATAAGTGAGTAAGTGAGTCATGGTGATAATTTCATACTATATAGTTTTAGAGGGTTGGTATTTAATTATACCTCAAATTTGAAAGAGTATTTTTGAGTGTGAGGGGCCTCACAATACCCTTTAATATGTTCATCAATTTATTCCCCTAGGATTTTTTCTTGACCAAAATGGTAAAAAGAAGTCCAACCCTCCATAAATAAACCAATTTTACCATAGGCACCTCAGAACAAGGTGATAAATGAGCTGTTTTTCTTAGCATTTGTACAATAAAATTATTCTTTTCACAATATGAAAAGTGTATTGATTGGACTGACAATTGGACTGACAAAAACCTTCTATAATCATCCTTATGTCATTATATTTAAGTAAGCTAAAATTAAAATATCTCAATTTGCCAAGCCAGTAAATACCCTTTATAGTTTTATGCAATTTGAAATAGCTTCTACTTTACAATGTGGAATTTTTGTAATCTCATTTTTCCTAATAATCTGTTAATTTTAAGAGACATCCTTTTATGTATATAAGCAATATAATACAGAAACATTATCACAGAAAAATAAGAATCAGTTCTTTTCCAGAAATAGAATACTCTGAATAATTCATGTAATGGAGAGGGAAGGACAGATTATTATTTATTTATTATTTATTTATTTATATTATTTATTATTGAATGTATTGCCATATTATATTAGAAATAAAGATCTGATACTCTAATTGGTGTAAATCACAGAATGGCAGTGGTCAGTTCAATTTAAAGGAAAACTTCCTAACAATTAGAGCTGGTATCTATGTATGGAATCAAGTTCCCTTTCACTAAAGGGATTGACATAGAGTTGTCAAGAGATTAATCAAAGTTGCTTCACAGGAAATTCTTCAGGTGATGTTAAGAGATAGTAAAAATCCAAGAGAAGTAATATTAACGTTCTCCAAATTCCACTACACTCTTTAATCATTCAAATCTTATATAACTTTATCTTTTCCAATAAAATATCCTATTGAATCTATTATTAACATCAGATTGCATATTTCCTTTCCTCTAAATCCTCAACTTTGAGACTTCAAAAGAAATTTTTACTTACCTACAACCAAATTTTATAAAAGATCAAAATATGACAACTGATACTCCTAAACTATCACAATCATGCAAGTAGAATGAAAATGAACACCTGATAGAAGTCAATGAAATGTTGCTAAATAACAAAATGCTATTAAACCAATTGATTCTTTTTTTTTCTTCCCTTCCAGTCTGTCATTCTCAAATCTCTCCCTACAATATTGCTGTTAATGGACTTAAACATAGACCTTAAACCCCTTTTTAACTTTTTTTCAGCTCAACAAGAAGATGATGAGTTTGTATGTCAGATAATCTATGTCTTTTACCAAATGGTTTTCCACCAAGCTACTAGAGATGTCATTATCAAGGAAACACGTATCCTTTTCCTGTTTAAAGTATTTTGAAAGTAGTTAACTTTTTTCTTTTAAATGTCTTCATTTTCTTTTTACAAATATACAACTATTAATGTAGAACTTTGACTCAAATATGTATTAAGCAGCTAAGATATTCAAGGCAGTGTGCCTTGAAACTTGGGATAAAGACAGAAATTCTCATTGGTGGAAATGAGCAGATAGTACATTCTAGACATAGAGGTGCAATAGTGCTGCATAGGGAAAAACAAAGTTGTCTCAATGTTGAATGTATGAGAAATAAGGCACATTGAGCCTGAAAAGTTATATTTCTATTCAGGTTTTTAACCATAGTATCATCCTTAGCTCCTCACTAGGCATTCTCTTTATTGATAAATCATAGTTCCACTAAAAAAGGTAGTATAATATAGCAGCCCAAAAAGAGTATATCATTATGGTAAATCATTTTAAAAAATGTAAGTCTCTTACAAAGTTCTAGTTTGTCTTTTTGGACAATAGTTATATAAAAATTAAAACCATTTTCAAAATGCCCTTCTCTAACATGCTACATACAAATTAAAGTTAGGCTAGAAAAGCAAAAGGAAGGAATTTATATTGGAATTTATATTTTGTCCTAGAGGCAAGAGCAATGCCTTGGAGCTTCTGGAGCAGGGAAATGACATATTCAGACCTGTGCTTTAGAATTCATCACTTTAGGCTTTTCTCTTCCATTGTTCCTAGTAACAAAATTTTCTCTCTTAGTGACTGCCCTCTCTTCCTGTACCTGACCATAAAAGCACCACTCATTATCAGCAACATGATGCTAAAAAAAACAATGATATTTATATAGAGCCTTAAGGTTTACAAAACATTTTACAAATATCTCATTTGACCTCACTACAACCTGGGAGGTAAATGCTATTATTAATCTCACTTACAAATGAGGAAAGTCAGGCAAAGAGGGGGTAAGTGATTTTCCCAGCATTATACTGCTAGGCAGAATTTGAACAAAGGTTTTCCTGATTCTGGGTCCAACTCTCTGTCTACCTTGCTAGTTAGCTGCCTGAGTTTCATGAAGAAACTATGTGGAAATTAAGGGAGTCTTGGAATCCAAAGATCTACCAAGAACATAGAGAATTTGAGAAGAGCCCAATGAGAAAAGTACCTGAGGAATCAATGAGTCAGTCAACAAGCATTTATAAGTGTTATGCACTGTGCTAGGGACTGGGTATATAAGTACAAAGTATGATATGATCCTCATTCACAAGAAGTGCATATTCTAATGGAAGGAGATAAATAAATCTAAAAAATATAAATGTAGCTAGGTGGCTAAGTGGATAGATCCAGGCCTAGTGTTGGGAGGACCTGGCTTCAAATATGGCCACAGAGATTTTCCATCTGTGTCACCCTGGACAAGTCACTTAACTCCAGTTGCCCAGCCCTTACTGCTCTTCTACCTAGGAACTGATTCTTGTATAGCTTCTAAGATAGAAAGTAAGGGTTATTTAAATATATGTCTGTATTTACATACATATACCTGCACACACAATATACAGATGTATAATATAACTATAAAGTTAATGAAAATAATATATACCAAACAGTTAAAAGATATTTGAGGATGCAAGGAGAGAATTCTAAACAGTATAAGGATCAGGAAAGGGTTCTTGCAAAAGACACGTTACATGCCCAGTGTTTTAATGGAATAAAGAGACTCCTTTGAAGATTTGGAGGTAAAGGAAGGAGGATTACATCCGAGCATGAGGCATGTACAGTGCAAAAGCACAGAGATGGGAACTGAATGTCATTTTTGAGGAACAGAGGCTTTTTGAATGTATCACAGTGTGGAAGGATAATAGGCCAGAAAGACAGGTTGTAGCCAGATCATTTTAGCCTTTTATAAGCCAAACAAGAATAGAATCTGCAAAGGTTATTCCAAGATGGGAGTGTGCACAGACACACACTATATACAGTAACCACCTGGCACTGGATCATTAAATAAACTTTTAGAACAAGAATTACATTATCAAGAATAGGTCATGTCAGATTAACTTTATTTCTCTTTTTTGACAGGATTACTAATGTAATAGAAGAGGGAAAAGCTAGAGATACAATTCATCTAGATTTTAATAAAGTATTTCATAAATTATCTCATTCTGTTCTCATAGAGAAGGTGGAGAAATGAAGACTTGACAGTATAATTAAATGCAGTTGGAATAGCTGGACTCTGTAGTTGTTAATAGTTCAGTCTCAGCAGAGGAGTTTCCAGTGGAGCATCCCAGAGATCTGTACATATTAAAAAAATTTTTCAGTAACTTGGATAAAGGCATAAATGAGATGCTTATCAAATTTTCAGATGACACAAAGCTTGGAGAGATAACCAAAACTAAATGACAGACCACTGTGCTAACTATAATAAAATGAAATTCAATAGGGGTAAATGTAGTCTTACACTTGAATACAAAAAAACCCACAACTTCACAAGTATGAAGTGAAGGAGACATGGTTAGACAACTCTGAAAAAAGTTCTATGGGTTTTAAACAATTCACTAAAAGACAGCAGTGTGGTGTGGCAACCAGAATAGTGAATGCCATCCTAACTGCATTATGAGAGGCATAGTTTCCCAAAAACAGAGAGGGATGGTTCCATTGCATTCTGCCCTTGTTGGACCACATCTGGAGTATCATGTTCAGGTCCAGATGCCAAGGTTTAAGGAAGTCATTAGTAAAATGGGGAGTTACCAGAAGAAGGTAACCAGGATGGCAAAGGACCTTAACCTTCTGACATATGAGGATCAGAGAAGATTTAGGGTTAAGATTGTGATTATTGTGTTTAATAATTTGGAGGGCTGCCATATGGAGAAGGAACTAGATTCATTCTTCTTGGTTCAGAAGGTACAACCCGGAATAATGAGTGTAAATTTCATAGAGGTCAGTGTGTAGGAAAGAAGTCAGGATAAATTTCCTGCCACTTAGAGCTTTTGAGAAGTGGAATGGGTTGTCTCAAGAAGTTGTGTGTTCTCCCTTGTTGGAGATCTTCAGGAAGAACATAGATAATCATCAATTAGGTGAGCTATAGTGGGGGTTCCTTTCAAGTGTGAGGTGGATTAGGCAGCCACAGGTGTCTCTACTGTATAATATTGTGATTCTGCATATATAAGACATAATAGAGAATCTCCCAAGTCTTAGCATAATGGAGAGCTTCTGAACACTTCTGATGATTCACATGGCTTAAATGGTATTGCCAGAATGAATCTAGAAAGTACTGCCAAAGATTTTTAAATAAACTAAAGATCTTTGGGAAATATATTATTTCTCCTTAGTGCTGCCTATGCAAAGCAAGACATGTAAAAGAGAACATTTGATTTAGGAAGTGAACACTTGCTTTAGAAAGCATCTGAGAGTGGATTTTTAATTTCTAGACCATACCTTAAAATAAATAACAACCAAGCATAGATATGTTTATAGTATAGCACTGTAGATCAGATTTTCACATGAACTTTTTTTAAAAAACCCTTACCTTCCATCTAAGAATCAGGCCTACATTCCAAGGCAGAAGAGTAGTAAGGACTAGGCAGGGCAGGTTAAGTGACTTACCTAAGGGCCCACAGCTAGGAAGTATCTTAAGACCATATTTGAACTCAGGACCTCCCATTTATGATCCTGGTTCTCAATTCACTGAGCTATTTCACTGCCCTCCATGTACAGATGCAGTAACAACATGTGACATCCATGAAATATGTTGTAATGTTTAGTTTTTTAAATGTGTGTGTATGGGGGAGTTCTACCACAATAAAAACAATTCAGAAAAAATATACTGATTTATATTATAATTTCTGGCAATATTTCAGAACAAAAAAAAAAGGATTTCTTTCATAAATATATTTTTGTATGTATTGCCATAATTTTCAGCACACCAAATAATATATTTTTATTCATTCTTCCTTATTTTTTCAAATAATTTATAATTTACTCTAAATGAAATCTTAAAATGTCTGAACATTCTAAATCAACTTTAAATGCACTTTGTATCTTTAACCATTTTTGTCCAGAGGCTCCAGCTTATCTTATAGATCTAATGCATGACAAAAATAATGAGATCCGAAAAGTCTGTGATAATACCTTAGATATCATAGCGGTAAGTACTCTATAATTATGCCTTCCATTCAAGAAGGTACTCTTTTGTGTCACATTTTGAAATACAATATGATATACCCTTTTTTCATTTTTTTAAATGTCACTTTGATGAAGCAAAATTTTTTTACTTATAAGCTAAAGCCATACTTAGCTCATTCAGTATGTTCAGAGCAAACATAAGTTTGCATTTTGAGTTGTATCAAAAATATTGTTTAAATTTTTATTTTAAACACTAGAGACTTTATTTTCAATCAAGTTTATGTTCAAATATAGGTTTCTTTAATTGAAACATTTATAAGCATTAAATATTTTAGGATATGCTTGCTGATTATTTAATTACTTTTATTATTTATTATCTTTGTTTATATATATATATATGTAAATCAGCTACATAGCTCAGATAGTTTAGTTACAAAGAATACTGAAAACCCTGGGTCAACCAATCTTCCATTCATTGGAAGAGGGTTTCAATTCATGTGTATATAGTTTGTTACATAGATTGCAAATTAGTCTTTTCTTGGTGTCACCTTTATATTTTTTAAGGAATTATTCTTAATATGTTATTTATTTTTAAATTATTGATTTATTGATTTTAGAAGTTTTATTATCTTTTCCTACCACAATCTCACATCTAATTGAAAAACAAAAACAAAAATCTGATAACAAATATGCATAGTCTAACAAAATAAATACAATATTGGACTTGGACAAAAATTCATGATTTACTCTGGATTTTAAATTTGTCTCATCTTTGGCAAAAGGTGGGTACAAAGTAATGTCTTGTCTTCTAGATTTACAATTTATCATTGTTTTAACCAGAATCCTAAAGTCTTTAAAAATTGCTTTACTCAGTAATGTTGCCATTGTATAAATTGTTCTTCTACTTCTGGTGACTTCATTCTGCATCAGTTCATAGAGTTCTTCTGTTTTCCCATGAAACTATGTATTTCATTATTTTTTGTGGCTCAAGGATATTCCATTATATTCATATACCATAATTTGTTTAATCAACCCTAAAAAGTAGGTACCCCACCTTTTCAATTTTTGCCTACTACTAAAAGAGCAGCTATGAATATTTTTATGAAGATCTTTTTTCTCTTTCTTTGATCATGTTAGGGTATAGGCCTTTTAGTAATCTGGATCAAAGGGCATGTACAATTTAACAATTTTTTTTAGATTTGTTCTAGATTTCTGTCTAGTATGCTTATTTTCCCATGACCTCTACAGTATTTTGTTATCTTTTCCTAAACTGAGAAATATGAGATGAAAATTCAGAATATCTTTATTTGTAGTTCTCTAATTAATGATTTGAAACATTTTCAAATGATTGTGCATAGCTTAGATTGTGTAGCCAGGAAAGAGGAAGGAAAAAGAGACATTGGGAACAAGATTGCAGAAGAGTATCATGTAGCACTTGCCAAACTTTTTTTAGTACCTACATTGACTCAGGGTTGTGAGAGGCAGAACCTGGAATCATGACCCTTCCCCCAAGGAGTTCTGGATGGTTTGGTCAAGAGAAGAAAAGAGGAGGAGGAAGAAAGGGTCCCAAGTGTGGGTCTCCTTCTTCCAAAAGGAGGAGATATACATCTTAAAGGAACAGTTGTTTTCTTTCCTACTTTCTCAAAAATTGGTATCTTTAGAGGGCAGCTGGGTAGCTCAGTGGATTGAGAGCCTGACCTAGAGATGGGAAGTCCTAGGTTCAAATATGGCCTCAGACCCTTCCCAGCTGTGTGACCCTGGGCAAGTCACTTAACCCCCACTGCCTAACCCTTACCACTCTTCTGCCTTGGAACCAATCCATAGTATTGAGGGAAGGTAAGGGCCTTAAAAATAAAAAAATAAAAATAAATAAATAATTTAAATTGGTATCTTTTGCAAAGAGTTAATCAAGTGAAATGTATATAAAGATGCATGATAAGACAGCTGCCTGTATATGCTGTCATGTGGGAATAGCTCTATTGCAGTGAACATCTGAATCTGGCTTGGTAAGGCTGGATCCAACCCTGGAAACCTGAAGCTATCCCCCCAACTGACATTAAGAGTTAGAGGAATAAGCAAAGCAGATGTGGGAAAGTAGTTTCTCAAACATTTATTAAGCATCTACTATGTGTATGGTACTGCTTTTTTCTATTTTTAATTTTTTAAATTTATATTATTTTTACTTTTATTTTTTATATATAATATATAAATTTTAACTTAATATTTTAAAAATAATTTAGGTTATTTTTAAATGAGTTAATCATTCATGAAATGCCTTTATGGAATGCTGTCAACAAGACAGTATAGCAACAGCCATATCTTAGTTCTGTTTGGGGCTTAGAGATAACTTTTGTTCTAGGGTTAACACTGGAACTTAAGACATTAGGGCCAGGTATATAGTTAAGGGTGCTGATAAGCTGCCTTTACTGCATATATTCATACACAAAAAGTGTTCATTCTAAAATAGTTATCTCTTGATGCAAGATTCGCGCAAGTACTAGACCAGGTAAAACTAAAGTAACAATATATAACTGAATTAAGATTTGATGTTATAAATAGCCATAATGTGTGAATTATTTAGGTATAGCCTTGTATAGAAGCAGCATATTAAGGGAAATTATCCCTTGAGAACCTTTCCATATTTAAGAGTGGTCTTGGAGCATCCATATTCTAATCATAAAAAGGGCTTGATTACAAGATGTTAATATAATGATAAAAGATGGGACAGGCCAAAAGATACCTATGTGGTATGAATTAATGCCAAAAAAGAAGCATTATGATAGAGTAAGAGTGATGGGCCAAGTCTTAGAATAATCTTTAAAAATCAGTACACTGAGTCCAGGGGGAAAAATTTTTTTAAAGAACCAAGTAGAAGGCACACAGAACTCTGAAGAGAAGGAATCTGGGACAAGCTAGGGGACTGAGATAGTTGGAACATAGGCAGAGGCAATCAAACCACCAGTTACTCAACAAACATTTATTATATACCTACTTATATGCTAGGAATTGTATTAATAGTTAGAGATAAAAAGAAAAGGCAAAAAAAAAAACAACCTAATAGAGATATTATACAAACAACTACATACAGGCAAGATATATATATATATATATATATATACATATATATATATATATATATATATATATACATGACAAATTAGAGATAGTCAACAGAGGACTTTAAGATATCAACTATTTCTGTTTTTCTACTCCAACCCTAAATTATGTTAGAATGAGTTTTAGTTTAGTGGACAGGATTCTGGGCATAAGGCTGCTCAGACATAAGAAGAGGGTCAGAACAAATGCAGTGTTGGTAAAATTTCCCAACTACGTTCCTTTTCCCCTTGAAATTTCCCCTGAAATTTTCTGATCCTGGGAAAAGTTTTAGATACTTAGTTAATCCTTATAAATAATATTAACCACAGAAATAACCTTTGTTTTTGTGGGCATACTTATTGGAAATGAATTTGGGAGAAAACAACTAAGAAGGAGCATCCCACAGGAGACCCAGAGATAGCTCTGACTCTGAGGTGTTTTTAACAGGACACTATCTTTGGCTAGAGACTGATAGTGATAAAGAGAATTAGATTCTTTTAAACTATTTGCCTGAGTAGATAAGGGGATGTTTAAACTAATTATACCAGGAACCCCAACTGGGCAGTGAGTCAGTGGTAGGAGTGAAGGGTAAAAAGGAGTAACTGAACTACTGTGGTGACTATCCCACTCTACACATATCTAAAATACTTTGTTTCCTAAGCTGTAATATATTGTGCCATAGGAAATGATGAGTATGTTTCAGAGCAAAGTAGGTTAAACCTCTAGGAACTGATGTTAATGTCCAAAGTGAAATTAGTAAAAGTAAGGCAATTTATACACATCATCTTTAGAGTTGAAAGATTTTACAAGTTGGACTAAAAATGAATCATGCCTAACTACCCCCTTTTGAGAGGTTAGGGATTTAAAATCCAGAATGAGACATGCATTTTGGGCCATGGCCAATGTGAGAGTTTGTTTTGCTTGTCTCTCATGTTCATTGTGAAGTGGTCCCACCCCCACTCTCAGTCACTTTGGAGAACAATGAGAAGAAGAGATAACAAATGTTTGTAAAAAATAGATGCTTTTTTAAAGATTCTCTATTTTCTACATTTTCACCATAACTAATTTTTATAAATTAAAAAGTCTCAAACTACATATTTGGAAAGAAGTGTTTTGTTCTTTATTTTTAAAGAGTTAACTTTATTCAGCAGACAAAATATGATTGTAATAATATCAAGAAGAATTAGATGCTTTACAAGCCTTCTGTAGCATTTGTCACAGAAATTATGGAAATGTTACACTAGTGATGAGTTGTTTAATATAGTTTGGCTCAAGCTTGCAATTGATGAATTGAAACAGATGTCTTGCTTCAGTATGTACCATGGTAGATTACATGATTTGCTGATCAGTCTCTGTAGCCTTGTCACCAAGTTTTCACCTGACTGACTAAGACTCCCTAGAAACCAAAACAAACCCCAATCATTTAGTTTCCTCTAGGAATAGCAGCTCAGTTGGACCCCACCATCTCCTTTCCAAGTCCTTCAGAACAATGGAGAAATGAAGGAAGAGAGAGGAGATATAATATAACCTAATCATTTGTTGAAATTTGAAGTTTCTCTCCCCATGACCCTTCTCTTTCCTCCATAACCATTTTCACTCCAAGGAATTCAAAAGGACATGTCACTGGATAAGTTAATGATTTCTAGTTTGGTTATAGATTTGAGATTCCTTTAAATTCTCTAAATTACTAGATGATTCCCATATTAAATTACTAGGGAGGCCTTCAGAACTTTGAATTTCAAAGATATGTGCTGGACTTCCAGAAACAAAGCTGCTGAGGAAACACTAAAAATTAAATGTCCAACAGTGCTTTAGAGAGAAGGGGCCATGACCAAAATTGTAGCTCAGTATTGTACCTTACATAGAAGTTAACAAATAGAGCCCCACTGGGCAGCCAAGGGTCCAGTTGTATGTGATGGTTTGGTAATAAGACCATAAAGTCTTTCTAACTGGGAGAAATAAAATATTCCTTTTCTAAGGGACAAACATGGTCATTGATGGGTGGGGCTAAGAAAACTTGGTTTCTTCACAGAATCATGCATTCATTTTTCCTTTGGTAAATGATGGACAGATTGTATCCCTTTCAGCTATTGAAAAGCTGAAAGCCTGTCTGTTCTTGCTGTAATAATCTGAAATTAATATCATGATCCTGTATCAAATAGCTTATTATTTTGAAACATATTGTCTGACTTCATTCTAAAACAACCCCATGCAAAATATATTTGATACATGTAAATGAAAGTCTGTTTAATACATGATAACTGGTTGTCTTTACTATAAATCAACTTTTGGCTCTGTTTTTAAAATGAGACAAATCTATGTCATTTAGATGTAGACTCTGGGACTATCAATTCCCTTTGAACAAAAGGCAAAGCTTTACAGGATAAGTTAAAGTATCTCTTTTTGAAACATTTACCTGTTGCATGAACCTCCTTTTAGAATTCACTCACACATATGTGAACCTATCAGACAGACTTTAGGATCTTTTTCTAATGTTTTGTGTGTGTGTGTGTGTGTGTGTGTGTGTGTGTGTGTGTGTGTTGGTTTTCCCCACATATACAGAGAGAACCCCAGATTTTAGAGATTCCTTCAGTCATATACTTCAACTACTTCTTGAGGTTCCAAAGCTATTTCCACACCAAAAGAACAAGAAATATAATGAACTTTCTTGTATGCCCTTGCCCTACACACATACATACTATACACAAGAATGAATCCAGATCCCTTCTGTGTTTACTCACTTTCATTGATTCATCATTTCAGTATGCCACAATGTTTTATTATTTTAGTGATTGCTGCTTTCCAGACTACAACAAAAAGATATTAAAAAGATAAAATATTACAATTAAGGGTAGAAACCATCAAATTATTTTGCTTAACCACATGTGATTGTTATTGTTTCCTTAATAGTCTGACTTGATATGATGTTGTACTGGCATTGAACAGGGTAACCTACTCAGTGCTTCCATGTTCCAGGAGACACTTGTTCTTTATGGTCTGGTATGGAAATGCCACAAGCAGGAACCTAAAGGATAACATTTGTGACTCTTCTTGTGAGAAAGAAGTCAAGCATGTATTAAATTTCATAATCCTATTGTATATAAAGTATTCCTTTAGGAAATTTAGACAGCAGTGTATCATTTTGCTCCAGCTAATACCTTAACCTTAAATGTGCAACTAAATTTTTCTAAACTTTCTTTAATTTAGTATGAAAAATTACATTAAATAAACCATATTACAGACCCAATTAGAGGGCAGCTGCATTAAAGAAGAAAGGAAAATCTGTTTTACATTAGCGTTAGAACACAAAGCAGATCTATGTAGTTCCATGTTATCCTATAGTGTGTTAATCAGATACAAGGTGTGACAGAAGCCAGTGACAAAGAGTATTCCTGATAGGGAACAGGCTCTGATAATAGGCTGTTTAACGCTTCATAATATTTCAATGGTTCAATAGTAAACAAAACTAGAAGTAGAACTTCAAAAAGGATGGCACATTCCATACAGAATCAAACCATAAGTCTTCCATGACACTTAGGGTCTCCGACAAGAAGAAAATCAAAAACAAAACACTATAGTCATTAAATAAAAAATAAGCTCTTGATTAAACATGAGAATACCAGGGCACACTGCTCTTAATTAGAATTTTTTTTTTAATGAAGGAAAACAACTACCTCTTGACATTGTTCTCACAGTGGCCCAACTTACTGATAAATTTTAGTGACAAGTCTTGGCTATAGTTGAGCTGTGATTAACTTCCTTTGCTTATTTACCTAGGGAAAATATATGCCATTTTTATTTAAACGAGTTTGCAGTGTGTTGATTTTAGCTAATATGTGGTGAAATTTTTTTTGTTGAAATCATAAATTTACATCATTATTTACCATTGAAATTTTTGCCAATTTAAAAATATTTTCCTTAGTTATTTCCTTTAACTTTATGAAATCATATTAATCGTAGAATTTGTGTCCAAACCTATTATAACCAAAAGGGATCTTCGTGATTTTCTAATCCAACAGCTTCATTTAATAATAAACTTGAGGAGGCAGCTGGGTAACTCAGTACTTTGAGAGTTAGGCCCAGAGACAGAAGGTCCTGGGTTCAAATCTGGCCTCAGACACTTCCTAGCTGTGTGACCCTGGGCAAGTCACTTAACCCCCATTGCCTAGCCCTTACCCCTCTTCTGCCTTAGAACCAATACACAGTATTGGTTCTAAGACAGAAGGTAAGGGTTTTAAAAATAACAATTACAATAATAATAAACTTGAGTCTTAAAGAGATGGTTTGCCTCGTCATATACCTAAGATTCTTGTTGTCTTAACTCCATCACAAGTTTTTATTCCATATCATAGTTTTATTACTGATTTGCACATAGAAATAATGAGACACAGGGAAGTTGTGACTTGTACTTTTTACCCTAAATGTGGTTTGTACAGAAATTAGAATGTTGTTTATAATTATCCTTTAAATAACTGATATAGTTTACCCGTAACTTCTCAAGATAAGAGGTAAAGATAAAGTGAACTACTTGGACAATTTAAGAGTTGGTCTCTACTCTCTCTAATGATAATTTGAGCCTGTGAATTTGCCAATAGAATTTGGTCACCACTACCATAATCTCAATCTACAATCCCAAAGCACCCCCTTTTGGTGTGGTATATAGGATCCTTTCTGGACTATAATATACAGGACCTTGACCCCCTCCCTCAACTGACAAATCATTCAACTTTCACTGTAAATACAGATATCATACATAAATACATACATACACATATGCAGTTATTTATTTGAATAAATTTTTTACATGTAAAGGAATTTTTCCTTCCAGGAGATTTGATTTTAAGAGCACAATCTCTATTCAGATCAATATGATATTAGTGGAATAAGAACAGACTAGTCCTTAGTCTCTTTTCCCAGCATCCCTAAACAGAATTTCATAGCTCATTGATAAGATTTTTTTCCCATAAAAATCTGGTTGAATATGATTTTTTTTAGAACTTAATAGAATAGCATTTAAATAGTCAGCTCTAATGTTTATTACATCATGGGTACAGTTTTACTTTGCACATACCACATTCTAATTGCAGCTATGTATTTTTGTGTATGACCTCTCCCTTACAAGATATTAAGATCCTTTAGGACAAGAACTGGTAACAAGTCATTTCTGCATTCCCTGAAGACTAACATAATGTCTTAATATACAAGGATCTTAATGTTTATTGAATTGTTTGTAAAGGACATAGTTGTGAGTGTTATAAGCTATATCACTATAATAAGAATAAAGAAGTAAGAAAATATTCAAAATAATGTTACCAACTGTACATCTTGATGTCAAGCTGCTTTATAAGTGCCAGATACCTCAGAAGATTAACTGTATAACAAGGTAGAATATTTTATGATACATCTGAAAACCTAATAACACTTCCTACTGAGGCTATTAACCTGAAAAAATTGAAATTTTAGCATTATAGAATGGTTAAAGGTATTTTTTAAGTGTAAAATCCACATGTAAGCCCATCTTTGGGTTTGAGAGCAAGTAAAGTTTTGTTTGTTTGTTTGTTTTACAAGAAAGGGAATATATAGAAGTAATTAGTCAGACTGGTTGCTTTTAATTTTTCACATATGAGATTATTCTCTCAAACTATTTAACCCAAAGAAAAACATAATTTTTAGTTTAAGACCTTAATATGTAACCAAGTACATATAAAGTAACTTTTCTCTAAGTTATAACAAAGATTTATCTTTAAGCTACCAAGTATTGAAAATACTTTGTTATAAACTTGCTATAGTACAGTAATATAATCATATAATATTTTTAGTGTTAGTTAAAATGCCTTTTGCTTGATAAAACATTTTTATATGCTTGAGGAAGCCAATCCTCAGACTAGTGTTACTGTTTAAATAGATTAAAATTATCTGTCAGTACATAATCAAAAACAAGGCAACAGTGGTTCAAGTTGTAGTTCATTGGGTTGTTTTTTTTTTTTAACGAAAGTATAAGTAAAAACTGTAGTGATTAAAATAGTGGGAGTTATAAACTATGGTAGATAAAAGAGTGTTTGGCTTAAATTGTGACTGCAGAAAATATGGTCTCAAGACAGTGTCTTGTTTTAATCAAATATAAGGTGGTCGCCAGGGGAAAATTCCCAAATATTAAATATACCCAAGTCACCTGGGTTTTATAGAGATTTTAATTAATACAAATGAGGAATTAAAGAAAGGGAGAGAGAGAAAAAAAGGGAATAATGAAAAAAAGGCTAGGCCAGCTTAGGCCAGCCTTAAGAGAGAGAGATCAGTCAGTCTTCAATCCACTCACCACAAGATTTGTCCTAAGCAAGATTCTAATGTTCAGAGAGACACCAGTTCAGCAAGCTCCATCTCCAGAGAGAGATTCTTCTGACAGACCCTTCTCTCAGCTTTTCATCTCCTTTTAAAGGGAATTTTCTCCTATGTCACCTCCCCTAAGTTCTCACATCTACCAATCACAGTAGATGGTTTCCAAAGGACAGACCATTCTTAATTCACACCTAAGTAGGCTTAAACTTTTGATTAAGTTCACACCTGGAAAAACCTCTGAGTAAGTTCTCACCTCTTTGCTCCTTGTAAACTCACAAGTTGCCTGACCTTTATAGGTACTTAGCACCCTTTTGTATTAGATCTAAAAATAGGCACAGCTTAAGAACTTTTGCCTTACTATAAGTATGGGTTTAAGTATTTTTCATTGTTCAGCAAGGAGTTTCTTCCCCTAAAGTATGCTTAAGTAGGGGTGGAGTAGAGGTCTCACATTCCTGATCTAAGTCCCTTCATTGTTTAAATGGGGAATGGTCTTAACAAAACCTTATGAAATAGGGTCTGAGAATTTTTTAAAGTTCACAATCTGATTTCTTTCTCAAACTATGAATGCATTTAAATGTACACAATTAACAATTATTAATGTGTATATTGGTCATATAGAATCACAGTGAAAACCCCATGAATATTTATTCATCTCTTCAAAACTGCCCTCTGGTATATGTAAAAAAAGTTTCATAGTCATGGAATTACCAAAGGACTTTGGAGGTCTTTGGAGTCCAACTCCCACCCAAAGCATCAATCCACTCTGTAATATAATATCTGTTATGATTGGTCTTCCATCCCTCATTTAAAGACACAATGATATGGAATTCACAGTTACCTAGAAATCTTATTCCATTTTTGGACATTAGCAATTGTTAGAAAATCTTTTCTAATGTCAAGCTATCCAAGTTCAATCCAATTCATCAAATATGTATTAAGAGCCTACTATGTAAAATGTACAGTTAGGTAAAATGTACTGGGAAATACCAAGACAAAAAACAGCACTCTGCCCTAGAGTGGCTTACTTTATATTGTAATAATTTATCTTCCAGATAAAGAGATTAAGTAAAATCTCTCTTCCACAAACCCCTGAAGTACTTAAAAGCAATAATGTTGGGAAGCAGCAGGGTGGCTCAGTGATTGAGAGCCAGGCCTAAAGACAGGAGGGGTTCAAATCTGGCCTCAGACACTTCCTAGTTGTGTGACCCTGGGCAAGGCACTTAATCCCCATTGCCTAGCCCTTATCATTCTTCTGCCTTGGAACCAATACGCAGTATAGATTCCAAGACAGAAGGTAAGGGTTTTTTAAAAAATAAAAAGAAATAAAAATTTAAAAAACTGATAATGTTGTCCTTCTCTGCAAACTAAATATCTGTGGGTCCTTTGAGTTCTTATAAGGAATGCTTTTCAGCCCCCACATCAACCTCATCTTGAGCTGTTGCTGTTGCTGTTGTTGGTAATGGTAGATGGTAGTGGTTTCAGTCCTGTCTTGACTCTTCCAGGACCCTATTTGAATTTTATTTTGTTTTTCTTGTCAAAGATACTAGAATTATTTGCCATTTCCTTATCCAATTCATTTTATAGATAAAGAAACTGAGGCAAACAAGATTAAATGACTTGCCCCAGGGTCACAAAGCTAATATATGTCTGGGGCCAATTTTGATGCTCTGTGCCACCAAATTACCCTTCTTAAAACTCTAGGTCAATAGTATCAACTCAAATAGAATGGATTCTAGCAGGCAACATACTGACTTAGAAAACCACAAATTATAGTTGTATTTTTATTTAGTTTGTTAAACAATTCTTAATTTATTTCTGGCCACTCTGGGGAGTTTTTCAAGCAGCTTGTGGCTTTGAGTTTGATAGCTCTATTCTACTTGGACTTCAACTTGTTAAACATTAATCTTAAGACATCCTATGCAGAACTGCACTTCTAGTTGTCTCCCTAGGGCAGAATGGAGCTGCTAACTTCTCCTTTTCCCAGAGCAAATAAGTTGCTAGACTTGAAATGAGAAAGACTTGGATTTAAATCCTCCCTTAGTATTTTCCAAGATATATGGCCCTCTGCAAGGCACTTAACCTGTCTGTGCCTCATCTATAATGATGGCATTGAGCTCAGTGGCCTCTAAAATGTGCATTGCAGATCTAAATCTATGATCCTTTGATTCTTTCCTTATCACCTTAAGTCTCATTGTCTTTTTTTGCCTACCATGTCACCCTATTGATATGAGTATACAGTTTACTAAACCTCCTAGCTTTTTTAACCCAACTGTAAGACTTTTTTTAATCTATTGTGACATATTAGATAGAATGTTGGATGGACTTAGTATTATAAAAACTGACCTGAGGTATGCTGGGTAGGTCATACAGTCTCTCTGTTTTATTTTCCTTAACTGTAAAATTCAGTAGGATTCAACAATTAATTAATTTCCTTCTTTGTGCCAGGCACTGTGCTAGGCACTGGTCCCTCAGGGTTAGAGTCAAATGAGATCATAAGTGTAATAGACTTTGCAGAATTTAATATGAGATATAAATATGAGCTATTATTCCTGTTTAATTCCATTTTATGAGGCAGCCAGCTCTTTGAGAGTGGGAGTGAATTTTGACAATTATCCCCTGATGTTTGAAGAATACTTAAGAGTTAGAGATGAGCATTTGACTGACAACTAACACCAACAGATTGCTCTTAGGGTATGCCTTGACTAAAATATGTGGAGGTTTAGAATATCTTTATTCTTTTTATGATTAAGCTTAGGACAGTTAGTCAAGCACTTGACCATTTAAAATTTTTTATTTTGGTCTTTTCTTACAAGGATTCTCATTCCAAATGGAAATATTATGCTTCATTGTATTCCTAGTTTTATGCTGATACTCTAAATCTATTCTAAATCTGTCTATAATAAGTCTATGCATTTTTATATCTGAATTCCATCAATAAATTATTTGTTTCTGATATCATCTTGTCAACTGTAAATTTTATAATCCTTCATTTAAGTTATTTATGAATCTGGCCAAGGAAGAAAAGTTTTTGCACTTTTTAGGTATCCCTTCAGGTTGTCTGTCTATGGATTACTATTCTTTGGGTCAAATTAATAAAGCAGTTGTATGTTAGATAATAGTATAGTTACATCAGTTTTAGATTTCTTATTTTGTCCACAAGAATTTTGTGAAAGATGTTGTGAAGGAGGCAGCTGGGTAGCTCAATAGATTGAGAGCCAGGCCTAGAGATGAGAGGTCCTAGATTCAAATCTGGCCTCAGATACTTCCTAGCTTTGTGACCCTGGGTAAGTCACTTAACCCCCATTGCCTAGCCCTTACCATTCTTCTGTCTTAGAAGAAATACATAGTATTGATTCTTAGTTGTAAGGTAAGGGTTTAAAAAAAAAAAGATGTTGTCATGTGTCTTGCTAAAGTCTAGTTATTTTCTTTATAACATTGTCCCAATCATTAGACTAGTGACCTCATCATAAAAGAAAATAAGGTTTGGCTTAACTTGTTTTAGGAAACTTATGCTGACTTTTTATAATTGCCTCCCCTTGTACATGTTTACAAAATATATCCCTTAACAATGTTATACCATTTTATCAAGAATCCGTGTCAAACATCATCCTATAGTTGGAAGCACATACTTTCTTAACCCTCTTTGAAATGTATTTCATTTCCCATTCCTCACATTCAGTGCATCTTTTTCATTCTCCATAGTTTTTAGTTCAGTAATCACATCCACAAGTTCATTCAGCATTTTGTGATATGTAGTTCATACAGTTCATGTAACTTGAACTTATTGAAGTCCTCTAGGTACATTTTTTAAAAATCCTTACCTTCCATCTTAGTACCAATGCTGTGTATTGGTTCCAAGGCAAAAGAGCTATAAGTGCTTTGCCGTGGGGATTAAGTGACTTAGCTAGGGTCACACAGTTAGGAAGTGTCTGAGGTCACATTTTGAACCCAAGACTGCCTGTCTCTAGGCCTGACTCACTATTCACTGAGTCATCTAGTTGTCCTCTCTATGTACATTCTCCTTTTTTTAAACTATATTTTACTTTTTTTTAATCACATGTACAAACAATTTTTTACAATTGTTTTCTAACATTTTGCAATTCGAATTCTCTCCCTTCCTCCTTCCCCTCCATCTCTGAAGCAGCAAATGGCCTATAGGTTATTCTAGTGCTTTCATGCCATACATATTTTCATATTCTCCATCCTTTGTCAGAAGATATATATCACACATACAATTAAAAAACCCATGAAGGAAATAAAGTGAAAATTGGCATTCTTTGATCTACAATCAGATTTCAACAATTCCTTCTTTGGCTTTGGATAGCATTTTTTATCATGAGTCTCTTGGTGTTATCTTGGAACCTTGTTTTGCTGACAGTAATATAGTCCTTCTCAAGTTGATCATCATACAGTATTTCTGTTGCTTTATATACTGTTCTGGTTCTGTTCACTTCACTTTGCATCAATTCATATATATCTTCCTAGGTTTTTCTGAAGTCAATCTTGTTATAGCACAATAGGTATTCCATTACACTCATATACCACATCTGGTTTATCCATTCCCAACTGATAGAAGCCCCTCAGTTTCCAGTTCTTTGCCACTACAAAGAATGCTGCTAAAACTGTTTTTGTGCAAGTGGGTCCTTTTCCCTTATCTTTGATCTCTTTGGGTTACCACCCCAAAGCAGTATTGCTGAATCAAAGAGTATACAGTTTTATGACCCTGTGGGCATGGTTCAAGAGCTCTCCAGAATGGTTATATCAGTTTCCAGTTCCACCAACAGTGTATTAGGTTCCCATCTAGGTACATTCTAAAGAGATTTGTTGTTCTGTCTTCTCAATTATAAAGATAACTTCGTGAGGGGGTTGGGGGGGGGGGGGAATGCAGGTAGGAATTAAGTAGTTCCACTTTCTCTGTATCATTAGTTACCATCTTATCCACCTCAAACATTTGCCCTTATCCCTTCTTAAATTGTAGCTCTTATTCCCTTCATAGCTTACAAAGTATTTTTCTTGTTGCATATAATATCATATATTTTCGTGAAAGCAATTCTTTAAGATAGAACAAATTATACTGACTTGAAATATTAGCTGCAGAACTATGCTGCAGAATGATCCTCCCACCCAAAAAGCATAGCTGATAGACCCAAAATTTGATAGGCAAATATAGTTCATTGTTATCTTGGATGTTAGAAGAGGCGGGATAGAAATTGTTGTTTCTATCTAACTCTACTAGTTTATTTGTAGAAGGCAAGCAATTATACACTGATAAGTGAAAATGAAATAGCTATTGGGCTAGCTTTCATAAAGAAACAGATGGATTCTTTAGTTTCTCTTTTAGCTTTTGTCAAAGAGAAAGTCAGAGATAGAGATAGAGAGACAGAGCTAGTCTTTTAAGAATCTTATGTTCCCATTGTGTATTGGTCCATTAATTTAAGTAAATCTGTGAGTCTTCTTGACAGAGCTTAAAGTTGGCAACAACAATGTATGTGAACTTGGCAAAAGACAATATATGTGATGTGAGCACAGCTCCTCTGCTATACATTTCTTATGAGAAGATTTTTGCTTAAATTAGGATAATTAAGTCTTACTGGAGGATGTAAGACGATCATCCCTAGAGTAAGGAAGAATTTTCTTTTAAGCAGAAGTTTTTTACTAATTTGTCTAAATTTATTATGTCTATGTTTAACATTTTGTATTTTGTTTTATTTTTTCCTATCTATAACATTTCACAAGTATTAAGCAGATCTAATGCTGGTAGCAAGAGAGTCCTCTTGATGAATAAGTAAAACTCTTTTATGTCATGTTCACTGGATTATTGGCTGAATTCTCAATTCCTATTATTCTACTAGGAATTGGTACTCTAAAAATGCAAATCAATTTGATTCTCTTAAAAATTTCTATTCTTTAATAAAATTCAAAAAGCTTCATTAGATAATATATACCTCCCAGCATATGTATTTACCTAAATAATCAGATGTGTCTGAATCAACAAGAAAAACTATTGTTATGCTGTCAAGAAAACATTCTGTGACTGGAATTCATTCTAAGATTTTATAAAGTTGAATATTTTTAGAGACTTGAAATTTGCTTAGAGAAAATGAAATGCAGTGAAAGAATTTCTTTCCCCAAAGTGATATTTTGATACATGATATTTTGCTTTTTCTCTATGAACTAAACTCATCTCAACTGACAGCTTTTAATTAAGCAGTCCCCTTTGACTTATGTGTATAATGGGAATATAACAGGGGAAATTTCATTATTTGCTAACTAGTCAATTAATCTATACTAACTAGTCAATTAATCTATACTATACTCCACAACCCCCTAAAAACACTTGGTAACATGCCATTTTATGGGAAAATATTCTTCTGAAATGACATTATTTGCACACTTGGCCAGGATTCAAAGCAGGCAAGATAAGTTAGTAGGATGTCAGATCATCAGTTTCTTTCTCATCTTTCAAAGTTCAAGAAGCCTAGTTTTATCACACAGTTCAATGAAAAAAGGCCTGATCACTCTCTTAGATGGTCCTATTGTTTTAATGATTGAAAATGTTCTTGGAATATGTACATAGGATACAGAAGCCAATTACATGAATGTGTATTATGTGATGTCTAAGCATAGTGTTGATATGCTTAGCAAAATAATTAAAATCACTTGAAGATTCAGAAAAACCATTTATCACTAGAGTGTTTTCCTTCCTCATTTCCACTTCTGTCTTCCATGTCTTCCTTCAAGTCTCTTAGAAAACCCTGCCTTACACAAGAAATGTTTCCTGATCCCCCTAAGTATTAGTTCCTTCCCTTTGTTTATTCGTTTCCATTTTATCCTATATTCACCTTGTTTGTACTTTGTTGTTTGTGTATTGTGTCTCTGATTTGACTGTGACCTTCTTGAGTGCAAGAACTCTATTTGGCCTTCCTTTGTATCCTCAGTGTTTAGCATAGTAGTTGGCACATAATTGGTACTTATTAAAAGTTAACTGACTATATTAAGTACCTGCTATATGCTGAGCATAGTCCTAAGAACAAGGGAGATATAGACACCAAATAAGACATGGCTCTTATCTTTGTGGCTTTAATTATATGATAAACGGGATATGAACAACACAGATAGCCAAGAAACAAAATTGTGTGTGCACTTCACTCTTTATCTTTTTATCTTATGCCTATCAGAGTGCTTGACACATAGAAGGTACCTAATACTGAGCTGAAAGAAAGCCTCCAGAAGTTCAAATCCCAGACCAACCCCATGGTTTGATCACTTAGTATAGTTGTTTAAAGACATCTAGATGCTATTTTGGATATAATATACTGAGCCTCGAGTCCAGAGACTTGAGTTCAAGTTTGACCTCAAACACTTTCTAGTTGTGTGAGCAAGTCACTTACCCTTTGTCTGCTTCAGTTTCCTCAACTTCAAAAGGGAGGGGGTAGGTACATGTGTGTATTTGTGTTATAATAGTACCTATCTCCCAAGGTTGTTATGAGGATCAAATGAGATATTTGTAAAACATTTAGTAGGTACTTAATAAATGCTTCTTCCCTTCCCTTTACTGGAGGCAACCAGAACAAAAATCTCCACCCAGAATCCTCAGCATGTATTTTTGAAGTTAGAACCAAGACTTGACTGAGTGCCACATTTAAAAGCTTCACATGTCACCTAAGCAGCCTTCCTGTGCTAGCCTATACCTAGGGAGCTGACTCTTAATAATGTTCATTTCAAGCATTTTTGGTGTCCATTACAAACCCTTTCATCAAGGGATTTATTTTTACACGTGGTGGGAAGGGAGCTAAGCCAGTCATCCATAAGTTAGTAGATGTATTGAGCATGCTCATACAACCACCTGTCAGAGGAGTTTCCAAACACCCTGTTTTGTGTTGAGGGATATAGTTTACCATTTCCAAGAAATTCACTCCCCTCCCTTTCTAGAGAATGACTTGCTTTTAAAAAATCTCCTGTGTCAAAAACTACCATATGATCTCAGCAAACAAAAGGGGAAAAATGTTCATGCTTTAAGTCCTTTCACAATCTGCTCTTCTGACCAGTCCCAGTTTTATTTTTAGAAGTATCTGAATTCCAAAGTCATTATATTGTCTCTTTCCTTTTTGCTCAGTTGTTATAAAATATCCCTTAAGTCTTTGAGTCCAGACTGAACAAAATTGTCACTTTTCTAGAACAGGGAACACTCTTATCCTGTCTCCATTTATAAGCCTAAAAAATATGTATGCAGTTTAGTATTTTTTTTCTGGCCAACAAGACTGTTAGTAGCAAATGAAAACTAAATTGAAAGTAATAGGTAAATAATAAATGGACAGCTGACTAACTGGGAAAGAAGAGCAGCTTTACCAGAAGGTAAAAAGTATCACAGGATCAACCCTGTCCCTTTGTCCTACTTCCACCATCCTAAAACTGCAAACCCCTGGTGCTGCCTTTCTTGCCATTCTGATTGCAACATAGGATCAGGCCAAATTCCTCAGATCATGTCTCATGGCTTAATAGCAGGAGTTTCCCACTTCCATTCCCTCTCTTCTCCCTGCTTATTCCACTCTGATTTCTTCCATCCTTTTCCCCAGAAAAATGAACTCAGGGGTGAAGGGAAACTCTAGGAGATGACTAAACTTGAGAGTAAAGATAATTGTCTATCTAGCACTCAAGCTCCCCACAAAGGCAGGTTATAAGGAAACATAAGGCAGTTAAACATTACATTTTAGGCAAATTGGGGAAGGTTTTATAAAGTATGTGACACCGAAGGAAGAGAAGCATTTTGACCTTAGGATGCACCCAAATTCATTCTAAGATGAGAGAACACATTCTAAGACTAGTTCATATTTTATTCAAATACACAGAGGTGGGAGCTAGAATGTCAGATTTGAGGAATAGTTTCTCCAGTTGAGAATGTAAAGTGAATAAAGGTAATAGTGCTTGGGATCAGGCTGCGAAGGTAGATTGAAGTCTTATTATGAAGAACCTAAAGTGCCAGTCTCAGGAGTTTCTATGATAACATAGAAGAAGTAGGAAGCCCCTGAAGTCTTTTAAGCAAGGGAATTATGGGTTTGGATTTAAGTGCTTTATGAAGATGATAATTGGTAGCTCTATAGAAGAAACATTGGAAATAGGAGAAACTGAAGTAGGGAGATAAAGCACAATTAGGAGGCTAATATAATAGTCCATGTGAGATGTCATTTTTTTCTAATTTCTTCTGTTGTCTTGCCTTAAAATAAAAATATTAATGATTAAAAGGAGAAAATAACTTTTGATTTTTTCATCCAATGGCACAAGATGTTTTAAAGTCTCAGCTTTATTGCTCTTCTGTTGCCTGGTAATGCATAAAGAGAAGTACCAAAAAAGGAAATAATAGAAAATAAAACTTTCCAATTTATCTATAGTTGGGACAAAAACCAGTCTATAAATTTTGTTATTTATCTTCTAGAAATTAAAACCCTCATGAAGCATTTAAAATTTACTTATAAAGAAAAGTATATAATATATTTTGGTGCTGTGTATTTTATTTATTGCAAAGTGTTATCCAAACATAAAGAATGTAAACATAAAACTAGCTAGCTGTCCAAAATGTCACAAACAATTACAGCCCATAAGACCTCTTGGAACACTGAAATTTGATTGCTTATATAAGTGCTGCCAATCTCTTTTAGATAGTTTATGAGATTTAAACTCCTTACAGGGTGTTTGAATTAGCCTCCATGGGAGTTAAATCAACCATGAGTTTGTCATAAAGAAGAAATGTTTATTACTTTTTTTGCAACTGATGAAGTTGACCTTGAAAGTTGAATATAAGAATGACTTTTTAGAATGTCTGCCTCCTTAACACCTATGATTTTTTTAAATTGTTGAAGATAGTCATATTCAGTTTTTAAACATTTCTTCTGGCTCGTGGAAAGATAGCCAAAATTACTTTCCTGAAATAGATATTATTACTACTTAAATGTATTCATGTACCAAAGAAATCCTTTATTGACTATATAATGTAGCAGTTGACTCTAACTGATTCTCAACAGGAGTATGATGAAGAATGGGCTAAGAAAATTCAGAGTGAGAAGTTCCGCTGGCATAATTCTCAGTGGCTTGAGATGGTAGAAAGTCGTCAGATGGATGAGAGTGAACAGTACTTATATGGAGATGATCGAATTGAACCATATATCCATGAAGCAGATATTCTTGAAAGACCTGACCTGTTCTACAGTTCAGGTAAGATGGCACCAAGAATTTTCCTGTCTTTTCCTGAAACACCAGTTAAATATAAAAGTATTATTGCATACTATAAATTGGAGTTTTGATTTGCCAACTTGGGTTATTTCCAAGCCTAACAAGAATGTTGTTTAGATAAATGTTATTAAGATATTTAGACAAAATGTCGCCACAGCAGAGAGTTTAGGATTCAATCTATCAATAGCTTTTCACATCCAGGCTTTAAATGCTTCTAAAAAAGGTGGGATAAAGGAGATTGCCAGTATAACGTTGAAAATTATGCTCAAGTGAAAAAATATTTAAATAGTTGGTTTTGTCTGAATCACTAACTTCTCTTTATAGTACATAGGAAATATTTACAGATTAGAGGGAAGATAATCTGAGAGTAGAAGTCCCTAAAATCGGGGAGGGGGAAGCACTGGGAAGGGACTGGTAAAGGCCTTGTGCAAATGGTAAAACTAGAACTGAGTCTGGAAGAAAGCTGTGAAAACAAAGAGGCCAACTTGAATGGCAGAGCATTCCAGGCCTAGGGGTCATTAGTACAAATTCACAGAGACAGTGGATAGAACTACCTATAGAGAAATTACAGAATTCAAGTATGTCAGTATAGCTAGATCACAGAGTACAAAGGAAGTGTGAAAAGACTGATAACAGTAAAGGGCTCTGGCATTAGGGACTTTACTACATTTAATATTGTCCACTTTTTCAAAGAACCCTATTGCCAAAAAAGCTGATCTCTAATGAGCCCAAACAAATTTTTTTGTCCATTTTTAGGTACTGAAATTATAATTGAAATGAGAAAGCAGCAACATTTGGTGTCAAAAAGTAAATTTATTTTGGAGAGTGTGGTATAAAGAATGAGTGCTATTCCCTCTCATAAACTGTGAATAAATCTCTTGCTGTATCTTATACTTTGATTCCTGGATACTTCTCTTTCTTGCCCTCTTTCTTCTGCTTTAGGTGCACGTGGAAAGTTGACAGAAAATAAAAATACCACAAATACCTTTCGAGGTAGCAAAAAGTCTACATTTTCCTGTTTCTGGTCTGTTGCATCCACTTTCCCATGAACTCTTATCTAATAAATGAATCTTTGTAGCACCTCATCAAATGTCTCTTCAAAATCTAGATAATGTCAGCTTCGTTCCTTTTATCCCATACCACTCTAGGATCTTCGGAAACATCAGGTAAATTTGTAACACAAGGGAAGATTTGTTTGAATGCCTGAGTCATCTAATTTAAGCCCATCGGTCTGTAAGAAACTTTTGGCTATTTCCTGTAAAAGCAGCTTTAGTAGTTTTGTAGTTAGAGGGGTTAAGCTAAGTGTCCTGTGATTCCCTGGATCTTATCTCTTTTACTTTAAAATGGAATGGCATTTGCTACTTCCTAGTCATTAAAATCTCTATCTTTTGTTAAACTATTAAAATATCAATCACAATGCATCTGTTTCTCTGTTCCATTTTATGGGAATCTTAGTGTTACCATCTGATAGGCGAACCTAGAGTCTATTTCAGATATATCAATCTTTTTCTTAAACCTTTTAACATTTCTAAATGCCTGTGTATCAGAATCTGTTTTGCAGTCATCCACTAGTTTTCTTTTATATAATGAAAATGAAGTCGTCGTTTATTTAAGTCTTCTTGCCAGCAGCAGAAAAGTGGGTATTTTTAAAATGAAAAAGTTTAAAAATTAATTTTCCTCTCCCATTCTTTTTTTCCCCTGTCCTATTCTTAAATAAAACTATTATATTACAAATTTATAACATCCTTTACTCTTTAAAAGTAAGATGTTGAAGGTAATCATGAACTTCCAGGATATGAATACTTTTCTCTTGCAAAGGTAGAATCAGGGCTATGATACAAAAGTAGTTGTGTTCTGATTTTATAGTCCTTCTTACTAACTTTTAATTTGTTGCATTTTTTTTCTTGGTTCATTCTTTTCAAAAGTAGTGGAGTTTTCATTTTCTCTATATCCCACTTGCCCTTTTGTTATATGCATTATTCCCTTTGAAGTCAGTGGGAGTTCAGAATGTGGAAGGAAGATGTTGAGAATCTGACTGATGCTTTTTCATTTCTTAATTTCCTCTTATCCTAGCAACAATGTCCAGTCCATGTTTCATGTAATCTGAACTTTTTAACATAATTTGAAGGTTGTCTTTATTTGGTTATGGTGAGATCCCAAATACTTCTGAGTGTTTAATATCTTTTTCACTCCTTTGGTATATCAATGAATTCAGCACTTCTTTCATTGAGTGTGGAACAATGGTGCACATTTTATTTTCACATTAACTTTAGTCTATTTCCTCTTCAACTGGTGGATTCCTTGAAAATACTATCCCTCAATTATTTGTATTTAAGTTACCAGAGGAGTTTGTCAATGTTTTAGTCTTGGCTTTTTTTTATTTTTCTCAACACTTTGATGACAACTCATCCACCTAAAAATGAATTTCAAAAACTCGTTAACTCATTTTGGTAAATCTGTCATGTCTTGGTGTTTTCTATTACTCTGTGTGTGTGTGTGTGTGTGTGTGTGTGTGTGTGTGTGTGTGTGTGTGTGTGTGTGTATGTGTGACCAGTCATAACTTTTGGGTTGTTTACATTTTGGAGCTGATAAAAACTCAGACTGTTCTTTACCACTACTTTTTGTATAACTTTATGAATACTCTGCTTGTTTCTTTGGTATTAGCAAGTCTTTACCACTTAATTGGGCTATAAGCTATTTTCTGTTCTTTTACTTTTGACACTATTGGAAAAAAAACTGGTCACTTAGTTTCTTTCTCTTTTTAAAATTTTATTTGTTTGTTGGTTATATTAAAATTCCCAGGTATCTCCCTTCCCTCCATCTTCTTCCCATAGTAGAGAAGGCATCATTTGACATACACACAAACATGTATTAAACTTATGTCTTTCATGTTTCTCTTTATCAGTTCTTTCCCTGGAAGTGGATATTCACAAGTGATTCTCTTCAAACATTAATCTGTAATTGTATATAATGTTCTCTTGGTTCTGCCTGTTTCACTTTTCATAATTTCATACAGGTCTTTCCATGTTTTTTTTAATTAATGTGACTATCATTTCTTATGGTGCTTTAATATCCCATCACAATCATTTGCTATAGTTTGTTAAGCCATTCCCCAATTGATGGCTATCCTCTCAACTTCCAGTTCTTTACTACCACAAAAATAAGCTGTTATAAATAGTTTAGGACACATAGGTTCCTTCCTTTTCCACTGATTACACTGGGAAATAACTCAACAGTGGTATTGCTGGGTCCAAAGGGGAAAAAATAAATATATATGTATGTGTATGTATATTTATATATTTTTATGAAATACATATATTTAGTTTTATAACTCTCTAAACATAATTCCAGATTGCTCTCCAAAATGTGTGGATCAATTCAGAGTTCCATCAACAATGTAGTCGTGTCCCCATTTTTCCATATCCTCTCCAACATTGGCCATTTTGCCCTTTTATCATTTTGATTAATCTGATGAGGGTAATATCTCAGAACTGTTTTGATTTGCATTTCTCTAATCAGTAATGATTTAAAGAATTTTTTCATATAATTATATATGGCTTTGATTTCTTCTTCCAAAAACTGTCTATTCATATGATCACTTAGTTTCTTAAAAATAAGCCTAACTCCAGCCTAACATTCACTGCGCTTATTAAATGGATAATAAATGGAAGAATTTTCTAACTTCCTCTCAGGTTGTTCTTCACAAATCTTTTGTGCCATCCAGATAGAACTACTCTCTGTCCTTCACAATGTACATTCTCACCAATTAATATGTAATTACCTATTCATTTTTTTATCTCTTTCACCTTTTCAAATCTTATCCATCCTTCAGGATCCACCTCAAATTTCACCTTCTCTATAAAGCCTTCCCGGACCACTTTAGTAAATAATGATCTTTCCTCTCAATTCAAAGTACTTATATGTACAAATTATTTGTTCTTAATCATTTATTGTTTATTCATGCAGGCACATTGTTAGAAGTGTTTGTTGGGGGTCTCTGTTAACATAATATGCTATTTGTGGATGGTCTACCATGTATAAAACACTGTACTAAATTTGGCAAGATATGGAAATACATCTCTTAAATGCCAAAAGTCAATTCACTAAGAAAAATTCATTCATTATACTCATTAAATAAAAGTATATTGGAACAGTTAATACTTATTTATTTTTGCTTTACAAATAGTTCTAACAAAAATTAAAGTTCAAACAGGAAGAAGTGACATCTGGCACACTGACAAATAAAGATATTAAAAAATATATAAAGGAAATATAAAAATCCCAAAAGCACATTTATTGTAGAGACATCTAAAAAGAACTTTTTGCTTTTGAAGGAGAATGTAACAATGTTTTGTTCACAATGTTGACACCGAGTCATGAAGAAAGATTAAATTAGGGTCAGCTCATTCTGTTTAGGGAGACAGTGAAGTGTACAGCCCATTTCTTTTCAACCCTTTCCATTTTAGAGTCAGTATGATGTATTGGTTCCAAGGCAGAAAATCCGTGAGGGCTGGGCAAAAAGGGTTAAGTGACTTGCCCAGGTTTACACAGCTAGGAAGTTTCTGAAGTCAGAGTTGAACCTTGGATCTCCTGTCTTTAGGCCCAGCTCACAATCTACTGAGCCACCTAGCTGCCCCTGAAAGCCCACATTTTTAAAAAATTTTTGTCAAAATGATTAATATAAAAAATGGGAGCACTTAATAGCAAGCTTCAGTTATCTGGAAAAACCCATTCCATGAAACAATACTGAATAAAGATCAAACAAGGTAAACATGTAAAGTGGATAGAGCACTAGGTCTGAGATGAGAGGTCTTGAGTTCAGATCTGGCCTCAGGTACTTTTCCTAGCTGTGTGACCCTGGACAAGTCACTTCACCCCCAATGCCTAGCCCTTAATTTTTCTTCTGCCTAACAACCATTACTTAGTATGATTCTAAGACCAAAGGTAAGAATTTTTAAAAAAGAATAATAATATGTAAAGCACTTTCCAAACTTTCATGCTTTATTTAAGTGATAGCTATTTTTATCATCATCATCATCATAATTATTATTAAATGAGGAATTTGTTAAGTTTTGCCCTCAAGGAAATAGCAGTATAATTAGTGAGATAGGATAAAAATATAGAGATGTAAGTAATTCTCTGATCATGGTATTAGAGAGAGAAGCAAATGACTTTGCATTGTTTCATATTAACATTTATTGTCATTGAATTAAGATGAATGATTTCAATCTTATAAATAAATGCCTATTTGTCAGTTTTTATGCCTCTTTTTGTTTATTAGATGGATTGATAGGTCCTGAAGGTGCCATGAGTCCAGATTTCTTCAATGATTATCACCTTCAGAATGGAGACTTAGTGGGGCAACATTCCTTTCCTGGAAGGTAAGTTCGTCTTAAAACAAAATGTAATTAACACTTTTGGGGAAGAGCCATCTACTTTCTGTTTTTGAACAGCTATGGTTTTAAAATTTTTTTTGTCTAGCTTTTTCATTAGGAAAAAAATCTTTCATCTTTTCAAGCAGAAGTTTTTATCAAATTAAAGCCACATTTTAATTTTTTAAAGTTTGTTTAAGTCACATTTTTTTTAAAAAAATCATTGTTTTTATGACTTTGGAAAGGTCAGGCTGTGTCTTGAAACAGATATCACTATTGCCAAATTAACTTGAGAACTTTCCAAAGACAATAAAAACAGAAAAGAAAATGTAAATGAGTTGTGCATTTTAATAATTCAGAGGTGACTGTTGAATATCACCTTTAAAATTTATGAGGTTGTTCCAAGTAATTATATATTTTTGTTTGATTCTTACAGGTATTAGAGTAATAATTATTTTTGAGCAGATTAAAATCTTCCCTCTTGCTAAAAATTTATTTATCACTAGAGCAATCTTCAAGTTTGATGTTTTTTTTGCAATGTATTATTAGGCGCAGTTATCGAGAAGATAACTTATGTGTAATCAATATACATGTAAACTATATATGATGGTTCATTCTACAGAGATTTTTCATAACAAAATTAGAAAAGGAAGAAATTTGAAATATATTTCCAGAAAATACATATTACTAGGTTCTTCAAACATTTACAGAATTAAGTCAGCCATTTTTCTTATATTTCAAGCAACCTTCAACATTCATATCTTTCTGGGGATCCTTTTTCATCTTCTTATAAGGCCCAACCAGCAGAAGACTTTAGAACATATCTCTTCAGTTTCAATGAAAGTTCTAATGAAAGCTCTGAGAGAAAATGATTCAACTTATAAACCAATTTTTTAGCAAAATCTATTGGTTATTGTGCGAAAAACCTTTATCGAGAGTTAGTGACTAGTTTGATGTAATTGTAATTAACATTGAAAAGATTTATTTTCATCCATGTACACCCTCAAGATGACAAGAAACATTAAAAACTTAATCATGCTTTTTTCTAAAAAAGTATGAATATTCACAATAGCATTCTAGTGATTGAATTAGTTCAATAAAAACTCATTCCTAATTTTCTGAAATAACATTTTGGAAAAAAATTTAAATACTTTGTAAGACTATCACTCAGTCACAAAGTGATGAACTAAAAAACAAAAAGTTCAATGTTTTAATTTTAACTCTGCTATGACTTTTATAACCTTGGGTAAGTTAATTTATCCCTATCTTCTAATTCCCTCTTCTGAAAAGTAAAACTTCTTCTGCATCATTCATTCTGCAATAATATTGGACTTAAAGTTGCTTTGGGTACTTGAGTTAATAAAACTTATAAATCACTTTGCAGACCAGAAGTGTGATATAAAATAGTTTTAACAATAATAGGTTGAACTTAGGAATTGTTTTTCCTTTAATCAAAATGTCCCATGAGAAAGTTGGTTCTTTCATCTCTTGTCCTTTGTAGTTTCTCAGATCTCAAATCATTTTCTCCTTTATATTTCCAGAAGATTCCAATTTATAATGAACTCACTCAGTTTCCTTTTAGGTGATAGCTTAAGTGGGAGGGGACCATCCTCCAAGCAGCCACAGTAGAGATGCAAACAATTACAGTGTACATTATATCCAAAAACTTGTACTTGTTCCTATTTTCATTCTTTTTATAGCTGACCCTACTCCTGGAATCACTTACTTGGTCTGTTATCCAATCCTTTCCATTTGGTTTGGTTTCTCTTTTTTCATAAGATTTTTTTTTTTGCTTTGCTTCATTGCTAGAAGACCACAAATATTAAACTTTTTAAAAATTAATTCTAGAAAGATTTCAGTACCTTTTCCATACCATATAAACATTTAAATGTTTGAGCATGTTATAATTGCTTCAAAATGTGTTAAATATTAACTAATACCCATCTTTCAGCCTCTAATGCATAATGGGGAATATTAAAGTGTAATTTATTTGATTACATTGAAAAGAGAATGGCAAAAGTACATTTTATGAAATTGTTTTCCAAGTAAAAAATTAGAATGGTTTTCAAATATATGAAATTACTAATTCTTCATTGCCTCCATTGAGAACAAAAGACCAGATGACCTTGGGGGGGGGGGTCCCTTCCAGGTCAAAATCTCTATTTCTATAAGTAAACATAAGGTATAGCATGAAGGATATGAGTTAATGAGAATTACCTGATAGGAATTATTAGATATTAAAATGGTATTCAGAGTCACTACACTTCTCTTCTCCTTTCCTGATCATCAGTCAAAAATTAAAAATGGAGGCTGTCAAAAACTATCTAGGGGGCAGCTGGATAGCTCAGTGGATTGAGAGCCAGGCCTAGAGACAGGAGGTCCTAGGTTCAAATCTGACCTCAGACACTTCCCAGCTGTGTGACCCTGAGCAAGTCACTTAACCCCATTGCCTAGCCTTTACCACTCTTCTGCCTTGGAACCAATACACAGTATTGATTCTAAGAAAGAAGGTAAGGGTTTATAAAATTTAAATTAAAAAAAAGAATTATCTGGGAAAATAATCATCAAGTTATAATGTATGTGATTTAAATTGCTCTTCTCATGACTATTATTAGTAAACACTGGAATACCAGCAGTGTACTGGGGGGGGAGGGGGGTACACAAAATCAGGAGAAAGCAGTCTCTCTAGATGTATCCATCTGGTTCCTTACTCCACACCTATAATTGATAAGGCTTTCTTCTCCTAGGTGATTTCATTTTTAATTGACTAAACGTGGAAACTGACCATCTGGAGTATTTTGAAGATGAAAAAAACTTGCTAGCTTGCACAACAGCATGCTTTTTAGGCTCAACAAGAGAGAACCCTCCTTAATTTGTCTTTCCATTAATCTTGAAGTGCACAGTTCTGTAATCTAGCAAGTTCAGATCACAAGGGTTTAAAAACCAAAAGTTTTAAACCAAAGTTAAAAAGAGGAACTAAAAAAAACTTAATTTGTGTGATATCTGCTTCCCCCACCCTTTTTTTTCCCTCCTAGTTTGATGGTAGGAGGAGCTTTTTCATCTGAATGCATACATTTCTATAATATGGTAGGCAATGTAATTGGAAACAGTAAAAACTATTGCACACATTCTTCCCTATTATGCAAAAGAGACAATATGTTTGATAAAATAGACACTGGCAGTTGGACAGCGAATACTAGATTTTAGACATATGTCACTATCGTTTTGAACCTCTTGGCGCCAGGATTTCCCGAACATTTAGAACTAATGCAAAATGCATTAGTGCTCCAAGGCATGAGCAAAGGAATTGCCAATCCCAGAGCAATTGCCTTTCCTTCCCAATTCTGAAATGGTGTTAGAAAGTAAAATGGGATTTACTATCGAAGCTAATTAAAAATAATAAGAACAAGTCTAGGTTTTTTTTTTTTTTTGCATTATATACCATATATTGGCCCCATATTTTAGTGCCCTTTTTTTTTTATAACTCTTACTTTTCAAGCCTAACAAGAACCTCATGTTTAGCATATTTCTAAACTGGTTCCAGCTTTTACAAATCAGTTTTTGTTGCAGTAAAAATGGTCTATTTTTCTACTTTTATAGGAATCCAATTTTCATAAACTATTTTTTAAAAATCGCAGAGACTGCTGAGTTTTCCTTGGGGCTTTAAAAATATTTTTCAATGGGCCTGGTGTTCCTCTTTGTGGTTGGCACAGTAATGTAGTTTACTAACCATATTACTGAGGGCAAAGATAAACTTAACAAACAGCCTTCTAATTATAAAGACATACATGTATGTCTTTTTATCTTTTCTTGTCCAATCTTCCAACTCCTTTGTTTTTTCTTTCTTTAAAACCAAAATCACATTCACATATTGTACTGTTCTTTGTTTATAGTTATACATTTACAGATGAGCTAGACTTGGAGTTGCTAATATCTGAGTTCAAATCCAGCCTCATATACTTAATAGCCATGTGATCATGGGTAAGTCACTTAACCTCTACTATAGCTCTCAAACAAGGTTCAGAATGACACCTACCTTGCAGAGTTTTTGTAAAGATCACATGAGATTATATTTGTAAAGCACTTAATATATCTTGAGGGCAACTAAATGGCTGAGGAGACAGTTAGATGGCTAGAGTATTGAACCTAGAGTCAAGAGAACATGAGTTCAAATCCAGCCTCAGATACTTACTAGCAGTGTGGCCTGGGGCAAGTCACTTGAATTCTGTTTACCTTAATCCACTGGAAAAGGAAATGGCAAAAAACTCTTAACTTTGCCAAGAAAACCTTATAGATAGTAAGGTTGATGGGGCCATGAATAGTTGGGCACAACTGAATAAGTGAACAAATTCTTACTCCCTTTCTCCCTCTCCCAAAAAAGGTTATAGCACAAAGTATATTGTACAGAAAGTTGCCCAGAACTCCATCTTACATATTTGTTGTCATAGGCTGTTTGAAGAAGAGATAAGAATGTTAGAATTCTACATCTATAAAGACAAGATATTTTTCCGTATTGTGACAACAATTAAATATAACTGGAAAAGCCATCTATTGTTATTTAACAAACCTACTTTGTCTTATTGAGGTTTGTTGTCAGTTTCATGGCATAAAGTGATAATAAATAATAGATAACCTGAAAAAAGAAGCTGCAAGGAAAATGTGTATTGTGATTTCCCTTATATGTCAGAGCATTATCAGTTCTAATCAATTAATTAGTGACATTTTTTGTTTTTATCATAGTATATTTTTATCCTTATGTTTGGTTTTTATGTTTAGTCAATACAGCTTGCACCTTCTTCTTTTTTTTTTTGGAGGGGGGGAGCCTGGTCTCTTATTTTGAGTAATTTCCTTCATTGATGTGTAGGGCTTCAGAGCTTTTATTGGGCCTAAGAAACTTTTGGTGATATTAATTTGATTTTAAAAGACTACTATGGGAAACAGCAAGGTGGCTTAGTAGATTGAGAACCAGGCTTAGCGACAGGAAGTTCTGGGTTCAAATGTGGCTTCAGACCCTTTCTAGCTAAGTTACTGACACTAGGCAAGTCACCTAACCCCCACTGATCAGCCCTTACCATTCTTATGCCTTGGAACCAATACACAGTGTTGATTTTAATATGGAAAGTAAGAGTTTTAAAAATAAAAAAATTTTAAAATGAAAGACTACTATGTACCACATCACTAGATTACATACTTTTACTTTCAACTTTATTTTTTAAATAACATATACAGTATTGACAAACATACAGTATGATTATGCCCTACTTTAAGATTACCCAGTCTGAAAATCCAAATTACAAAGCAGATTATGTAATTAGGATATTTTCATAATGACAAGATTCTTCATTTTCCAAAAGGATTCATCATAGGAGTCCTATAAATAACTAGGTCATGTAATGCACTTAAAGGAGAATTCTTTTTACAAAAACTTGATTTACCTCTGACATTGATAAGACCACAAACAGTGGGTTTTACAAATAATTACTAATGAGTAAACATCAGTACATCATTTCTCTATGGAAATTTCATCTCCATATATAAATTGTTATTACTGATATACAGTAATAATATTTAAGCAAATATTGAGAAAGTGGGCGTTTATTAAGTGCTTTCTTTATGTCAGCCACTGTGCTAAATGTTCACTATACAAAGAAAAGCAAACAGTTGATGTCCTCAGAGTTCATGTTTTAGTAGGGGAAAGGACATGCCAATAATTGTATATAGATTATAGATATATTAAGTGTAAATGGAAGGTAATCTTAGAATAAAGGTACTTACAGTGGATGAGAGGAGGTATCTGAAAAGTCCTCCTTCAGAAGGTGGGATTGGTGCTAAGTCTTAAAGGAAATTCAGGAAGCTAGGATTCAGAGTCAAGGAGGGGAAGCATTTCAGGCAAAGGGGAACAGTCAGTGAAAGTAAGTGGAATCAGGAGGCAACATGTGATATGTCTCACCAAATGTAATTTTATAATGGAGTTCCAGAGTGCTCCAAAAGTTGTAGTTCATAAAAATAACTATAATCACACCAATTAGGAATAACTTCAGCTTTGTTTTCTCTATTATCAGTATAGATCAAGCAGAAATGAATACTTGCCCAAATAATAGTAAAGTTTCCATATGTTAATAAAACTGTTCATAGGAAATACCATCACAAGGTGTAAGAGATTTCACCTAAATGTAACAAAAGGATCATCAGCCATTCATTTCTCACTTGTTAACCTTTCAAAATAGTGAAACTACAATGAATGAAATTGAATGTCTTAACACTTTAGCCATGTTTAGCCATGTTGTGCCAATAAAACCCATCCTCTAAGGTGATTAGTTGTTTGAAATCAACCTAAAAAGGGTCCAGAGTCAGTAAGATTTGAGGCTTTGGTTTATGTCAAGTATCTGTACACAGACTTTAGAACATCCAAATGACAAATCTGATTTATGAGGCATCCAAAGGGTCATGTTAAAAGAAAGTTTATGGGGAGAGTTAATGGAATTCAAAGTAAAGTCAATGGTTTTTCGTTACATATTAACTTCTAGTAGTGTGTAGAACTTTATTTACTTACGTTTTGCTTTAACACATTTGGCATCATTCACTGTGAATAACTGCTACAGATTTGCTGGAGACATGTTACTAAATGCTTCAGTGCTAATTAAAGTTCATAATCTTATGAGTTAGTTTATTATTGATGCCCCAGTTGACATCCAGTTATTTTCAAAAAGGAGCAGCAAGTTACAAATTGATTCATAGGAGGGATACTGATGTTACTTGAATCATACCAATCATTTATTTAGGTAATTAGTAATTTTATTATTCTGGTGATCAAATTCCCATGGGCTATGGTAATCTTACATTGTTTATAAAGTGACCTCACCCTTGCTACTGTCTGCAAAGCAGAAAATTTCATTTCTAGTATTTGGACATTAATCCATTTGTACTTCCCAAAGAGAATTGAATTAAGTTTTATTAGTAAATTGGGCATATAACCTTTATATCCAAATTTTATTAATCACACATTAGTATTAACAAATTGTAAACCTTAAACATGCAAAAAGGAACAGTGGTTTAAAAATAAGGCTTAGACTCAGAAAGTTTAGAATCAAATCTTATGAAAAATTTGAATTGTGGACTGGGGGAAATATTTTAATGATTTATTTCACCTCTGAAACTCAGTAGTAGGAAAAGTAATTCATGATAGAATTACCTTTGTCAAGTTCATATTACATTTCAAACTGCTGGTCTGAATAAATATTTTGCAAATCCAACAGTTATTTAAAATCTAAAAGATGTTAATAGAGGGAACTAAATTTAAATAAAAGTAAAGTCAAGGATAACTTTGTCCATGAATAATCTGGTAATCTAAATTCAGCTAGGTCCTGTAAAAATGTTAACACATCAATCATCATCTAGCTTTTAAAATCAGTCAGCTCTTAAAAAGCTGATTTCATCAGGCATGGTTTTATTTCCAAAGAAATAACATGGGTGTTAATCCAAATGATTCATAAGTGAATTACAACACCTCTACCCTACAAACTGACTTAGTTTAATAGGGTCTAGTAACAGTAGTCAGACATTTTTCATATTTATTAATGAAACTTAGGTTGACTATATATACAGGGCTGAGCCAGTGGAATTAGGAACTTAGAAACAAATTATGAATTTCTACAGGAAGAAAATGTAAAGCCCCAAAATAAAGATAACTGGTTTTAGTGGTCTCTTAATTAGAATCCCAGACTTTCCCATTGATTCTATGTTACAAATTTTGAACCCATCTTCCTGTCCTGTAAAACAAAAATACTAATATTTTTAAAGTGTAAATTACTGTTGCAAGGGGCTTATTCATGGTTTACCAGAAACTTGAGGTAACTTGGGCTTTTAAATTTCATTTTGCAAATTTGGCTGCCATTTGTAAATTACTTTTGCAAAGAGTTGGTATTTTCATCTTTTTTTTTCTTCACATCCTGAGTCAAATTTAAACCAATTTTTGACCTGGATGCAGTCTCCTAGTTTAAACTAAGTTGCATTTATTTCTAGCCCAGCTGCTTTTTGAGTGCTTTAACAATGTGGTTTAAGTAGTTATTAACAATTTTTAAAAGATTACTTGAATGGCAGTGAGTTCAAGTTCTTTAAATGTTTAAAAAGAAAACTAAAACCTGGGAGTCTGTAGTTTTTTAAGTAGAGCATTAATTAATTCCCTCATTCTCTCTGTTGCCCATAGTCTCTCCAGATGTGCTACTATGAATATCCCTCTCCTGAGATATAAGCCATCTGGGCTCTGTAAACTGATTTGCACTTATTTTAAACAATAATTGAGCAGAATGCAGATGAATTATTAAAGTAAATGTATGTTGCTAGTAAATCTAAAAGCAAAATATTTAACCATAGTAAATGAGAAAGGAATGTGCAAATGAAGACTTGCTTACTTTTAATGAGTTTAGTGTGACCTTCTCAGTTTCAACCAAAAGAAAAAATTTTATTTTTCTGGGTTTTTTTTTTTTAACTATAAAACTGCTTACAGAAGTATCTGAGACAAAAACAAGGAAATATAATGTTCTAAATTCAACCAGTCCAAACCACTTGAACTACTATGACAGCTCATAAAACTGAGAGTAGTTTTTAACTGGGCTCTGTTTTACATTGCTAAAGTGAATTTTCCTTGCAGGAAGTAGCCAGTGGGTTTATTTAGTTTCCAGACCATGGCTTTGATCTTTCTGTACTGTCACTTCTCAGGTTACATAGCCCTTTTTCACTGCAGTAAATCTGCAACAGTTAATGAGAATAAAATTTCCTCCTCCTCACTGATCACATGCTGTTAAACACCAAACCACAGCCAACTGCATATTTGCAGAATTTTAGCTACAATGTAGGAAAACAGCACAATCAGTTTAATCTTGTTGTCTTTGTCATTCATTTTATTGAGCTTTCCTCCTTTTTTTAAGTGACCTACTTTATCAAGTCAAGTGGTTGGAGGCCAGGGCTGGAAGAAAGATTTAGAGCAGTCATAAACTGAAAGAAGAGTGTGTATGTGTAGATGTGTGTGCCTGTGCAAGTGCTGCCATTCAGATTCAAAATTAAAGCAACTTTAAGTGCTTTTAAAAGCCTGAACCTTCTTCCACAATACATGAATGGGTTTGTTATTCCTTCAGTTACACTGCTTGCTTAGTTTTGACATAAATTAGCACTCAGAAGGTAAATTCATTTAACAAGTCAGATCATTATATTTCACTTTCTGACAACCTTAGAAAAGGAATTATAGTGGATTAAAGGTCTCTGGGATTTTATAAAGGATATTTTGACATTTTACAAGATTTATTATTAAAGTCATAATAGCATTAGTTTGTAGAAATCTATCTTGTAGAATAATGCTATGAATTTTCAGAAATATTTAAATTATCAGATGAATATTATACATTATAAATTATAGAAATTTTGGAAACCAATATGCACTTATTACAATGCACAGGACAAGGAACATAAAATATAACATTCATTAAGTACTTCCTGTGTAAGTCACTGGAAAGGATGCAAAGTTTAGGTAAGATATGGTCCTGCATTCATGAAGCTTACAGTCTAGTTGGTGAAATTTGAAATTCAAATCAAATTAATTTTCTTTATTCCCTCTTACAAAAGTTTTAGCTTGAGTTAAATTCCATTTAAATGTAAACTCTTTATCCTCTTTTATATTGTTTCTCATGTCAATGACTTTTTAGCTCTGACAAATAAAATAGTTGTAGAAAGCTGATATTGATCCCAGCCAGGAATATTAATAAGCCAAAGGAGGAATGTGCCCAAAGTGGTCAAGGGATATAGGTTATAGACCCTAGCATATCCACCAGCAACTTAAAGGAATCACATCTTTAGTCCTTCACTCTATTCCTGCTATAGTGATTGTGGTTCAGATAATAATTTGTATTCTGACAATATTCAGATCTTGGGACAAAGCATCAGGGCTAAAATATGTAAGATTCCTATCATGATCAAATACTTTATATACTATCATGATCAAATATTTTAAATATACTTTAGATAGTCACTTCTGTTCTTAATTCTGTGGAGATGAGGAAGCAAGCCGGTGCTGCCAGAAGAAAACTATAAGGAAGATTTGATATAGAATACTTCCCTGTTCTCTTTTGGAGAAATTGAACTATTTATGAACATTTAGCATGGCATTTTTAAAAAATAGATTTCTATACATCCTTCTGACTTCAAATCCATTATTCTTCCTTGTATTCAGCTCATTTTTATAGGTATTTATTCCTGAAACATCTTGTTGATGTTGAACAAATTGAGAACTTTTTTTTCCATACTGAATCTTTGAATTTATATACTTTTTGTATACTCAGTACTTGGATCTAGAGGCCCTGAATTTTCTTCTTAATAGTGGAAAAAGACTGCTGGCTTTGGAGTCAACAGACTTTTGTTTGAGTCTGACACTATTCATTATTCTATTTCCTTAAGCAAATCAGCCTCTCTGGGCCTCAGTTTCCTCATCTAGGAAAAGATGGAATTGAACTAGATGATCCCAGTGGGTCTTTCCAGCCTTAAGTCTATGATATTTAGAAATTAATGAGCCATCCTAATGAATGTGCCAATTATGGAAGGCCAGTAGAAGTAAAAATAAATGTGTAGTTTAAAGAAATGTTCTAGTCATGCAATGATGAATATAAAATATTATGTTTAGAATAAAACTACTTGGAATTATTGGACATGTTACAATCATAATTAAAATCTACCAATAAGTTCTGATAGCATTAAAATCAGTAGAAGTCTCATTAGGTTTATTTCTGAATTCTTTGTGCTCACCAAGAATTCAGATTTTTCCAAGGGAAAGAAAATATCAGATGAGTTAACAATATGTAAAGTGCTTTGCAAACATTAAAGCACTATATAAATTCTATTATTATCATCATTTTTGTAATAAGATTGAAAATATGATGTATGAGTTGTCATTTGTAATCTATTTTTCATTGCATAACCATATAATGAGTAGGGGTAAAGTGCCTCTATAGTTAAAATTCTGGTCTTTGTTAAATAAAGATAAGAGTTTCCTTTTATTTCTCCTTATTTTTGCACAATTTGTCATTGATTTCTTACTAAGCTTACTGAAGTAGCATAGGTCATATTTTTATTTTGATTCAACTCCAAAATAAACTCATTTGCTCAGATGTGACAAGAAGTGGAGAATGTATTTTTTTTAAGCCTGGTACCCTTTTGAATCAAGACACAATATAAAACATTACTTGTTAAGATATAAATTGAAGTTTCAGTTTTATTGCTATGTTCTATTACCAAATGTTATTTACTACTGCCAAATGCTATATATTTAGCATCCCTGTTTTTCCACTTGTCCTGACTACTACTATCTTTTGATCATTTGGACCTTGCCCTGCCCCTTACTGACAAAGTAAAGAATTGCATCAGCAGAGAAATGCAGAACCCACTAACATTGCAGCAGAGATTGGCGTTTCTAAGTTGTACTTGGTATTTTTATAAAAAATCACTCACGATTAATTTTATTATGTTCCTTGTTTTTTTCTTCCTTAAGTGAATTTATGGCAGTAATCTTATTCTCTCTTAAAAATGTCTCTGTATTACTTTGACTTAGTACCTAAAACTACTATTTATTTCAATGGTAGTGTTCATTAGATTATAATAATTACAAAACCATAGGTCCTTGCTAAGTTTTCCTAACAGAAAAACTAGGATTTGTGATAATTTGTCCAGGAATGGATGGGTAAGATTTATTGTTTAATTTTTATGACATTTTAATTTAAGTCATGTAACTAAGAATCACATTAGGACTTAAATACAAATAGCCTGAATTAAAAATGTTTTAATGAAATATTGCATTGTAATAGTCTGATAATTCACTATAGTTTAGTCCTTCCATTAGATAATGATAGACCATCAGAAAAAATTGGTCCCAACAGCAATTTATTGTGACTTCATAATGGGTCTGTAAAACGGGATTGCAGATTTACAATGGGGATCATTTTACTAAAATACATCTATATTATACATTGTCCAACATGAATAATAGTGCCTTTCTCAGTAAACTATTGAGTGCACCAAGAACTTTGATATAAAATCTAGGCTAAAGATATAAAGATATAAAACCAAGGCTAAAGATCTGCTGGGTAGAAATATTGGCCTCTGATATAGCATATGCTTTTAAAAACTGGATTTTTAGAAGAAAACCCAAATTAGATAAATAATGATTTTAAACATATGTTGCCATGGTAATAAGTGTTATAGGATTTCAGATGACAGATCTTTGAATTTTTTCTTGAGTAACCACAAAGCCAATAATTAGTTCACATATTTAAAAAATACTCTTTAATTGGAAGAGATTTGGATACTCCATGAAGCAGTAGCAAAGGGACTTTTCATATTCATCAAGTTTTCTCATTTTTTAAAAGCAGAAATAAAAGTCCCTTGTTTTTATTTAAAAATTGGGAAGATCAGTTTAAAGACTGAATTATAGAACCTTTCGACTGTAAAATATTCTAGCATATGACAATATCATGATTCAAATCACTTTCTGTATTCTTCCTCACCAGTCATAGAATCTAAAACCAAATCTTAGAAGATTTGATTCTTTCATCCATTGAACCATTCTGCCATGAGGCCTCTGTTACCTTGATTGGTGATTGTTGTAGGGGTTTTTTAATGGCCTCAGATCTATCCATATTTCCTTTCCCTTCCCTTCTCTTCCCTTTTTCTAGTTTTGGAATGATATTCAAATCAGTTCTATCATTATCCCTGGAAAGGGTGTGTCAATCTATTTTATTATCCTTTCCTGCAATTTTAACAACTGTGAAATACCACTCTGATTACTACTCTTTTATGTGCTGTCTTTATTTTAATGTCAGTTCCTTGAGGAAAGGCATTTGTTGTCTCCCTTGTGAATTTGTACCCGCAAGCTATGCTTGGAACACAGCAAATTGATTAAGAAATTACTATCATTTATTCATTTATCAAATCACTTGGTAACGTTAGAGTTTCTCAAAGCCTCCATTGACTTGAATGGGATTTAATTCTCCTATAAGGAGAATAATTAGTCACTGTAACTGCAATTTGGTGGCCATTTTTCTGATTGGCATAACAAATGTTAGCTTCTAGTTACCTAGAAGCATTTACCTAGCTTGTACACAGAGAAGAAAACAGAAGATCCATAATGTTTACTTTTCTGTATTTCTCCTGAACTTAGTTGTTTATTTAAATATAAATTTCTAGTGCCTTTTTTTTTTAAAGATAGTTTTTAGTTAAGAAGCCTTATATTTCCCATCCAGAAGCCAGGCTCAGCAAAATTATGCCTAAGGATATAAAACTAAACAAATACTTGAATGAATGAATGAAAAGTGCAATTAATAAATTTCTAATTGTTATAACAGATCTTAGCCAGCATTTCATCTTAAATCATAATACATATGCACACATATGATCATATGAATTAGAATAATAGTTTATCATCTAATTGTAGGAGAAATTTTTCTTTAAAGTCAAATGATCCTTTTTTGTGCTTGTCCTCCCCATATATATTCTTTTCATTTGCATAATCAAGATATCTTTTTTCCTAGTAAATTATAAAACATCTTCTGCCTGCCCTGTTAGAGATTAAATGGCAAAGCAATTATATAAAAAGAATCCAAATTGGTATAGCTAATACAAGTGGCTAATTTTAAATCTCCAAAATAAGAAAGGCTGGAAGGAAATTTCATTTTTCCAGTGGAACAAATAATTATTCTAATAGTAGTTTTCCATCATAACCTTTAACTTAAATTGAATCTTTTTTTTTAAACCTTTAACCTTCCATCTTGTGTATTGGTTCCAAGACAGAAGAGCAGTAAGGGCTAGGCAATTAGGGTTCAGTGACTTGTCCAGGGTCACTCAACTAAGAATTTTCTAAAGCTATATTTAAAACCAAGACCTCTCATCTTGAGGGCTGGCTCTCTATCCACTAAGTTACAGTAAGTTATCTAAATTGAATCTTTTTGAACTGACAATACCCTTTAAATTGTATGTGTTTATCTCAACATTTTTACAATTTTATTTAATCAACATTTATATTATTATTAGGTATCTAGAGACCTGATATATAGTAAGCTTAATAAATATTTGTTGATTGACACTGCTGCACTAGATAGGATGCTGGACATAGAGTCAGCAAGTCATGAGTTCAGATTTTGCTTCTGATACGACCCTGGGGCAAATCACATAGCCTTTCTCAATGTCCATTATTAAATGGCAAAACTAGTAATATCTACTTTACCAAATTATCATGAAGATCAAATGAAATAATGGAAAAAACTCTATGCAATCTTAAAGAATTATATATAAATGCCAGTTATACATAACAATAATCTTTTAAGGGGAAAAAAACAAATTCTTAAAAATTCAGTGGGGGTGGGGAGAATTCCTTAAGGCATTATTTAAGGCTTTACAAGTAAAATAATGATTTCATTTTGGATGTTATAGCTAGTGGATAACTTTTTCTTTAACTATGATTTCAATTCCCTTGCAATTGAAAAGACAAAGACTTACTGACTATAAACCATATTTTCTTGCTGATGCAACTTGCTTTTTCTATCAAAGAAAAGTCATTACAGGCCATCTGCAAAGAGCCCCCACAATTGCTTTCTTACTAACCCATAAGCATTCTTTAGTTCTCAGATTTGAACCAAGAACAGATACATCTCTATTGTGCCTATAGTTAGGGGGATGCTCTTACTTCTCTATAATAGGATAATCTCAGTAATCCGTGGTATTATCCCAAACTCTCTCCAAAATCCTTCTTTTCTCATGTGTAATTTTCCATCAGAGTTTCTCCTTTACATCTTCCCAACTCTGATCTCATTTCCAAATACCAAGTCATCCGAGTGACCCTCTACAAGACAGCATGAGTGGTGGCACAAGGAGAAGGGGAACACAGATATACAGCCCCCACCTCAAGGTCTCTCCTGCCCCTACTAGGGAAGCAGAAGTCAAAAAAATAGTATTGGGCACAGAGATGAAGTAGATTTCTATTTTGCACAGTACAGCAAAGACCTTGGACAGATCCTATACTTTTTTTTCTTTAAAAACAACTTTCAGGGGGCAGCTAGGTAGCTCAGTGGATTGAGAGTCAGGCCTAGAGATGGGAGGTCCTAGGTTCAAATCTGGCCTCAGACACTTCCCAACTGTGTGACTCTGGGCAAGTCACTTGACCCCCATTGCCTAGCCCTTATCTGTCTTGGAGCCAATACAGAGTATTGATTCCAAGACAGAAGATAATGGTTTTAAATAAATAAAATAAAAACAACTTTCAGATACTAATTGAATAGAAAATATGCCAAGGATTCTGTGTCTAAAGAGACTTTGTTCAAGTATTTTTTTTCTTAACGGGAGTATTCCATTTGACTCAAACATAACCTTAGAAACCCAGAAGATTTCTACAGAATTCATTGTTTGGATAGGCAGCTCAACACCACCTTGGTTAAATGGAGGATCTGATTGGCAGTGGCATTCTTTTAGTGCAGCAACCATGTGTATCCTTTTGTGCCCATCGATCTCTGTGAAGACAAAGAGCAATCACATGTATTAAGCATGACGGGCATCGTTGAGTAGCTTGTAACTGTCTAGATTCTGTGTGGGTCGCCAGCTTCTCCTACTAGATATCATCAGGAAAGAACCCACCATTGTTTTCATATGGTGTTAAAAATGCTAAATGTGTTCTGTAGTATTTTACCTTTTGTTCAAGGGGCTTTGCAAACATCATAATGTTCTCATAGTAAGGAAGCACACTTTCTTCCATTTTTACACATGAGGAAAGTGTAGCATTGACAAAAAAGAGATCTGTCCAACATAGGGAACCTATCAGTAGTACTGGAAGTTATATCCAAGGCTTTTTTTTTTTTAAGCCACTAAATTGCATCCAATACCTTAAGATTAGAGTAACTAATGGTCCTATAGGTATGTAGATTAATTTAATAAGTGATATAACTAATTCATGAAGTGAAAAAAAAATTTAAGTACCCTTAGTGGGCAGCTAGGTAGCTCAATGGATTGAAAACCTAGAAATGAGAGGGCTTGGGTTCAAATCAGACAACTAACTAGTTGTGTGACCCTGAGTAAGTCACTTAACCCCCATTGACTAGCCCCATGTTGACGAACTTATTGCAAGAATGCCAAGGGACTGCTCCCCTCACTACCACCACCACCCCTGAGGACATTTCTCCCATCACCCACCCCTCTACCCAGAAGCACTTCCTCCTTCCCCTGTCTGTAGTAAGGGGGGGGGGGTTCATGTGTGATGTGAGGGTTGCACTTTGGGCACTTAGTCTCTAAAAGGTTTGCCATCACTGGCCCAGCCCTTACCTCTCTTCTATCTTGGAACCAATACATAAAATTGATTCCAAGATGGAAGGGAAAGGTTTAAAAAAAAAAAGAAGAAGAACCCTTGAGCAAGGGAGTTGAGAAATATGACCCTGTAAAGTCTAAAGTTAGCTTTTAAAACAATAACATGTCTCTTTACCTAGAAGATGAGGGTGACTAGTAGGGACCAAGTAACTTAGCATAGCATTTCATTATTGACCAAACAAATTTGGAAATACATTTAAGTTCTGTTTTAAATGTAGCAGTAAGATTTCAGGTCAGAAAAGAAAGTTAAAAATGTTTCTATAATAATTGGTGTCAAATTCAAATAGAAATACAACCCTGAGGACCACATATTGACTTTAGAACATCACAAATTAGTGCTATCCATGTTGCATTATATTTTTGTTTATTTTGCTAATCATTTCTCAATTAAACTTTTCTTTGGTGGAAAGCACTAGGGATCTTTACCTCCTACTTGCCCAGCATGCTGCATTTGACATTTCTGCCGTATATCAGCCCATGTTGAATTAATTAATATTTGCCAAGTACACATAGTTACATAATAGAGAAATTATATGGTTTCAGCCCTTAAGGGTCCTACTCTATTAGGGACCATAATTTAAATATATGTACTTACTTTAAGTCATTGAATTGAGATTTGGCACATAAGTTCAAGTGAGAAAAGAACTGAGTTCCATTTGACTACCTTTTTATAGGACTTATAGTACAACAGAAAGCCTATTTGTTTCCTTGTATAGTTGATATTACATATTTTAATATAATACTTTTTTCCAAATACAATTTCCCAAACAATTTTTTTAACATTTTGTTTTCTAAAAATTTGAGTTCCAAATTCTCTACCTCTCTCTTTTCTCTCCCTTCCCTGAGATGGTAAGCAATTTGATATAGGTTATACATGTGCAATCACATAAACAATATTTCCACATTGGTCATGTTTTAGAAGATGACTTGTTTTTGAAAAAACACAAGGAAAATAAATGGAAAAATAGTATGTTTCAATCTAAATTCAGACTCCAACAGTTCTTCCTCTGGAAATAGCATTTTTTGTCAGGACTCCTTTGGAAGATATTACATATTTTTTAAAGAATAAAGACACATTTCATTTCCCAATGTTTATTTAGCATGAATTTTATTAAAGCCACTTTGGCACCTGAGTTCCAGAGGGCAGAGATCAATAGTAGAAGTGGTAAAAGGCACAATGCCAATATGAAATATCATTTGGCCTATATAACTTTCATTCTAGAGTATGACAGAAAGGATCAAAGATTTCTGATCAGAACTGCCCATCAGAAATCTTTTTTAAAGGAACCTGAAAAACTAAAAGAAAATATCTTCTTGTTTATAGCTTTCAGACTGTACATTTATTTTGGATTGAGGTTTCAAAAATTTGAGGCACAGTTGCTTAACTGTTTAAAAACAGGTACTTTGGGGGTATTCTTAATTGTTTTATATAAGCTGTAGCTCTGTGTTTAAAGTATGTGGCTTGCCTACAGTTCTAGAAAATATTACTTTCATTTCTCTGGAAACACAAAGTCTGATCATTTTTAGCCAGCTGATTTTTTTTAATCATAGCAGAAATATATTTTAGGGCTTAAAGGATAAAAAGGAGATGTGAAAAGAATAGACTGTGGCATAAATTGTAAGAAATGAAAATTTTACATTAAGCATTTTTGCTTCAGATAGTTACTAGAGTTACTAGAAAATACTAGAGTATTTTCTAGACAAAAAACAAAATCCAAAGCTTTTTTCTTCTAATCCAGTAAAGGAAAATGAGTTGCTTAATAAATATGCTCAGGTAGTTTGAATGTGTATGTTTTTTCAGAAATTCAGTGACATGAGTTTTGCACTGTGGGACTTCAGAAATCTTTCATTTAAAAGAGACTTGTAGTGTATCAAAAGGGATAACCTTCAAGAGACCTGCACCATATCTCTGCTTTGATTCTGTGCACGTGGAGGACTTCTGTCTGTTTATTCAAGGAAGTTAGGGAGTTGACATAGCCCCCGACTTATTAGTTTTCATGATACTTTCAGATGCTGTAGACTTGAACTTGTTCACTTTGACAGTGTATTATCACATGAAGATACAACTCTGGGGAGAGTTTCACTCACTAGCAGACTCATTAAACATGTTTTAATTGGACTAAAGGATTTTTACTACTCTGTTAACTTTTGAATTGTGTGTGAGGTCATGCACTTTGGGGCATTTATTATTAATATTTTTAGTACTTAATAGTTCCCTCTCTTCTTTCTCCTCCCTGACCAAGAGCCCTCCTTGCTATTCAGCATTAGGAACATTTTCCTCTTTGGCATGTGCTTTCTAGTTCCCCAGCAGTATAAGCAAATTGGAAAGTTCAGCTGTCATTCTTGGAAGGTCATAGATCACACTAGCAGCCTGAGTAATCCAAGAGGTTTTAAGTATCATAGCATTTAGTTTAAAGTGAAATTTGCTCTGACAGGGCTGGCAGACCAATAGGAAAAAGAAATATTTGTGCTTGGAAAAGTGCATCTGTAGAGACCGCGAATATAACTGATGGCTGGAAGTGATTTCAGTCTAAAAAAACAAATCATTAAGAGAGTGCATAGGGGTAAAATACACAGTTCATATTTTAAAGGGTCTCAAAATGAACCAGCAACTGGGGTTAGCATTACATAGTAATTAGTTGTAGTGTTCAATGTTTAACCCACTCATTTCCAGATTGTATGGTTAAGCAATCAGGAAGGAAAAAAATATCATTTTTTCCATTGCCTTTTCTTTAAGTTGAGAGCACCATTTTATTCCAGTAATTTCATTATTTTAAAAGAAAGGTAATGTGACAGATTATATAAATATGGAACCTGTAATGAATAAGCAAGCCATTATCCAGACAGTTTGTTAATGATCCAGATGGTTTATTCACTCAGCCCAGGGGTTACTTAATCAGTCTTAAGTGTTAACCTGACCTTTGTACCTCATTGGTATAAAATGGAACATTACCTAACAGGACAAGATGGCCAATGTCAAGAAGTTCTCACAGTTAGTTGAAAAAATTTAAGTCCAAAATGACTATTGTAAGAAACTTGGATCCATCACAGTTTTAAGTAATTAATTGTCTTGTATTTGATTATTTAATGGTTGTAGAACACCTATTGTAATAAAAGTGTGGATTTGGAATAAGAGGATTTGAGTCTGAATCCAGTTAGGTTCTTAAAACCTGATTGTAACCTTGGGCAAGTCCCTTGATTTCTCTCAGTCTTAATTTCATCTATGAAAGTTAAACTAGATGATATCAAAATTATAAATTTATTAAAAAGTAGCTGCCAAAGAGGAAAAGAAAACTTTTAATATATAAAGTTATTTTATAGTGTCACTATATCCTCTTAACACCAGTGTGCAAATTCTTTGATTGATACAACTATAAAGTTAGTAAATTCTATGCTTGAAAGCACAAATAAGTATGACAAAATCTCAATGAAATTCTGAAAGGATAAATGATTACCACCATCATTAGAAACAAATTGATATTTCAGAAGAAGAGCTAAATTTGAAGCGATACACCAAAAGGCAAAATTCAGCTTTGTTTCTTGTTGGAGATCTTTGAATCCAAGCTTGTGAAATGTTTATGAAAATGTCTAGAGAAGATTGTATGGTTGCTTTCTAGGCTGGTATTCTCCCCAAATTACAGAATTTGAAGTGTAGACTTTTAGGCAGGTTACCTTTGCATAGGATTAAGGAAATACCTTGTATGTGTATATGCATGCATATATATGATAACTAGATACTCTATATACAGTACACATATGCCAGTAAGATTCTCTTTAACAGATGTTAAATGGAAATCTTAGACACTGTTTTGCAATAGTATTTTATCATGCATCGGTGTAATTTTTTAAGTGTCCAAAACAATCAGACTCTGATCTTCCACTCTTGACATTTTCTGTAGAACTCCACAGCCAAAAAACTTTTTGGAAATGACTGATAGATTGATATTCCAGAGATCTGTACCTAAATTACTTTCACATTTGTATAAAAAAGACATTGATTTGCTGAAAAAGTAATGGAAACCATGGCTTGTTCTCTTTATCAATTTATGTATGTTGAGGAATTGTTTGGATTTAATAATCCTGCCTTGGAAACTTTTTTGGCAGTAAAGATAGAGTAACTACTCCATCTAGTGGTTAGGTTTTAAATTATAATCATTTAGGTTTGGGATTTTTTTTTTTTAATATTTCTCAGATTTCTTCAGATTTTAGAATTTCCACTGCATGTGTCATATCTAGAGACTTCCCATCTATCTCTGTTTTCCCAGTTAATTCTCCAATATCCAGTGGGTCTGGAATCTCATCAATGTGATTGAACTAGACAGTATCTGAGGTCCCTTCTCTAAAATGTTGCAGTTTAAAAACAAACAAAACTTTCCTTAGATCTTAGAATCAGTACAAGTTTTGGTTCCAAGACAGGTATGGGCTAGGCAACTGGGGTTAAATGACTTGCCCAGGGTGATCACATAGCTAGGAAGTCTCTGAGGTCACATTTGAATCCAGGGCCTCTCACCTCCACACCTGGTTTTCTATCCACTGAGCCACCTAGCTGCCCCAACAAATGACTTCTTATGGAAAGAAGGAAGAAAATGAGCCTTTAAGTGCCTACTATGTGCCAGAAAAACCCTGTGGGTTTTTTTGTGGGTGCCCTTATTATCTTTATCTACAGATGAGAAAATGAGGCAGACAGCAGGCAAGTGCCATGAGTAGAGTCACCCAGCCAGTAAGTATCTAAGACTGGATTTGAACTCAAGTCTTCCCAACACCAAGCTACTCTATCCACTGCACCACCTAGCTAGCCCTAAGCATTGTAGTACTGTAGAATAATGGTCTACAACTGGAATGGGGAGGGAGGGGTAAGAAGGGAAGGGAGAGAACAGACACTAATTGATACTGCAGTGATCCCTGCCAGCTGCATGTTGACTTGGTGTTAAAATGTAATGTTATCTTTGTTTTGTTGTATTTTTATTTATTCTGTAAAGATTTCACAATTACATTTTCATCTGGTTAAAGCCAACCTTAGGATGATTGAGGGCTCTGTGCTATGCCTCCTGAGGGCTGCCTGAGGGCTGCCTCTGCTCTAGACAGATCACCTCCTGTGAGCTGACTCAGGGGAAGGATCACTGTTTCATAGCCTTTTTTCTGATGATCCAAAGTACTACACAGTACTAAGATATTATCTTATGTTATTAAAATGGATAATAAAAAGTATTACTGTGTCCCACTTACATGTAGAAAGATTAGCGTGGGGTTTTGTGTCAAGGGGACAGGAATGAAAAAGATACTGACAGACCCAATGGATCAGAGCTAACAAAGTGAACTTCAACAGGTAAAAATATTTCTGCTTTAGGCTCAAAAAAAATTCATGAATACAAGGTGGAAAAGACTCCAGGAGTAATGAGAAAGATATAGGCATATTCTCTGACTTACAAATTCAACATAAACCAAACAGATGATGTGATAGCAGAAATAAAAACAAAAACAAGTGATGCTATCTGGGGAAGACTCCTTTATGGGGGGTGACGGCGAATGTGCATGCTAGAAACCTGGACAAGAACAGCTTAACCCCTAATCCCTCTCCAATTTCCCTTTAGGTCTGGCCCAGTAACGGGTGACCTAAATTCAAATAAGCCTGACCAGTTGCTTCCAAGAGAGAATTTGGGATTTCTTTTGATTAAATGGAAGAAGTCTCTCCCAAGCTTTCCCACTCCAGGAATACTGCCTCCTCATTCATGAGCGCACACAGTTATAAAATTAAAGAAAATTCTATTGGGAGGAAACAAAATAGCATTTTATCCTGATTCTAGGTCATCTGACCAACAGGAAGGCAGAGGAGACATTTTCTCTGATATTCACAATCTCTTACACCTCTCCAAAGTAAGAGGGTACACAAACAATAGTGTTTTCAACTCTCTCTGTGGTCTAGGACATCAAGAACCCTAATTTACCAGAAACTCAACAAGGAAAAGGCCAATTGCTAATATCTAATTCTCCCCACAGCTCACTACAGTGGGCTGCCCCAGCCAGTCCATAGGCCTGCAAAGGAAAATAACATGCTCAGTAGAAAGTAACCTTCTCCCAAAGGTCTTTTTACCATCTCAGTTAGCAGAAAACAGATCTCTCCCCTGGTATACCTCTCAGTGAGTAGTTATTCTCAGTGGAGGATAGGAGGCTGCCTTTGGCAGCCTATCAACTCCTACATATGCCTCAGGATTTTCTCTCAGTCAAAACCAGGCCCTCCTCATGGTGTCACTTCCAGGAACATCCTTTGGAGCTACATTTAACACCCCAATCAGGAAGACGATCACACTTTTCCTTTCTTGTCAGGAAACACAATGTTTCTTTCATTTTTGTTTGATTGTAAAATGCCAAACTGGGGCTGTCTTCCCATGAGGCTTAGATCCCTCTTTTCCTATCCTTTGGGCTTACAAAGATTTACTCCTGGGACAGAACCCAACCATTCCTTTCTGCACAAGAGTTCCCATGATCAATTTTATGTTCATATATGATGATTACCAGATGGGATTCCCTCTGAAGGGAATCCACTGAAGAGCTACCAGATTTTTCTGTAAATATTTCTTCTGTACCATAGAACAACCAGATGCAATAGCATGTCACCATCGGCAGCTGCTACCAGCTGTTTATAAGGAAAAGGAAGAAGTAGGAAAAAACCTGCCCTCTGCGATTTCTCCAGCATGCATTACTTCAGGGCACATTCAGAAACTAGTTGGTAGAACCCTGGGTTTGGAACTAAATCTGTCATTGGACTTGTTCCAGAAGACAACAGATGATCACCTAAATCTCAAAGAGCTCCCTCCTGTAATCCTAAAATTCTACAATTGGCTTGAAGTCAGTTCTATGTCTTTTGTTGTAGCACCCACAAAAATGCCTAATAATCCTTGTTAATGTTGATATCACTGACCTGGGATTGTGAAAGAAGAAAAGAAACCATTGTCACTGTAATCTAATGTTAATAATGTGATAATGCTTTTGCTTGTGCAGCACTTTTCACCCAAGGATTTCGAAGTGCTTTACAAATATGCATTAAATAAACCTTACAAATACCTGAGGTAGGTGATCTCCTTTTACAGAAGTGAGGCAAAAGAGACTTGGCAAGAGGCTTAGAATATCACAGATTCATTTTACCTTCCCCCACCCCCTCATCACTGGCTGGTATCCTGCCTTGCAACGTGCTGCATGTGAAAAGGCATCTCTAATGTCTGGGTTTTTTTGGGTTTTTTTTGCAAGCATACATGTACTTACATACACACATACATACATGTGTAATATACGTGTATATTGTGTGTATGTATGAATGCAACATTCCAAATTATTTCTGTGGCCAACTTATAAATTTATTATTATAATAAATATGTTTACAGACCTTTTAATTTTAGAGAAAATTCTGTCAGTTTGTTGCTTGCTCAAATGCCAATTGGACTTCTGAGGCTTAGTTTATCATGGAAATTGTAGACCACTGAGAGTCATTGATCTGCTTTAAAAATTAGGTTTTAGATAATTCAGTTGATATCGAAATATCTATTATTTTTTATTCTTAGGAAGGTCCTCTCTTCTCCTTTTACAGATATATCCCAGTCACTATACTCAAGTTTAAATAGCAAGGAAAGAAAACCTACTGAGGCTTGACTTCTTCTGTTGAACAATAATTTGGGTTATTATTCTCAACACTTCCAAGAAAGTAAATTGATTTATATTTTACAGGTTTAAAGAACCCAAAGTCTAAGACTTTAACATTGTGAATGAGGGTTAAATTATTTTTAAATGAATAATCTTGAAAATAAGATTGCCATGGTTATATCACCCTCTAACCTTTAGGCATAGATTATACAAGAGTGTTGGTGAGCACCAGAGATATGTGGAAACTATATATTTTTTAATTTCTTATAGCATAAATCAAGGGGACACATGCCAAATACCATTCAAAAAGATAATTCACGGTTTTTTCCTCCATAGAATAACAAGAATATTAGCCTAGTCTACAATGGATGATCTCCATTATTCAGGAACCAGGAGTGGTAGCATTAATAGGGGAGAGCCTGAACTTGCACTTTCATTGGTGTAAGGAGCAAATTCCCAGATGAGGAAAATCCATCTACCAATACAAATTGACATTGCACCTGAAATTTATAGTTGTAGAGAATTATCTAGAGGGCTGAGGGGATTTGAGGGGTGGGAGGTTGTAGGGGGAAGAAAGGCAAGCTGTGTCAGAGGCAAGATTTAAACTCAAGTCTTTCCTAGGCCAACTTACCAGCCTCTATCTCCCTAGCCTGAATATATAATCCCCCCCAAAATATATTTTAGCAATTAATTTTAAGCTTTTTTTCTTAACAAGATTTTAATCCATTATTGCTAATAAGTAGCAAAGTTACTTTGAGTTTTGCACATCTTTGGCCATATGCAACTGATAGTGAAGATGTAAAATGTAGTCAGTCAAAATTCCAGAGAGAGACCAGAGACATAGAAAAAGCATGATAAGGCACTTGGGTAATCCATAAAATATGTAAGCAGTCCTTTAGTACCCAAAAGTTCATTGACTATGTGTATGATTCATATCCAATACCCCCCACAAAGTTGTTTTCCATCTATTCCAGGTAGATTAGGCTTTTTCTCTACTAGTAAAAAGATGCTGTGTGCCTCACTCTCAGAACTAGATGCATTTCTAAACACTATCCATACAGTGAATCTATCAAATCATATTTTCCTATTGCTTCTTTTTTTTAATTAGAGATGTATACATACCTCCATCAAAGGATGGGTGTAAGAGGAAAAACTGGTTCAAAGTCACAGCAAAAATCATACAGGGGGCAGCTGGGTAGCTCAGTGGATTGAGATCTAGGCCTAGAGACGGGAGGTCCTAGGTTCAAATTTGGCCTCAGACACTTCCCAGCTGTGTAACCCTGGGCAAGTCACTTGACCCTCATTGCCTAGCCCTTACCACTCTTCTGCCTTGGAACCAATGCACAGTACTGATACCAAGACGGAAGGTAAGGGTTTAAAAAAAAAATCATACAGATTAATTCCACCAACCTTTTAAAATTATTTATTCCAAAAAAAATTTTAATGTTCTAGAACTATCAGAACATACAAAATAATATGGCCTGAAATATAGGTCATGCCCCTAAAATAAGATCACTATGAAAGGAAAAAGAATAAAAAATAGCACCCATTATAAAACATACTAGAAACCACATATGAGGAGTGAGTATAGCCTATATTTGGATCAATATTTTATTTTACCAGAAACTGTACTCCCTGAGCCTTGAAAACAGAAACACATAAGAGGGAGGAGTATTTTGTGTATTACTTGGAATTTAAAATTTAGTCTGTCACTGTCCCTACCTAAGATAGAAATTTCCTTTTAATTCCCTAAACATTGCAATTGTTATTTCTAAAAGAATTTGTTAGATAAGGCTGGAGGGGCGGGAGTGGGGAGGGGGTTAGTTTTATTTTGTGGGTATTTTTTGCTAGTATTCTAACAAATTGTATCTTTCTAGGCAACAGAATCTCATTATTTATTTATATACTTATTTTTTCCCATAAGCCTAAATTTCTCTATGTTGGATTTCTTTCAAGGGGGTGAGGGGTAACAGCTGTGCCAGTACCCACTGCATGAGCTCTGCATGAGCATGTTGTAACCACTTCATTTGCCTGGCACAGTGAATTCTCTATCCCATTGCTCTGTATTTCTTTGATTGTTCTGATAATCTGGAGGACAGATTCATTTCCAAATAATATGTTGATGATCAGGGAATCGCTTTTAAAAATAATAGAATTATCCATCCTTTAGGTTTTCCATCTTTACAACAAAGCAGATTAGCTTTTGGCTTCTAGTTATTAATGTACAGTGAATTTACCCAGAATTAATGATTGTCCTTTTGTCAGTCACAAGAAATTTGCTATTTTCAACATGCCTTAAACATTGAGCAACAGACTTGTAAAATTACATGGCCCATAACTTCCAGAGGTCTGAGTGCCAGAATTCCTAGTTCTGTTTCTCATTGTCATAGGCTTATTGTGTGACTTAGCCCTCCTAAGCTGCAACCCTTAAACATGGGTATATGCTACACTGATGGTTGGCAGTAATGCCAGCTTCATGTATGCCAAATTCCCTTTCTTCTCCTTGCTTCTGTTTTGTCCAGTTGAAGATATTATTGATTATTTGAATGACCAAATTTAAATATTGATACAAATATTCAGTTCAATATTAATATTGATTTGAATGTTATTCTGGTATGTAAATTTTTTAATTGTTGAAGGCTTATGCTTTATTATACATATTTAATGGGCAGAGAAACTTAAGCAGAGAAAAAACACAGGTCAGTTAATGAGTTCAGAGATCAGCATCACTATTAGCAATAGAACTTTGGAATTCCAAAATATCAGACCTCTTCCTTGAACTATGCTATGCCATTTATCTCTGTGATGACAAACATAACAATTGTATTTTCTTTTCTTCTCCCTTTAGTCTTGGAGTAGATGGTTTTGGTCAGCCAGTTGGCATTCTTGGACGCCCAGCTACAGCTTATGGATTCCGCCCTGATGAACCTTACTACTATGGCTATGGATCTCGCTAGTCACCCCTGTCCCAAATCCTTTTTGATGTGTCCTCCCAACTTGCTAGAAAACAGTACGTGTTTAGCTAACTTTGGACCTTGGCCTGGTAATGCATGTTGATACCACCATAGGTCTGTGTCATGTTTCCTTTTTTATATGTTGTTAGCTGATGGTTGAATCCAACTCTTTCTTTTTGCTTGTGTTGCTGGTGGTGATATAGTTCACACATCAGGCTACATTTTGAGGTTGTACAGTATTTGCCATGGGACTTGAAAGTGAATGTTAAAAATCTACTGGACTGGAAAGTAAACACTACATTATGTATATTAAGCAATTAATTTAATTTCTATTAAAAACAAGAAGCTCACAGTGCTGATAACAAGACAGTCATGTGTTTGTATTTAATGAATTTCATTTGGACTCACACATTTATATAATTTATGTACGGTTTTTCTTTACTTTGTTCCCCTATTTCTTTTTTACCCCAATTTATATCCCAAGTATGACTTTCAGATTTGCAAGAAAAGATGGTCACCCTTTCACACCATGCATGGTCTGAGACTATCTTCCTAGAGTTGGCTTCTGTGTTATCAGGAAGTAGTGGGACAGATTTGGTGCTTTTAGGCTTTTTTTTTAATGAAACATTTTTACCCCTCTCTGGTCCTAGAACACCACAATATAGTATATTTTTGAGTTTATTAAATATGACCAGATGCTTTGAAGCAGAAAAAGAGATCATTTGTATTCACATACTCCAGCCTCTTTCTTGTTAAATGGCAATTAATTTGTTGGAATCTTTTAGGATTTTAAATACTCTTCATTTCCTTTAGTTCCAAAGGCTCAGCCCACAGAGCTTACACTCTGTGTTCTCATCTAGCCTACTCCACTTAGCTTATATAGCACTTAGTTATAAGACCCACTGAATTGAAACTAGTCTTTTCCTTACTGGCTAAACTTTCAAGCTGGTAATCTCGCATTTAGATTTGAAGATTGGGGAGAATTATAATCCCTAACCTGAGTGAAGGCAGAACTGGACCAGAGCTGACCATTAGCAAGCACTCAGAGGTTTACAAAGTGCTTTGCATACACTGTCACAACAACCCTCCAGAGTAGATCCTATGGGTGTTATATTACCCCCTTTTTACAGATGAAGAAACTGAGGCTCAGGGAAGTGACTTGTCTATAGCCAATAGTATTAGAATCCAGATCCTCCCTGTCTCTAAGCCCTACTTCAAACAGATCAAATAGAAAATAAACAAATATCCATTTATCATCTACTGTGTATAAATCTGTGGAAGGTACAAAAGCTGTAAGGCATTATCCCTCATTAAAGGAGCTGTTTGATCACTGTGGGAATTCTGCTGATATGTAACTTATCTTTCCTCTTCATGGGTATCTATGAGGTGACACCAGGACACAGTCCTTAACATTCTGACACTGATACAAGCCTAGCAGACACTACAGCTTTGACTCTCCAGCCCCTGGTACAGACTGAGCTGGGACACTTGGTGGAGGGCAACAAGCATGTGCCACTTTTTTCTCTACAAGTCTCACATCTTGTTAATTATTGTCGCCACCTTCTTCTGCCTGGATTCCTCTCCTTTCCAGTACTCGCTCAAAGGAAGACATCTGTTTCTGTCTTCTTTCCTTACCCTCTTTATCCAGTGTGTCTCTGAAAGAAATGCACAATACCCTTTTTCAGGTTTCTAAGGATTTTTGCCACTAATGATCATAGTTTAATATGGTGCTTTACCACTGATAAAGGGCCCTCTCACAATAATCCTGGGGCTATAAGTGTCATTATGCCAGGATTCAGAAATTCAAAGCTGGTCTAAATTTATCATTATGCATCTATGAAGGGAAAATAAAGCAAGTTTGCCAAGCAAATTAATACTACATAAGAATTCAGAGAGAGCATTTAAATTTTCAGTGTAAACTGGATCTCAATCACTTTTAGAAAACACGCTTTAATGGGTGAATGAAATGTTGATAAATGACTGACACAGGAAGCTGCTTTATCAAGATGAATGAAATCTGTACTAGAAAGAATAGAACAAAAATGGCTACTAGAGAGCTGTTCTCAAGATAAATGAAGAGAAAGCAGCTAGCTTCCTTTGATGAGTTCAGTCTATCAGGTGCAAATGAACTACATCCCAGACACCTAAAAGAATGGGTCGATTTGATTACTGAGGCACAGCCATCCATCATATAAAGGTTCTGCCTCAGGTTTGGAAAGGGTAAATGTTTCCACTTACAAAAAAGACGAGAATGGAGTCTGCAAACGAGAAGTCGGTGATCTTGAATTTGACCCCTCTTCAGTCAGTTTCTAGAGCATATTATCACTCCAGAGCGCATTCTCAATAAACCACTAGAAAAAAAAGTGATCACACAGAATCAATATAGCTTCATTAAGAATAGCTCATGCCAGTCTAACTTTATTTCCTTTTTTTGATCAGGGAAATGCTATAGATGTAGTTTATCAAGATCTAAGCAAAGCATTTGATGAAGTCTCCCATGATGTCCTTTTGGGTAAGGCATGAGCTAGATTATCCTTCAGCAAGATGAATTAAAAAATAGTTGAATGGACCCAAATGAAAGGGAAGTCTGCTGGAGAGCCTCAGTGCTTTCTATTGTTCAACATTTTTATCAGTTACTTATATCAAAGCAAAAATGCTGTGCTTTTTTATAGACACAGGTAACAAAAAACTAGAATATGTTGAATAGAATCGGGACCCCAAAAGTTCCCAACAGGCTAGAGTGTCAGACTGAGCCTAGTGTATGTTTTAATCAAACCTATGGTTTCTTCCGTGTAGAGAGCTTACAGCAACAAACTTAATGACTTCTCTACAATTTATAGATTGTGTTTCCTGGGACACCCACCAATGACTTGCCCAGGTTCATATAGTCAGTATGTATCAGAGGCTATCCTTAGAAATAGGTCTTTCTAACTCTAACACCAGCTCTCCATCTCTAAAATAAAACCAAATTTGGCATTTATTTTAAAATTATGAAAATTTAAAAGATAACTCAAAGATATAACTCAAATTAAATCATTTGTTTCATATACACAAAAGTTTTGTTTTCATCTATAAAGCTTTGGGATCATGATAAGGCTTACTATATGAATGTGGAATGGATTGAGCATGTTAGTAATATAAAACATAATAGAAATTTTGATTGAAAATGTTAGTGCTTCCTAAAAAGATGAATGGCTTACATTTATAGAATGTCCATCTGAAATACAGCAGATACCAAAGTAGTGCCCACAAGTAAATCAAGGAAAAGTAATTGTGATTTGGGACACCCCAAAGTGCAAGAGTCCTCATGGGGCAGGGAGAGGGGAGCAGGGTTTTTAAATATTTTAGTAGGGAGGGAGTAACATGGAAGGCAAGGCCTCTGGAAGCTGTTAAATAATTTTGCTTAATAACTGAAAATTCTTTAATAAGGCTGGGGAGACTGGAGAATCATGACAACTGCTCAGAACAGTAGTCAGCAACCAAGAAAAATATTCTCCACATCCATTCTATCACATACAGTTTAATTTGTGTGATAAGTTTCTCTTTTAAAATGAAAAAAAAAAAAACCTAGTTCTAGGAGCCATCCATTCTCAAGGCTTTGCCTTTCATTGTCTTGGAAAGTAAGATAAATTATTTTAACAAAGGAAGTGACTTTTTTTGATCTATGATGGTCCACCTTCCTTTCTTCCCAAGTGACCCTAAATACCAGATGGAAAGCAGTAAGGAAGACACTGCAACATCAGATTGTATCTTGCTAGGGAGCTGATCTTTGACCCATGGTCTAGCCTCAAAAAGGGTATAATCCCAAAGTGTTAATGAGGTGTTGGAGCTAATTATAAAAATGAATCTAAATGCTTTATGAGGTGTGAACATCTTTTTCTGATTGAGTTATGGAACAATGGAATTAGGTCAGCAAACCAATTAACCATCCCTGTGGGGTTCTAAGGAGTCTGGGAACTTCCCAAAGAACCAGGGTTTCCTCTAAATTTAACCCCACTCTCTCGCCATGGATGCTCTGTGTATTTGTGGGAGAGTATGCCCCAGGTTTAAAGAGGTAGGGACAATGTTTTATAGCTACTGTTTTTATTGTACCAAGTTAATAAATGCTCTTGCTTTCTGTTAATTGTGTCTATTGCCATGACTGTTACTGGAGAAAATCACCAGTGATGCAGCCTACAGAGTTATCCCAGAAACCAAGATAGATAGCCAACCTCTCCGTCCCCAGTCTCAGGTACTAGTGTAAATTAGGAGTGTATCCCAGAGTGGTTGCTACATATGAGTATGAATAAGTTTAGTCCATTTAATTTAGAAAAAGCAATAAATAAGCTAAGTAAAAACAAAGCAAAAATAGCAAAGTATTTCCAGCAACAGGGAAGTCGGCTATGGGGTTTGTGACAAGGAAATCACTTTAAAAGACTGATATATATTAATTTAAGGTCGCCAAGGAATTCAGCTATGTAATTCCTAAATGAAAACTTAAGTCAGCAGTCAATCTTTTATGGAGTTTAATTACAATAGGAGGAAGTAATTAGAGATAGAGAGAGAGAAAAAAGGGAGAGAAGGGAATAGGGCTTAAATACCCCTTCTGTTTAGGCTGGGCCAAAAGGCCCAAGCCCTTAGATAGCTGGGGCAAAGAAAAGAGATCAGTCCCTATTACTCACGTGACCAAAATGGAGAAACAGTCTCAGAGGCCCCCACTTTCAGCTTCCTTCAGAGCAAGCTTCTCAGAGCACACACCCACCACTCAGACAAACTCCTCAACCACCACCTCGAGTCTCCAGACCCCCCTATCCTTAAGGAAACCCATCCAAGTTCCCTCCCCTCAGTCCTCACATCTACCAATCACCTGTCCATCAATTTCCCTGTGCCAATGGAGGCTCTAGCTTAACCCAGGACCGCCCAGAGGTCTCTGGCTTTGCACATGTCTGTTGAAGGTCATATTTTCAAATAATTAAATCTTTGATCCTTTGCTACAGCCCTTTCTAAATCCTGTTAACCTGAGTAGGGTAGAGATTGAAATAATTAAATTTTGATCTAGGCTGCAGCCCTTACTCAATCCTGTTAGGACTGAATAGGGTGGAGATTGATTCCAAGTATCTCCATTGTATCAATTCTAAAATCAATCATGACTCAAAGAAATTCCTGTTCTATGCTTAAGCATAGGTCAAAGTCCTTTCCATTGTTCAGCAAAAGGTTTCTGTCCTAAAGTAATCTTAAGAAGGGAAGAGAAGGAACCTCCCATGCCAGTGGGGTTCACATTCCAATAGTTAAGACCCATTATCAATAGGAAATTTTTCAAGTATGAAATTTCCCAATGGTGAAATTTCCAACATTTATAAGTCTAAGAAATTTTGAGGTTTACAGGTTGTGGCTGAATTCACAAGTAGGCTTTTGCTTTTCCCCTATTTTTAAGGAGTCTAGAGTCATTACCATTTTGTAAGGCAATTTAACCCCTTTAGAAAAGAAGAACTCAACAAATACATGTTACTAAGAGTAGTCCAATATCTTCAAAAGAAGATTAATACCATTTGCCCCTAAAGAGTAAGAATTAATGACTGAGAATTAAAGTCACTTTTCTTATAAACACAAGTATTGATTAGAATGGTCACATGATCACATATTTGTCACTCCACAAACTATCAACCCTTCAAACCTCCTCTCCAAAGGAATTATGCAATAAGATATAAAATAACCCATGGCTCAAAACATGGATAAAGATAAGATAGCATCTCAGTTATTATAAAATCTTTTATCACCTAGAAAATTCTAATACAAATCAGACCAAAAAATAGGCAATAGAGATATTAAGGGAGTGCATTTTAGAAAAAGTTAGATTTGATAGACCTCTGGAGAAAACTGAATGAATAGGAACAGAAAGGAAACAACCTTTTTTTCTTAGCAGTACATGACACCTTTACAAAAACTGACCAAATGCTTCAATCAAACACAGAAAAGCAGAAATATTAAATCCATCCTTTTCAGACTATAATGCTGTAAAAATACACTCAACAAAGGGCTGCAGAAAAAAGACTAAAAATTAATTGAAAACTAAACAACCTTATCCTAAAGAATGAATCAAAGAACAAATCACAGAAACAAGCAACAATTTCATTAAAGAAAACAGGGAGAACACAAACCAAAATTTTTGAGGTGCAGCCAAAGCAGTACTTAGGGGGAAATATATATTCCTAAATGTTTAACAAAATAGAGAAAGAGCAGATCAATGAATTGAGCATATAACTAAACTAGTAAAAAGATCAATAACCAAATATAAACTGAAAATCAAAGGAAAGATTAATAAAATTGAAGGTAAGACCATTGAACTAATAAGACAAGGACCTGGTTGGGGGGTGGGGAGGGGAAATAAAATAAACCATAGGTTAATTTAATAAAAAAAAGAAAGAAAACCAAATCAGAATCAGAAATTTAAAAAAGAATTCAAAACCAATAAAGAGGAATTAAAGAATCATTAGAAATTATTTTGCTCAGTTACATGCCAATAAGTTTGATCAATAGATGACTATTTTTTAAAAATATAAATTGTTCAGATTAAAAGAAGAAATACTGAAACAACCCCATCTCAGAAAAAGAAATTGAACAAGCCATCAATAAACTCTCGAAGAAAAATTCCCAAGGCCAGATGGATTCACAAGTGTATAGCAAACATTTAAAGAGTGTGTAATTAGGATCTGTTACCCTAAAAACTATGATCCCCAGCACCCTACTCACTTCCTGTCATTAAGTGCTGATGTAGACAGGATATAAATTGGGTGTAGTTCCATCTCTTGGTCTTTTTCCTTCCTGTTGCAGCTTTGTTGGAGCGGGGAATTTTGAGCAGGTAGAGAAACTTAGTCATGTGGTTCTATTTTGTCAGATAATAAACTTAAAAAAAATAATACTTGAAGTATTGCACATTAATTTAAATCTTACATTTATGACAACCAGAAGTGGGGTTCAGAATCCTTAATTCTCACTGAGTAGATTAGTTTGAAAAGAAACCAAGATTCTTCTGTCTCCCCACCCCGACCCTGGGGAACTCTCTTTGGAGTGTTGCTGTTGCTATTGCCACCTGCTGCTGCTGTCGCTGCCACCACCACCTCTGATGATCCTGCCTCCTGCTCTGCCTGCTGCTGATTGTTGCTGACATAACTTAGGAATCCTTGGAGCTGCTCTCCAAACAAGCTGGGAAAGTATAAATGCTTCTTTCCCTTACATTGCCAACACCTGAGTATTGCTAGCCTCTTGCGTTGGAAGTCCAAGTGTGTTTCCTTCAGGCAACAATTAGCATCCTAAAGGGCTTTTACCTGAGGAGACCTTAACTCCACGTGTCCATGTGGCAAGGGAAGCAAGCTGCTCCCTGGTGTTTTTTACCCCTGGGGGAGGGGAAGGAAGGTTACTCTTCCAAACAGGAAGTACTGTTACAGGGGGAGGTCTGACCATCTCAGAGAAAAAGAGCAGGCAGAGAGCTATGGTTTAGATTCATGTTCCAAGACAGAGAAACACAATACAGACCTGAGTGTTACTGAAGATCAGTCAGGAAATGAATTTTAAAAAGAGCAAACATACAGTCAACAGATGATGAAAGGCAGTGCAAATTAACAACATGCCAATTGGTTCATTGACATCTGAAAGACCTGATACAAGGCTCTTGTTGATGCCAGTGCTTCAAAGTCTGTCCTAAAGACATTCCCAGGAGATACCATCACAGGGGGGTATGGTTTCAGTGGCAGGAGCTACTGAGGAAATACAGCAGGTCCCAGAGCTCAAAAGTACAATGGTTAAACTAGGTTCTCTCACCATTGACCATACTTTCCTCCTAATTCCTCCTAATATCCTTAAAAGGATAACCTTTTAGGATGCAATTTTTCATGTAAAATCAGGGCAACCCTGCAATGTGAACAATCTGAAATATATATTTATATCTACCTAAACATTCACTAAAGCATTATCCATCATCATCATCATCTTCATCATCATCATCATCATCATTATTATTATTATTATCCTGGAACAATTGGAGGAAAAATCTGAACAACTAAATGCATTAACTGTTAAGGGTAAAATTAGGGATTTTTGACTGAATATATTATACTAGTAGTTGCCAGGGATTAATTCAATCCCAATAAATTACTCAAGTTAGTTTGGGATTTTTATGGTGGTTTTAATTACAATAGAAGGAAGAAATTAAGAAGAGAGAAAAGGGAAATTGGACTGCTCTGGCAAGCCAGATAGGAGTTGGAGGTCAAGGAAAGGAGGAAAGGAGGAATCAGTCACTTCATCAAGGACACTCAGGGAAGATGCCTCACCTAACCAATGCTACAGAGCTTCTTCCAGTCACCTCACTGGCAAGCCACAAACGCCAAACCAAGACCAAGCACCCCTCCACAAACTCCCAATGCACAAAAGCCCAACGTCTCCATGAGAGACAGTGAGAGACAATGCGAGAGAGAGAGAGAGAGAGAGAGAGAGAGAGAGAGAGAGAGAGAGAGAGAGAGAGAGAGAGAGAGAGAGAGAGAGCCTGGAGAGAGGAAATGATGCAAAATATATAGACAGTTCTTTACATCACTTCCTGAGTCTCACATGTACCAATAGTAGCTTAAGCTTGACTTAGGATAGCCCAGGGAGGGTCTGTCAGTTGTTTTTGATTTGTCATTTGCTAGCACATGTCGGTCATAGGCCATCCTCCTCAACACTTAATCCTTAAGTAGGGATGTATACATTCCTGGTTGCTAGAATTCTTGACTAAGCAGGTTGGAGAAAATCTAAAATTCACAAACATTATGTATGAAATTCCTGAAGATATACCACAAGGGTTTTTTACAAAACATCAGAATGATGTGAGTAGAATTAAATCAGCAGCACTGGTAAAAATAGAAGTCAGGGATAGTGTACTTCCTAAGGTACCTCAATACAAGCTTAGTAAAGAAGCTATTCAGGAAATAACTCCAATCATCAATAGTTTACTGGAGCAAGGCATCTTAAGACCAATAGTGTCTGAATTTAATAGTCCAATTTTAGCTATTAAGAAAAACAAACCAAATGCAGATGGCATTTTTTCCTGGAAATTTGTGGGGGATCTTAGGGCAGTGAACAACTTTATAAAGAAGACTCATACCATTACACCTTCACCAAATGATATTACACAAATTCCACCGAATGCCCAGTGATACACCATGATTGATCTGAGCAATGCATACTTCACTCTGACTCCCAAAACATTTTTGCTTTCTTGTGGGGACAAAATAAGCTCTGCTGGACGAGGCTTGTCCAGGGCTGTTGTGAATCAGCCTTTATTTTCTGCCAATTGCTTCAGAGAGACCTAGAGACTGTTGAGGGTAAAATTAGGGTTGTTGACTGAATATATTATATTAGTGGTCACCAGGGATTTAAATTCAATCCCAATAAAATACTCAAGTCAGTTTGGGATTTTTATGGTGGTTTAATTACAATAGGACGAAATTAACAAGGAGAAGAGGGAAAGGGGTATAAGATTTTCTCCAGTCTAGCCTAAGCCAAAGGAAGTTCAGAGGCCATGGCCAAGGGGCCTTCTCAGAAGATTAACTCTAGCTTGGCTTCCAGCCACGTGGTCTTCTCTGAGATGAGGGGCTTCTTCAGAGGATAGTGCTTTTTAGGAGATCAAGGAAAGGAGGAATCAGCCTAACCACTCACCAAGATTGCTCAGGGAAGACACCTCACCTAAACCATGCTACAGAACCAAAACCTGAAAACATATCAAAATGCTGCTCAGAGCTCCCAACACCACTGAAAGAGCCCAATATCGCCAAGAGAGCTCCCAATGCTGCTAAATCCAACCTCGCCGAGGGAGAGCCAGACAGAAGAAGTGACACGAAATATATAGGCAGTTCTTTACATTACTTCCTGGGTCTCACATGTACCAATGGTAGCTTAAGCTTGGCTTAGGACAGCCCAGGGGGTCAATCAGTTGTTTCTGCTTTGTCACTTGCTAGCACCTGTTGGTCATAGGCCATCCTCCTCACAGTTAATCCTTAAGTGGGGGTGTATACATTCCTGGTTGCTAGAATTCTAAAGACTAAGCAGGGTGGAGTAAATCTAAAATTCACACAACTATCAGGTTCAAGCACAACAAGTGGGTGCATTATGTTGACAATTTACTTCTAGCATCACCAGATCCTAAAACATGCTTAGAAGATTTGAAAAGACTACTGATAGAGCTTTATAAGAGAGGACACAAGGTTTCTAAGAAGAAGTTTCTGTGGATACTCCCAAAAGTAGAATATCTAGGGTTTATCTTGGAAGAGGGCACCAGGAAAATCTCAAGCAAAAGAATAGCAGATATACAGAAGCTAGGAATCCCTAAGACCAAGAAACAACTCAGAGCATTCCTAAGGGTTGCTGATTTTCTCACAAAAGTATATCATAGGGTATTCCCATGTTTCAAAGTGATTGACAGACTTGAACCATTGCAATTAACTAAAGAACACCTCCATGCTTTGTCAAAGTTAAAACAAGCAATTCTCATGGTTCCAGCATTAGGGATACCAAACTATGAGTTCCACTAGTATGTTCATGAATCTCAGGGCATAGCTTCTGTTATATTGAAATCACCTTTTAAGATTGATATAGTATTAATTTATGGTTGCCAAGGAATTCACTTATGAAATTCCTAATGAAACACTCAAGTCAGAATGGATTTTTATGGTGGTTTAATTACAACAGAAAGAAAGAGAGGGAGAGAAAGAAAGAGGGGGTGAAAGAAAAGGGTTAACTCAACCTTCTGGCAGAGCCAGAGGGAGTTTAGGCCCAAAGGCCAAGGTAGAAAGGAGAATCAATCCTTGACTCACGTGACCAATCTGAAGGAAAGCTGTCTGCAGGCCTCCTCTTTGCTCAAGTTCCTAGCACCCACTGGCACCTAGCCCTGTCCATAGGAAGTGCGCGATCTCCAGAGGCTGTTCCCTACCTCACTTCCTGTGCCTCACAAGTGCCAATTGTGGCTCAAGCTTGGCTTAGGACAGCCCAGATGGGAAGTCATTTATTTCTGATTTGTCATTGCCTAGCACATGCCTGTGTAGCATGGGTGTGCACAATTTTTGGTGCCAGACCAAGCAAGATGGAGATTTAAAAATCACACTTCTGGGGTATTGGCACAATATTTTGGGTTAAATTTAAGACCTATAGCATTCTACAGTATGATCCTCAATACAGTAGCACAGGGAATGGTACATTGCTTGAGGAGCATTGTTGCAACAGCTCTCATGGTAAAGAAAGCAAATGACATTGTACAGGGATGCAAGCTGAATGTATATTCTGTGCACCAAATTGAAAAACTCTTAAGATCACAGAATATGCATGCATTTATATCTGCCAGACTGCCTCAGTATGAGATCATTTTGTTTGGGAATGACAACATAACCATTCATAGGTGTGTACCTTTAAATCCAGCTACTCTGATTCCAGATTTGCCTTTGGGATGTAAATCACTACATGACTGCAACCAAGTGGTGGAAATTATGTATAAGCCTAGGGAAGATCTTAAAGATACACCCCCTTAGTGACTCAGATATGGAATTGGATACTGATGGATCCTCATACATTTATAGAGGACACAGGGTCACAGGTGCAGCAATGGTGAATAATGATAGGACATTATGGCATGCATCACTACCTAGTCATGTCAATGCCCAGGGCGCAGAGTTGAAGCCTTTACTCCAAGCCCTTGAGTTGGCAAAAGGCAAAAGAGTTAACATTTACACAGACTCCACTTATGTTTTTGCCATTGTACATGCTGATGCTTTTACTTGGAACAACAGAGGTTTTATTACAATAGCTGGAAAACTAATTGCATATAAAGACCTCTTATCCTGTCTGATAGCTGCTGTCAACTTGCCAAGGGAAATTGCTGTAATTCATTGCAAAGCACACACTTATGGCAAGGACAAAATATCCCTGGGAAACCAAAGAGCAGATATAACAGCAAAATGTGCAGAAGATTTGGTCCCTACTGTGTTCTGAATCTTTCCCTGGTAGAAAAGCATGATCTTACCAAAGCTTACCATAGGGATGAGATTCAATCATGGAAAAAACATCTAGGAGCCAAATTAGTGAAAGGCATCTGGCTGGCTAAATGTGGGAAGCTTATTCTCCCTAGGAAGTGTTATGGTAGGATTTGGGTTGAGGAAAGAACAGGAGAGAACATACAACAATTCAGATTTATTGTTTGAGAAGGGTAGGAAGGAAAATGGGTTTAGGAGTAAACTTATACTTAATTAAAAAGCTAATATCTATGAATTATCTAAACTATATTACTAAGCTAAGCATTAACTTTCTAATGTCCAAGTCTCACACCAGGAGTTCAATCAAATAGGGCCAGGATCTGTTCTTCAGTTGGTAGATGTCCAAGTAGGTCCAGAGATCTTCTTACTGATACTGCCAACAGCCAAATCCAGAAAACCTCTTTCCTCTGTTGATCACAGAGAAAATCCTCTTCAAGCCTTAGGTCCTTCCAGGAGAGCAGACTGAGAAGAAGCAACCATTGGGCATAAAATTTTTCCAGATCCCAAGGCTCAGGCTCCCATGTGACCCGTAGTCACATGCTTCTGTCAATCATTCTCTAAGGTTTGCATCTATGTTTTTGCAACAATTTTTGCAAACCTTTCATCCTTTATCACAGTCCCCCTTTTGCACGAATCAAAAATAGTGTTGCATTTGTGCACAATTTAAAATACTTACCAATTACCTAAACTAAGAAATCTACCCCAAATAACAAACAACCTACACTCAGCTATCTTACTCTAACTAAAACTAACCTATTCTAGGGAATTTTAACAAGGAAAAAGGAAAAGGAAAATGAAGTAAACACTGAACAAGTACAAATGTCAAATAGAAGCAAAATCAAAATAGCAAATGACATCAAACAAAAGATAACACCAAACTTAAAATACTCTTACCAGCTAAAACAGAACATTGTACTACTTTTGCAGTACATTAACATTAGAGAAAAAATTTTTTGAAAATTACAATAAACACAACATTGCATAAGTTTTACAATGAAAATCAAACCAAACATCAAACTCACTTATGCAAATACATGTAACAATAAATATTAGTGAACTATGTAATAATTTACATGTATACATATAGTATATACATACAATATACACATGAGTTATATACATATGCACATATATTTCATATTTACACATATGTTACATATATACATACACTATAATACAATTAACTTACAATCCTATTATACACCTTATTTACATATATTTACATAATTTACTATTTTGTTTCATATGTGATGTCATATGTTGTTTGTGTTGTATAATGTATGATGTAGTACAAGTCAGTCTCTAAGTTTCTTATCTTAATTTTACCTAACTAATCTCTATCTTCAAAATACTTCTCCTAACTAAATTTCTATACCTAAACTAAATCTAAGTATGTAATTACATTTTGTTAGTAAATCATAACACTGTTAGTACCCTAACTATACATTGTTTCACTCATTCAAGTAGTGATTTAATGTAATCTAACCATGTTTATGTTTTGTGTTTGTTTTATTATGTTGTTACTTTTGCTATGTCATGTTGTTTTGCTATTTAAATGTCAGTGTTACTGTTATGTAAGAGTTATGTTACTGTTGTATGCAACATACTTACCCATACTTCAGATCTTTCTTTCTCATCTCACCTCCTCTTTGAATATCCTTCTGCAATTCCATAGTAGGAAATATATTTATGTTTGTATGTATAAAGATTAAAATTTTAGGAAGCTGAGGCAGGTAGAAATTAGTTTCTCTCTGCAAGGAGTATTATTTTTATGAGGTTTATTAAAGGTCAAGGGTTAAAGAAAATACAAGCTAGAGAAGCACATGCTAGGTGGCCATGAGGCCCACCCAAATTTCACTCACATCATGAGATGCGTCTGTTTGCCAGCGGAGCCAAGAAGAGAAGAGCCCCTGCCGTGGGCAGAGACCCTTTAAATAATCATTTTGCTCTCGGCCCAGGTGAGAATTCAGTGAGATTACAAAGCATTTTGGGGAAGTGGAGCAAGGACTTCTGGGGATTTAAGTCCTGGATTCAAGTCCATTTTTACATATGTGAATAAATGCTATGTTATTTACTATAATACTTTACCCAAAGTATAAATTCATTATTCCATTTATCCTGTAATCCTCTTCATTGCAAATTTTACAGTCTTTTAAGTTTATAAATGTTCAGTCTTTTAACAATGTCCATTAATTCCTGAATTCTCCTCTTCATCTACATTGTCCTCTTCTATCCTCTTCCGCAGAAATGGTCCTCTCCTTACTGATCTTTTTGACTGCAGACTCAATCTGATGATTTTATCTTTTTGCAATCTCTTCTTCATTTTCTTCTTCTTCAATTATTTATACATTTTTATTATTATACCATGTGCTAATTTTATATGTGAACAATGACACCAGGAATCCCTACCCAAAATTCTTACTGAAGATGGAGAAACCAACACAATAGTGTAAGGACCTAACCAACTTTCCTGTGTTGCTGATGTTTTAGCAAAATTTTTTACATATACTATATCTCCTGGTTCATAATTATGAAGAGAATAATCCAAAGGACCAGTTTTAATTAATATTCCCATATCATGTAATTCTTTTAGTCTTTGTTGTAAAGCACTTAAGAAGCAAGTTGACAATCTCCTCCTAAGAGAGATGTATAGACTGTCTTAAATGTTTTTGCTTGTAGTGGAGTATGTCCAAAGAGCATTTCATAGAATGATATATGTAAATCTGCTCTTGGCTTCATAGGTAGGTAAAACAAAGCTATGGGAAGAATCTCTGGCCATATGAAATGAGTTTCAGCACAGAGCTTCCCCACAATAGTCTTTATTTCCTTATTTATGTGCTCCACTTGCCCTGAACTTTGTGGATGATAAGACACATGATATTTTGGTGCTATTCCTAGATTTTCAGACTCTTTTCAGGATGTCATGAGCGAAATAGGATCCTTTATCAGAGTCTGTTGTTATTGGTACTCCAAATCTAGGTATAATTTCCTTAACACTTTCACCACAAAGCTACCTGTATTTGTATTTGATGGAAGTTTCAGGCCATTTAGTTAATCTATCAACAATTACCAAGCAAAACTTGTATCTGCTAGCTTTTGGCATGCTGATGTAATAAATCTGCAGACTCTCAAATGGAAAATATGCTAAAGGTCTACCACCTATAAACCTTTGTGTCTGAATGCTCCTTGATTGAATTTTTGGCAAACAGAACAGCTTGAGCAGATCTTATTTGCTACAGTACTTATTCCAGAAGCAACCCATTGTCTCTTTATGGTGTCAATTATAACTTGAGTACCAAAATGACCTTTTGTGTGAATGGCTTGATGCAAATAGGTATATAGGTCTTTTAGTAACAGCGGTTTTCCTGTATCTGTTAACCATATACCATGTTCTTTTCTTGCTCCAAACTTCACTTTCCATTTTTATATTTCTGAGTCTACATAAGCTTTTTCTAGATCATCAGATTCTATAGTTGATAAGTTCATAATATACACTGGGGCATTTCTAGCAGCAAATTTAGCAGTTATATCAGCTCTATGATTTCCTTTAGCAATTGAATCTCTTCTATTAGTATGACTTCTACAATGGATTACCGCTAACTGTTTAGGTTTCTGGATAGCATCCAACAACTCAGTTATTATTTCTGCATGAGCAATTGGTTTTCCCAAGGCAGTAATAAAACCTCATTGTTTCCAGATATTTCCTGTAGCATGACAAACAGAAAAAGCATAATGTGAGTCTGTGTAAATGTTAGCACTTTTACCAGCGGCCAGAAGAAATGCTTGCTTTAAAGCGATCAACTCTGCATTTTGAGCTCTAAGGTTACTAGATAATGATCCATACCACAGTGTCTCAAATTCTGTGACAACTGCAGCATCTGTACATCTAATTCCATTACACAAATATGAAGATCAATTTGTGAATAAAACCAAATCTGGATTTTCAATTGGAGTGTCTTTTAAATCCATCCTCGGCACATCCACTAGATCTACTTCTTCTAAACATTCATGTAATGGTTCACTGTTCTTTGGCAAATCAGGAAGAAGTGTATCTAGGTTTAATACACTACACCTTTTCAACTCAATGTTTTCACTACCTAGAAGTATAATTTTATATTCGTTGGTCTGAATATGCTTGAGTACGAAATTTCCTCATAAGTGCTTTTATTTGATGTGAACAAAATACTGTCAACAGACATCCCAAAACTAAGTCTGATGACCTTTGAACTAACACAGCTACAGCAGCTATACCCCTTAAACAAGGAACTGTACCTGCAGCAATTGGATCTAGCTGACAACTATAGTATCCAATTGGATGATAACTTTGTCCTAAAGTCTGTGTCAGTACATCAGATGCAATTTCTTTTGCCTCATTCATAAATAATTGAAAAGGTTTAGAACAGTCTGGGATTCCAAGAGGTGGTGCAGATAAAATTGCTTCCTTTAAGCTTCCTTAAGGCTTGCAGATTCCAGGTTAGATTTGTTAAACATTTAGTAATTTCACTATATCCAAGTATTCATTGTCTATAAAAACCAGTTGTCCCAAGAACAGCTCTGAGTTGCTTCTTGGTCTTAGGCACACTTGGTTTCTGGATATCAGCCATTCTTTTCTTAGTGATACTTCTGGAACCCTCTGACAATACAAAACCAAGATATTCAACGCAAGGCAAAACCCACTGAAGTTTTGCTTTAGAGATTTTATGTCCACATTTATGTAATTCAATCAAAAGAATCTTGCTATCTCTTAAACACACTTTAGCAGATGTAGATGCTAGGAGGATATCATGTACAAAACTTACTATTTTACTTTCCTTGAATGATATTATAAGGTCTCTGTTCTCAAAATTTGAGAGAATTGACTTGGGCTATCACAGTATCCCTGTGGAAGATGAATGAAAGTCCATAGGTATAATGTGCTGTCCAGCAGCCGTTATATGAAAGGAAAGATTGGTTGATTAGACCTTGAGGGAAGAGCTGGAGCCAAGGTAATGGATAAGAATAGAGCCAGACACCTACGCAATTTAAACAAAGAGCGAGCTACACAGTGAGCCCTAGCTATCTAACTTTGCAAGGAAACAAGACAGTTAGATAACCTTAAATCAACAATATGGGACTCAGGAATGAGCATAGAGATCAGCTGAGAGAATAACCTCTGATGGCTTAGAGCTTGCACTCTAAGCACAGATCACACAGCCTTGACATTAGGAGATTAAGAAGGAAAGGTCTTTTACAGAGAACAAGGAAGTTCCATAAGAAAAGTGGTTCCTGGCCAGAGGCCAAGTTCCAGGTAGGAGAGGGACAGGTGAAAGAGATAAAAAGAGTGGCTCTCTGTGTGCTGCTAGTATTTATTGACATTGTGATGTAAAGGTATGTAATACATATTAATGAAGACACAGTGGATTGCCATTGGTTCAAGAGTAAGTTACAAGGCAGAGGCGTGGATTACCTCAGCCAGGTGAGCACAAAGATATCTGTGTTCGCGCCACAATCTTAAGAATGCTGGGATCAAAGGCCTTTCCTGCCATGCACTGGACTGAGCATGATTTCCCAACACAATCCTTACAGATTAAACATCTACCTTGTACATACACATGGGTGGACTATTACAATAGGGTACTATCCCATGTGAAAGCAAAGATCTTTTGAGAATCCTCATGAACTGGCATCGAGAAAAATGCTGAACATAAATCTACCACGGTGAAATATCTTGCTTGACTTGGAAAGGATGAGATTATAGCAGCTGGACTTGGTACTATAGGATGAGTCTTTATTACATGATCATTTTCACATGCTGGGTGAGCAAAGCCCTGGTTCACCAGGGGTCGATGACCCAATGGCTACCCTCACAAGGTTTGGCCGGCCTGTCGAAGCCATTGCCTGGGGTGTGGCCACTGCCACATGCTAGCAGCTACTGGGAGCCACAAGTGAGAGCTGGGTGTCAGAGGCTGGAGAGCTGCCCTAGGAGGGCACGACAATCCCTCCATACCAGAGATACTACCCCTCCCTGAGCACCCCATACACCCCAGTGGTAACCACGAGATAGCAGAGGATGGTTACGATCCATCGACCTCTGGTTTATGGGCCCAGCACACTTCCGCTGCGCCACTCTGCTAACTGACTGCCCGACTGCAAAAACAAAGACAACAGAGAGACTCATCCTGGAAGCTCTCTTCGCAGATGACTGTGCTCTCATGGCCCACCAAGAAAATCATCTCCAAACCATTGTGGACAGGTTCTCCACCGCAACAAAACTGTTTGGCCTGACTATCAGCCTCAGCAAAACAGAGGTGCTCTTCCAACCTGCACCAGGGAGGCCAACTAACCAGCCGTGCATTACAATTGAAGGCATGCAGCTTTCTAACATCAACACTTTCAAGTACCTGGGCAGTACCATCGCCAACGACGGGTCCCTAGACCATGAGATCAATGCCAGCATCCAAAAGGCCAGCCAGGCACTCAGGCGGCTGCGCTGCAAAGTCCCCCAACACAGCGGTGTAAGCACTGCGACGAAGCTCAAAGTGTATAACACAGTGGTCCTCAGCTCGCTCCTGTAAGGTTGTGAAACATGGACACTGTACCGGAAGCACATGAAACAGCTGGAGCAATTCCACCAAAGCTCTGTCTGGTCCATCATGAGGATCCAATGGCAGGACCGAATCACCAATCAGGAAGTCCTCAACAGAGCCAACTCCACCAGCATCGAAGTCCTGGTCCTCAAAACCCAGCTACGATGGTCTGGACACGTCATCTGCATGGACCCACAGCGAATACCGACAGGTATTCTACGGTGAACTGTCAGCTGGACTCAGGAAACAAGGCCGACCAAAGAAAAGATTCAAGGATCAGCTAAAGTCCAACTTGAAGTGGGCTGGTATTACACCAAAGCAACTAGAACTCGCTGCCTCTGAGAGAAGCAGCTGGCGAACCCACATTAACCAGGCCGCCGCCACCTTTGAAGATGAGCGACGTCGACGTCTTGCCGCTGCGCGTGAACGCCGACACCAGGCCACAACCGCACCTCCTGTAACAACTGGCGTCCCAGGCCCCATGTGCCATAAACTCTGCGCCTCAGCTTTTGGACTCAAAGCCATATGAGGGTACACCGTAGACAAAACTTCACAAAGACAATAGTCATTCTCGATCACCAAGAGACTACCACTGACTGACATGATCATTTACAACTCTGAATCTATAGACAATTCTGCCATCTTGACTGAACTTTTGTTTTTTTATTGGCCTCATGGGAGTATTGTATTATGAGAAACAGGGTATTGTGATCCCTTCTTGAATTAGGGATTCAATAATAGGTCTTACTCTATCTATAGCTTCTTTACTTAAAGGATATTGAGGAACACAAGGAATTGGTCCTTCCTTGATTCTCACTATTATTGGATTAACTTATTTCGATAGGCCTACATCTGTGGAAGACTTTGCTCATAAATCTCCTGGTCTATCCCCTCAGGAATATGATAGATGGAATTAAACTCATTCTCTTCACTGACTAAATCTAAGAACAGCAATGGAAAAGCCTTCAGAGATTCTTCTGGGAGTTGTAGTGATATATCCCCAGCGTTAGTACATTGAATTATTGCTCGCAATTTACAAAGCAAGTCACTCCCGAGAAGGTTCACTGGACAAAGAAGTGCATGCTCCATGGTCAGTGGACCTAAAGTAATCATTTTAGGTTGTAGTTTTGGTACTCTTTCAGGTTTTCCAATCGCTCCAATCACTTCCATAGGACCAACAGCTTTACAATCTTTAGGAAGACTTTGCAACACTGATTTACTGGCTCCAGTATTCACCAAAAGATCATATATCTGATCCCCTAGTTACAGAAACAGGGTTCAGTATTATTTGGAGGTTTAAAGGTTTCAAGAATTGGTAACATCAGTACAAAGCTCAATCATTTCCTGTCCATCCAAGTCTACATCTGCTTGAATTACATGACTATACCAACATCTGTGCAATGTGATTCACTCCAAAGGTCATTATGGAGTACAATCCATTCTCAATATGTTGATTTTGGACTGTCCCAGAGATATCTACAAGTGCTATTAGAGTTTGTCAGGCATGTGACATATGTAGGAAATTCAATCAGGGTCACTTTAAGAACATAGCATTGGGAGGCAGACTTTAAGCTATATGCTATTCCAATGTCTGCAGACTACATTTCCATGCTAAATGACAAGGGATTCAAATTTGCACTCATTATTGTGGATGTTTTGATGAGATGGGTTGAGGCATATTCAACTAAAAGCAACAACACAGTCACAATAGTAAAATCATTGCTGAAAGAAATAATTCCTAGATATGGTATTCCTGATATTACACTCAGACAAGGGAACTCATTTTTCACTTCTGAGATCCTACAAGAAGTATATAAGAACTTGGGAATAAAAAGTAGTTTACATGATATATACAGACCTCAGAGTTCAAGGCAAGTTGAGCACATGAACATGGAATTGAAAACAACCATAGGGAAACTCTGTGCACAGACACACTTAAAGTGGACAGATGTTCTTCCTTTAGCTTTATTTCAACTGAGAATTAGACCCAAAGGCAACTTGTACATCTCCCCATTCAAAATGCTACATGGTCTTCTGGAGGGCAATTTGGAACTATGCCCAAAGGGCAATAAAAGACTGTCTGCCCTTTGATCCAGCCATAGCATTGCTGGGTTTGTACCCCAAAGGGATAATAAGGAAAAAGACTTGTATAAGAATATTCATAGCTGTGCTCTTTGTGGTGACCAAAAATTGGAAAATGAGGGGATGCCCTTCAATTGGAGAATGGCTGAACAAATTGTTATATATGTTGATGATGGAATACTATTGTGCTAAAAGGAATAATAAAGTGGAGGAATTCCATGGAGACTGGAACAACCTCCAGGAAGTGATGCAGAGTGAAAGGAGCAGAACCAGGAAAACATTGTACACAGAGACTGATACACTGTGGTACAATCGAACGTAATGGACTTCTCCATTAGTGTCAATGCAATGTCCTTGAACAATCTGCAGGGCTCTAGGAGAAAAAACACTATCCACAAGCAGAGGACAAACTGGGAGTAAAAACACCGAGGAAAAGCAACTGCTTGACTACAGGGGATGAGGGGATATGACTGAGGAGAGACTCTAAATGAACACTCTAATCCAAATACCAACAACATGGAAATGGGTTCGAATCAAGAACACATGTGATACCCAGTGGAATCACACGTCGGCTATGGGAGAGGTGGTGGGAGGCGGGGAAAGAAAAGAAAATGATCTCTGTCTCCAATGAATAATGTTTGGAAATGACCAAATAAAATAATTTTTTAAAAAAATGCTACATGGTCAACCTTTGTGGCAAGGTAGAATAGCAAAACCATCTTGTGTTTCCATGCTAAAAGGAGAATGCCAACTCCATACCTATTTAGTAGAAATACAAAATAGGTTGGAAGAATTAAGAAAGCTAGGATTGTTAGTACAAAGGGTACTACTGGATTTTTCACTACACAATATCAAGCCTGGAGATAAAGTCCCTTCCTTATCCTTTACTTTTTCTCTGCTTGCTAGATATTCACAGCACATTCTCTGAACCATTTGTTCTAATTTGTCATTAAGTATTAGTATTTGGGCAGCTTTCTTGGGTATAATCAGTCTTAAACTATTTCTTAGATAGGAGAGGGTCTGAATCTTAGCTATGAGAATAATGTAAATCTGTGTTAACACTTGCCACATCACAGTATTGGAAAATGGTATTATTGTAATGAAAGATATTGAGTTTGCTATAAAGTTCATAGTGTCCATCATAACCCCTGTCACTGTATATAATACAATATGCCCAATATATTATAATAGCTATCAGCACTGATGCCCAGAAGATAACTTGTAGCATCATGTTGTCTCTTGTTTCCTTTACAAACACAACTCTATTTTATCTTTTCAATAGCCTGGGTTGGATTCATCTTGCAAAAGGTCTTCTCTTCATTTTCTCAGATAAGCAAAACTTGATGGGCTAGTAAAGTCAAAGTCCTCCCTTGCATTTGCCTTGGGCCAGTCAGTCAAATTAGCATCCTGTCTAGTTTTTTCTACAAATTGTCTGGTGTTAATGGGGGCTGAATACTTCTGATATTAAATCTGCATCATCCAAGTCAGGCTTGAAGATTTTGAAGGCCCATTTCAGTTCTTTTAGACATTTGTAAGGTTCGTACAGGAATTTTGGAAACTGACGTTTCAGAGAGTCCAAGCCTTGGGTTGAAAATGACTTATGTACCTTTGAGTGTAGTACAACAGCCTCATTGGTTATTTTAGCTATGTCCCTTAGAGGTAAGATTTTCTGAGACCTTGTGACTTCATCAGATGTTGTATTATTATTGACTTTCCTCTGCCTTATTAGAAACTTTGACCCTTGCCCTTGTATCATGTGCTTCAGTGTCATTAGTTTTGTTTGTATCTTTTCATGAAGTCACTGTGTCCCCAACCGGAATCCCTGCATTTGTTTCAGTCCCTTCCTTATCATTTCCTTTTTCCCTGATTGCAAACATATTCACAGCACATTCTTTGAACCATTATTTCTAGGTTATCAAGTACCAATATTTGGGCAGCTTTCTTAGGTGTAATCAGTCTTAAAATGTTTCTCAAATAGGAGAGGGTCTGAATTGTGGCCATGAGAATAATGTAAATCTGTGTTACCACTTGCCATATCACAGTATTAGAAAATGGTATCATTGTAATGAAAGATGTTGAGTTTGCTATAAAGTTTACAGTGTCTATCATAACCCCTGTCTCACTGTATTGTATATAATAAAATATGACCAATATATTATAATAGCTATCAGCACTGATGCCCAGAAGATAACTTGTAGCATCATATTCTCTTGTTTCCTTTACAAACACACCTCTATTTTATCTTTTCAATAGCCTGGGGTGGGTTCATTTTTTTCTTGGGGTGCCAAATTGTAATAGTGGGATAGACAGAGGAGTTTAAAGTGCTAGGAACAGGAAACCAGCTGCTCAGCTGCTGGAGGGAGCCGATTAATGTGTAGCCACTACCTCCTTCCTCCACTAAGCTGTTCCATCTTAATGGAGTCTGGATCTGACCAAAAGTGAGTCATTCCCTCTCAACTTTCTTCTTTGACTTTGAATTCTTCCCTCCTATTACAAAATTTAGAGACAATCTTCTGTATACTAAATGGCTAATTTATTTCTTGGGAAAGAAAGATAGGAAGAGAGAGGGGTAGAGGGAAGAGATGGGAGGTCCTTAATGTCTTCCCTATCAACTGTTGAAGATTTTTTGACTTTCCCCAAGGAGAAAATGAATTTAAATCAGCAGAGGTCTTCAGTGGGCAAGAACTTCCACTCAGCCAGGTAGAAAGGGTATTGGAAAACAACTCTCCTCCTTAGCTCTTGTCAGATTCTTTGGTGAGAGAGTCAGTGAGTGAGTGAGTGAGTGAGTGAGTGAGTGAGTGACCAGACTCAGCTCTGGCCAACAATTTTCTCCTCCTTTGAATCTTCAAATAGAATTCTCAAATTCTCCCTTCCCCCACTGGTTGAATGTTCCATATACCTCATCTATCATACCTGGATCTATCTTCATTAAATTTCAGGTTTTACTCTGCTTTTGGTCATTCTTCCTTGATGACACATTGTTTTTTAAGTCTAGTTGTGCCTTCAAGTTATAATACCTAACTATGTGCCCAATTTTGCCACACAAAAAGCATCTCTAGAAATTGGTTCTTTGCCAATTCTGTTGGAAATCTCTTCTGGGTTTGTAAGATTGTGAAGTGGCTAAGTTTTTTATTTCTTCTATCTCTTTTTGGTTGATGGTGTTATTTGCCTCTTTAAGCTGCTGTTTGAGATCTTTATCTCATCTTTTTCCTTTGTATTCTTATCACCTGAGTAAAGGAAAGTTGATGTTTTCCTTAATTCCTCTACACTTAATTCCTCTACACTCCCATCCAAGTCAATGCAACCTAAAATATGTTTTTATGGGCAGGCTGCTTCCTTAAATGAATTGTCTACTGCTGTGCTGGAAATTGTCTTCCTTCAGGTTTTGAAATCCAAGAATGTTCTCAGCAGCCTTGACTACCCCATCTAGATACACTGATGGGTGTTCTCTCATTTCCTGTCTCAGTTGTTCAAATATTCTCCAACTATTAGGTCTTTTTGCAAAAGTTTTCATGGCCTCTACAAGATATTCACATGCCCTTCTTAAATAAGATAAGTTTTGATTATTAAAAAGTTCTAAGTCTCTCCATTGTTCACCACCAGTCCTGTCTGAGCTTTAACAGACATCTGTAGAGGTACTGACACCTGAGACAAGGACTTAATGTGAAATGAAACTAAGATACCTTGATGAAATTTATAGTAAAAGCCCAAAAAGCATGATCGTGGTGGTGGTGGTAGTAGTTTTCCCAAAGAGGAACTTGTGAAGTTCCCGTGGAATTGAACTTGATCTCTGTCAATCTTCATAAGGCAGAACCTAGGAATGAAATAAAAATCTTAAACTTTGAAATTGAGTTTTTTAAGTCAAACATAAGATTTTACATTTATCCCAATTAAATTTTGGTTCATTCAATTTAGTTCATTATTTGGGACTTTTGTTTTTGTCTTTGTTTGCCCTGTGTTTAATGTAATAGATACTTAATAGTTGAATTGAATTGAGTTCCTTTTGGATGCTAATTCTGTGTAGCATCTTAACTCTCGCTGTTCATGCCTTCATCTAAGTTATAAATAAAAATATTAAAAAGCACACAACCAAGTTGTCAGACACCTTGAGTTAAACTGACATTAAACTATTAGTGACTACTCTTTACATAATATCATATATCATGCATATTCCCATATTGTTTATGAGGATAACAAAAGATTTTTTGCTGAAATGTTGTGATTAATTCTGGGTAAATTGTTATCTGTAGCCCTCCTGCTTTCTAATCTAGGTACCCTATAAAAAACTTAAATGTAGTTACTGTGAAATCCAGATGGGTACAAATAATATTGCTAAAAGAAATCTTTAACGTATCGGTAAGGATTATGAGGTCTTAGACAAGAAATTATTATCTCAGTGGCACCGGTGATATTTATTGCTGTTGATGACAGAAGCCAGTACTTCAAAAAAATGACTAATTTAGGAAGTTAGTAACTGATTAAGAAACTGAAGTCTCAGAAATGGGATTTAAGGATGTTGATTTTTTTTTTATCCATGGTTTGAAACTGAGATATAATGAGTTCTTAGTCTAGGGTAGAGTAAGCTTAACAAAGGCTGGTTAAAAATGCATTTGCCATAAGTCTTGCACATAATCAAAAATGAGAGAGAGAATTAAAAATGTATACCCAACAAACTGAAAACCATAGATAATAGCTATAATTTAATAGGAAGAATGACAGTAGAGACACCTTCAAATCATACATGGATAGGAGACACAGTACCCAAAAGAAAAGAAAGCAAATGGCTTCAGAAATTTACATTCAAATGCACTAAACTTGAATTTCAAAGTAAGATAAATTAATGAGCCTATAACAAAATGACAAATTTGATCCCATCTGTATATCACTATACTTGACAGGATGAGACCCATAGCTCTAATACAGCTACTTTATTCAGAAGGCACAGGATAAGTAAAAGGGGAATCAGGATGGCACTGTGTTCACATATTGAAATCTAAGAGCCAAACCTAGGAAACATGGAAAACATTTGGTTGAAGAACAACAGAGGCAGAAGCAAATATTGTCACATAGAAACATAATATGAAGTCTGAAAAACAGATAAAAGGCATAGCCCACGGGGTATAATTGAAAATCTGTTACCCTAAAAAAATAACATTTCCCAGGAGCCCACTGACTTCCTGTCATTATGTACTTCCTGTAGACTGGGGATATTAGGCAAGGACATGAAGGGTCCCACCTCTTTATTTCCTGTCCCAAGCTTGGTGGTGGTAAGGTAGGTGTTTGAACTGGCTGATCAGCCATGGGCATGTGGTTTTTATTTTGTATCTTTTTTATTCCTTGATTTCTAATGATCATTCATAAATCTCTTAAAATATTTTTATTAGAGATTTAAATTTTACAACAGAAACCTAAAAATAGTAGTGATGGGAGACTGGTTATCCAGACATCTTCTAGAGCATTCTCTTTCTGAAGCAGAACAGTCATTATTATTTTATTTTATTAGTCCAAAGATAATTCCATCCTTCAATGGGTAGAGGAACCAATAATGGAAATTGATATTCTGAATCTTGTTTAATAAGTATTTATATAAACTTTTTTTTTCAAAAAGTAATTTTGGGGAAGGAAGGATCCAGAAGAATTGGTTACTAGTATAGAAATGATGGGAACCTTGAAAATAAGTAACTATGTTATTTTATAAATTATGATAGAAAAAGACTAGGTAGTCTGATAAGTACTGTAGATGTTAAGAGAATAATTTCCAAAGAGTTAAGAGAAAGATTAGGTATGATCCCATGACCTAAATTTCTACAAGGAAAAATAAAACTGGGAGGAAAAAGAAACACTGAAGAATTAAAACATAATTTGACTTACAGAAGAGGTAAGGAGTTCTCTAAAGAGACTGATGTAGTCACAAGGAATCAATCAATCAATCAATCAATATATATATATATATACATATATATATATATATATGTCTTTAAAATAAAAACCTTACCTTCTGTCTTAGAATCAATACTGGATATTGGTTCTAAGGCAGAAGAGTGGTAAGGACTAGGCAATGGGGGTTAAATAACTTGTCCAGGGTCACACAGCTAGGAAATGTCTGAGGCCAGATTTTGGGCCCAGGAACTCCTGTCTCTGGGCCTGACTCCCAATCCACTGAGCCACCCAGCTGCGCCCCCCCCCCAAACAAATTTTTGAAAGACATTGAGAAGACAGAAACCAGGTCAGATAACAGAAGATGAATACAAAAATGTTCCATTGTCCTTAAAGAATAGTATCAGGAGAGCTAAAACTCAGAATGAACTGAGGCTGGTGAGAGAGGCTAAAGATGGCAATGGCAATACAATGATTTCTGCCTATATTAGGGGAGAGGGAGAAGAACAAAAATGGGATAGACAACAAAGAGAAGGCACAGTTGCTGAGCTCTTTTTGCTTCTATTTTCTCTCCTGTACAAAACCATCTTTGGAACAAGTAGAAATAAAAGAATAAAACTGATTACTGGGTCACTGAAACCAAAAATAAATAAGTAGGTTATAAGAGAACAACTTGTTTCCCTCAGTGAGTTCATTACTAGGCTTCCCTGAACTATATGCCATACTGCTGAATAAACCTGAAAATAATTGCTGAGCCACATGTGATTTTTAAAAATATCATAAAGATTATGAGACTTGACATAGAATCCCATAAATTCAAAGACCTCATTAACGTTGTAAGAACTCACTATTTGACAAAATTTCTGCAAAAACTGGGCAGCAGTTAGTCAGGAATTAGGTTTAGAGCAAAACCTCACACAATTTAAATTAAGTTCCAAATGGACAAAAAATCCTAAAAATAAAAGGTCACATAATAAAATAAGAAGAACTTTGAAGAAAGTATCTTTCACAACTGTGAACAGAGAAAAGAGTTCTTATCTAAGAGACATTGATGATCACCATGGATAAAAAGTACACATTTTATTACATTACATTTAACTTTTGCACACACAAAAAAACTTATGAAAATTTTTAAAGGAAATGGCTAAATGGAAAGCTTGTCTAATAAAAGTTTGATATCTAAGATATAATAGGGAACCAGTTCAAATATATAAGAACAAAAGTCATTATCCAATAGACAAATACTCAAAGGACTTAATAGGTAGTTCTCAAAAGAAAAATGGCTATCACCAACCACATGAAACAATGCTAGAAATCATTAATTTTTAAAAAAAGAAATGCAAAGGAAAACAACTCTGTATTCATGTTCATAAGATTAGCAAAGATAACCAAGAAGGAAATGACTATTGGTAGGGTTCTGAGTTGGTCTAATCATTCTGGAAAATACTTGGAAATTAACATCAAAAGTCACTAAACTATGCATACCGTTTAACCTAGCAATGCCACTAAAAGAAATATATACACAAAAAGATTTTTTTTTATCACAAAGAACTGAATACTTAATAAATTTAACAAGTGGGGAATGGATGAACAAGTTGTGGCATATAAGAGTAATGCAACATTATTTTTCCATGTGAAAAATTATTTTCCCATAATGAAAGGGAGAAACCTAGGAAGACTTGTGTGACTGATATAGATTGACGTGATTAGAACCAGAAGAACAATTTATATGATGACTTCAACATTGCACAGGAAAGCAATTTTGAAATGCATAACTGCGGTTAAAGTACTGACCAACCCCAATTCCAAAAAATCCATGATGAAACACACTTCCTATCACTTTACCAAGAGGTGTTAGACTAAAGATACAGAATTAGACATACTTTATTTTGGAAATGGCTAACATGGGTATTTATTTTACTTGACTATATTAATGCTACAAGGAAAAGAGGTTGGTTTTTTTTGTTTGTTTTTGAGAGGGTAGCAAGAGAAGGGAGATTTGGAGGTGATTATTAGGGCTAGTAATAGCAATGCCACAAAAAAAATCAATGAGCATTTAAAGAAAATGCACAGAAGAAACAGAAAGAGGGTTCACAGGGTGACAGATAAGTGACACAACTTTGGAATGAATATGCTGAATTGAGTATGTACTTTATAAAAAGCTAGACATGAGATTTTTGTGCTCTTAAATAATCCTCTTTTTCTGGACATGTTTATGGTTCTTGTTTGTCAAGTTTAGAATAACTATTTTTAAAACATGCATTCATTCATTCATTCATTTATTTATTTTTAAATTCCTTACCTTCTGCCTTAGAACCAATATTGGTTCCAAGGCAGAAGAGCCGCAAGGGCTAGGCAATAGGGGTTAAATGACTTGCCCAGAGTCACAGAGCTAGGAAGTGTTTGAAGTCACATTTGAACCTAGGACCTTCTGTCTCTAGGCCTGACTCTCAATCCATTGAGCTACCCAGATGCTTCCAAAAACATGCATTTATTAAATACTTATTGAGTACAAAGTCTCAATGAAAAGAAAAGAAACAATCTCTGTTCTCCTGGGATAAACAACTGGGTACATAAATAAATATATACAAAATGAATACAATGTAAATTTTGGGGTGGAGGAAAGAGCATAAATAGTTGGAAGGACTAAGAAAGGCTTCTTGTACAAAGTATTGTGGAAAAGTGAAATGAAGGAAGCCTGAAAAGAGGCAAAGGGATGCAAATTTGCAGAGCTGTCAGTCAAGGTGCATTCAGGAAGAGAATGTCACCAGGAAGCAGCAGTTGAAAAGAGATTCAAAAACTGGAAATACTTCTGTCTCTCTTTCTCTTGGCTCTTGGCACCTAGAGATTGCTGAACCTTTCTCTCCTGATACCTGGAAGATACTGACTTTTCCTTTGGCCCTTGGCTGTTATTGACTTTCCTTTAAAGAACTCAAAGATCATCAACCCTGCCAGCCCTGTTTTTTCATCTAGGACTTTATAATTTTCATTTTCTGTTTAGGACTACTAAGATCAGGGAAATTTAAACCCTCTCTCCCATCCAAATACCTTTCTTTCCCTTCTTTAAATAAATTCCTTATTCCAACAAGTACAGAGTGAGTTACATATCAAACCAAAATCAGGATACTTACTCATTACTGAATCTCAGTTGGACTCAATCTGAATTCCAACTCAAAGTGGTAGAGAGAGGCTAGAGGAAGGCAGAGTTTGAGTTCTCAGTTTCTCATTGGTCTGTAGGGTTGCCTAGCAATCTTACAAGGCCACAAACTATTTAAAGAAGTATTCCCCTAATAGGGTTGTACTTGAGCAGAGTTCAGAAGGAAATGAGATTCTAAGAAAGACAAAGTGAGAGTATATTCCTAGTATTTCAATTGATGAACTAAAAAGAAAATTGGAGCTGATCTCTAAACAAAATAACATTAGCAGGGGTATACTTACCTGTCAATAAATGGGTCAGTGGTTTCCTTCCATTCATGTCAAAGACCCCAAGGAGAAAGACAGCTCCCTTTTTTATAGGTTTTTGAAGAGTATAGAACCAAGAATATAACAGGGTAGATAACATCATGGGATTAAGGGCAACATGACTGATTACAGGGAATAACATGATTGTTTGGAAGGTTGATGAGGGCTAGCAATCACCTTCTGATGAGACTTAAGAAGTGCTCATTGTAAGATTATAAGTACAAATAGTAGCCCAGACTTAGATATCAAATCAGACATCTTTGAAGGATAGTAGGCTCTTTGAGTTCATATATGTTCTCCACTGTCAGTTAGATTCCTTGAGGCAGGAGAGCTGATTTTTAAAAGTTAATCCATTAAAGGCCAGCTAAAAACTCTGAACTAAATTCAGAGGTAAAGAATCATGCCCTAAGCATTTATAGGACGGAATCAATTACTTGTAAATGGGAACAATAAATAGATGATATAGAATCAGTTTTAATCTTCTCATTGTCATGGGCAAGGTACAGAGATGGGAGATGGAGTGTCATATGTGAGGAACATGAAGAACACCATGGAATGCAGGAAAGGGAGTAAGACAAGTTTGGAAAGGTACATTGGGTACAGATTGTGAAGGGCTTAAAAAGCTTAGTAAAGGAGTTTATATTTTATTTTAGAGGCAATGGGAAATCATTGGAGTTTATTGAGTAAAAGAATAACATGTTCACACCTGCACTTTAGGAAAATCACTTTATCAGCCATGTGGAAGAATAACTGATAAAAGATAAGATGGAGATGAATTAGGACATAATTAAAAAGGTAGTAAGTGTCAGATCTGGATTTTGAATAGTCATCTAAGGCCAAAAAAAAGACAACTAATTATGTATTAAGAGACAGGTAGTGTCTTTGTCCTGCTATTTCTTTTTACTTATCTCTTTGTCTCAGGCCTTTCCTTTCTAGACCTAATCTTGTACCTTTTTACTCTGCCCTCCTCAGACTCCCTGTGTCACAGATCTTTCTTTCCCTCATACTTTTTCTAGCTTCTGATACTGATAGAAACTTTGTTTTTTCCTGAAAACTCATTCCTAGAAACCTAATATTTTTCAGTGCTGGCCATTATGTTTCTCAAGCCAAATGACCCATTACAGCAGAAAAAGAAAAGATATTCTTTTGTCCTGGACTATCATTTTCATTCAGCAGCTTGTCCTTTGATATATACTCCATCTCTGTCATTCAGTTCAGATCTTCTGTGGTCATCAATTAGGCTCCAGGCCACTCTCTGTTCTTTCTCAGAGTTCAATGTCTGTTTCACAACCTTCTTGTCTACCATGGGCTGATGGCCCATCTTTCAAGAAGTTGGAGGAAGACTTTGCCTGAACTGCCAGCATACCATAGCTAGGGAGAGAAGCAGAGAAGGACTGGAAGATCTCTCTTCAAGAGGAGTTTGGGGCTAGAATTACTTGTTTGTAACCCCCACCCAATCTCTATGCACTAAAGGTATGACAGGTTCAAAAGGAAAAGTGGCTTCTGTAACACATGGAAATCTAGAAGTCCCCAGTTTATTTAGTTTGAGGGTAGAAACCCCAGGTTTTGACCTTGTCACAGGAGAGGTTTCCCCCTGAGGGGAGGTCCCACTTCACTAGACAATAGACATCTACTTCAGGTGGGAGGCAGACCCCATCCAAAGTCAAGTAGCTCTTTTGTCTCCAAAAGCCTTTCCCAGTATACCACACCCTCCTTCCAAGGATGGACCTTCAGCTTGTGAGACTGACCTGCTACCTATTGTGCCAAAACTGAAGTGGATGTCTATTGTCTGGTGAAGTGGGACCTCCCCTCAGGGGGAAACCTCTCCTGTGACAAGGTCAAAACCTGGGGTTTCTACCCTCAAACTAAATAAACTGGGGACTTCTAGATTTCCATGTTGACACTTCCTTGATCTTTCCCCATCATATTAGTCCCTGCTTCCAAATACTAGTTATACCAAAGACCATCAGAAAGAGCCAATAATGAATCAATGTATTCCCCCAGGCAAACAACAAACATAGGAGAAGCAAAATGGACAGGAAATACTCAAGTAAAGGAGCTTTTTAGCTAAAAAATTAAAAATCTCAACCCAAATCAAGAGAGAGAACAATCTCACACAGAAGTCATCTTTTAGCAGTTACTAGAATTGCAGGCTCAGGAGTGTAGGAAAATGAAAAGAGCTAATTTCCACAGATCTGCCACATAGAAAACTATTGTCTGGCATTCAAAGTCTTCCTCCCTTGTTTTCCTAGAGTTCAGAAAAATCTTGAAAACCTACTGACTTAAGTTCCTTAAAGCAAGTCTGAAGCCTGCAGGCTTGGCCCTCATCAGGAATCTCATCAAGGGCTGAGATAGGGGCAGCTAGATGGCTCCAGATAAAGAGCTAGGCCTGGAGAAGGGAGGTCCTGGGTTCCAATTTGCCCTCAGACACTTGCTAGCTTTGTGATCCTGAGCAGGTCACTTAATCTTAATTGCCTGTCTTTCACTGCTCTTTAGCCTGGAAACCTACACTTAAGTTTAATTACAAAGCTGAAGGTAAGGGTTTAAGGAAAAAAAGCCAAGACAACAGCTGACAAAACTGCCCCTAGGCTTGGGTGGAATCCGAGTTACACCATTCTGATAAACATTCATAAAAAGCATTTCAATTTCCTGGAATGAACTTTTTTTTTTAATCACCCTCTTTTAGAAACATTGTTTTTCTTCAAGGTTCAGATCCTGTCCTCTCCCCCATGAAACCTCCCCTGATTCTTTCCCTTCCTCTCTACACAAGTTGCTAGATCTCTTCATCCTCAAGTTGTCTTGGTTTATTCCTCAAAAGAATGCAAGTTTCTTGAAGTTTGGCATTCGTGTTTTTGTTTTCTGTCTCCAACATCTAGCATAGCACATAGTGGGCATTTAATAAATATCTGTATAATTGAATTGTATTGTTATGGGTGGGAAGGATACCTTTTACAAGAATGCAAGACTCCAAAACTTAGCTTAAAAACAAAAAGAGAAATTTATTAATTTAGAAAGTAATGTTGAGAATGGCCAGAAGGATAGCAAGGTGGGACAGCAAGATGCGGAGCAGTTCCTGGGAGGACAGCATGAATGGGAAGGCTATTCCTCCATGGGGACAGCATGGATGGAAAGGCTGTCCAGACTTCAGTTCTGGGGTTTATATACTCTTTAGATGCTATGTCCTGGTGTGCACGTGAACTAGAGTATTAGTCCCTCAGGCATTTAGTGGGGTGAGGTGGTCATCTGACTGGGGCCTGCCTGGAGGCATAAAAATTCATCTCTTTATCCATCTTAAGTCTATCGGACTTTCAAAGGTAGACAGTCATCTCAGGACCCTAGGTGGGATCACTGGGTGTTTCTAGGTTAAGAGTCACAAGGATGCAAAGGCAAGGGAGTTTCCTTGATAATAGTTCCCCTGGGTTTCTGGGGGTACAGTGCCCATGTCAGTATAAGATAATAGTTCTGTGATGCTATTCTAAAAATTGCAGTATTTTGCATAGGTTTAAGATATAGTAATCCATGAACTATGGCCACTCCCAAGGATACTAGACTCATTCAGAGTTGGCCTGATTCTAGGAGTTTCATCTATAAATTTCTAATTTCCCTTCTTGTGTGGCTTGTTAAAGCTACTGAATTGATAATTAAATTATGAAATGGGGGCTGGTATACTCAGTTCTTTGGGTACTTGCTGAAAAAGACTACAACTGGTAGTGAGAAACGGGGCAGAGAGACAAGCAGTGAAAAGTGGGAAGGAATATAGAAGGAAGAAGATAGTGAAAGGAAATAGCATGCATGGGAAAGGGAAGAGGCAGAGAATATCACTCACATCATGAATGGGTGATTTGGGTGTACTTAGCAGGATGTACCCATCAACTTGTAATCTGAGGTACCCCAAAGTCTGTGTTTATTTGGGATCTAGCAACCCCAAGTTTAGTTAGCTTGAAAGATGAAGACCTCCAAGTTTGCCCTTTTGTACTGTGAGAATCTGCCTCTAGGGAGGTCACAGATTCTCCCAGTCTCAGATTGGATAATAGATTTTATGACATTTAATGGTCCTAGTTAGGTGGAGTTAGCAGGCTTTAATCAAATGCTAAATATCCTTTTGTCCTCAAAGTTTCTCTTATTATATCAGAGCCCTCTCCCAGGAGGCCCAGGCCTGGTCAGGATTTTCCCCTACAGTATCCCTGGTAAGCTTTGCACCCTAGCCTCTGGCTATGCTTCCTTTCCCAAGCCTGTCAGTGCAGTTTGAACATTCCCATTTCCTGGTAGTCATGGTAATGTCAATCCTATTTCCCTGACCCTGGGTCCCCCCAAAGGTATATAAGTTCCCCAAATTCTTTTGTTCCCCAGAGCTATCACTTAGCATGGTGTCACGCCCATGGATACTGTCTCCAGAGTCCCAGGGTGTGTAGACCCTGTAAAAGTCTTTGGTGTTGGTTGAGGCTGAAATATGGGAACTATCCCTTTCCTGATTAAAGACTTATACTGTTTTTTCTGACTACTTCAGTAATTCTGTGTTATTTCCAAGTTAACACACCCTGTGTAGATGGAAGAGGGTTGGGGTGGGAGGATTGTGGAGCCTCATTTTTGTAGGGTTAAGGGAAGAGACAAACTCTTTTAGGTACTGGGATAAAGGGATTAGTTCATTAACATATCCAGAGCATTTCAAAGTTATCAGTAAAACTTAGAAGTCTATATGTCCATGTCATCTCAGTTATCACTACCTTTATGATGTTTGCCTGTTCTGGAGCTGTGGAGATATGGAAATTACATATCATGACTAGAACCCTTGACAACAGTGCTTACATGGGTTCTCCTGATTCAGCACACAAGTTTTTAGTAAAAATATCTTAAAATTTTATAAATTATGCTCCTTTGATTTTTCCCTCTGCTACCTAATTTACTGCTAAAATTTATTGACTAGAGAAGGGGGGAAGGGGTGGTTAAGGGGATTGGAACAAGATGCAACTTTAGTAAAGCCACCTAGATTAATCCAAGATCATCCAAAAAATTTAGGTTACAATTTTGTGTGTAGCATATTCCATGTGTGGGTGGCAAAGTCTCTAAATATTACCTGGCATTCAACATATGATTAATGGCTATGGAAAATCTCTTATTTTGCTCTACAAAAAAATACATATGACATTGTTCATAAGCACTCAGGAATAGAGAAGCCTGTCAACTTGAAATCTGGACACCCTAAGTTTACCTCTGCCCCTTGAGAAATTAAGTACCAGGGCTCTGTGTAGCGGTCAAATATTAGACCTATCCCTTTCCTGATTAAAGCCTGGATTTTTGCCGAGTCCTTTAGTAGTTCTGTGTTATTTCCAAGTTAAAAAGCATAAAGTATTCAGAAAACCCATCAGTTGACCCCCAGAAACAAACTACATGTGGGGTTTCTGTCAGAGAAAATGTCTTTCATTCCACTAAATGTCTTTTCCATAGTACTGTATAGTCTCCTCAAGATTCATACTACAAGTCTGATTTATACTTCCCTGAAAAAGTGCTTTGAAGCTTGCTAAATATGCAAAACATCTTATTGTAGTTGAAATATTCATGTAGCTCATGTGGCATGCTAGACAGGAGCCACATAGACTGTATTCTTTCTTGAAGAAGCATGGTTATTTCTTACTCTTTCCTACTGCTGCAATAGAAATTCTCGATCAGAAACATCCTACATTTAAAATCTCAAGGTCAGGAACCCCTGAATTAGGGATTTTGATCCACAAGGGAACTCTCAGAGTTAATACTCTTCAAAAAATCTCTTATCTTTGCTAGAAGGCTAGATTCTAGTATCAAAATACCCAAGATATTTAAAATCACACTCTAAGCAGAAGTTTCTAACAATGTCCTTGAAGACCTTGGGCTAAATGAGTAAGGGACTCATGTCTCCCTGACATGTTTCCCTGCTGTGTCACATTTGTTGTTCAAGGATTTAGTGGGTGTTGGGGAGGAGAGAGAGACTTCAACTCCCTATTCTAATATACTTTGGAAGAATACACAAAAATTAAGTGAATCTTAAAACTGAGACTTATATTCAGGGATGGCCTATGAGGAAATTTGTTTTGTTGTATGCATATTTAAGGTTTTATTTTTCGTTTTTGTTTATTCATTATTTTTCAATTGGGTAGAGTAAGGCACAGTGAGAAGTGATTATAAACAATTAAAAGCTCTCCAACATCATATCCCCCCCCATTTCTTTAAATTCATTTTATTATACAATTTTTTCATATACATTTTCTTGACTGACGACTCAGAAAGTCTCTGATAATTCTTCCCTTTCCCCACCCTAGTGCCTATTGCCTAATGCCAGATGATTATTTTGACCCTTAATCCCCACCTATTTGAAAATGACCAAGTTATCTACTCCAATCTTCAGTTCCATTATATTTCTCAATGATCACTGTTTAAGAAGAGACATTCACACCAGCTGGATGAGCAGGGAATGATCAGCTACAAACCTGCAGTTGGCATAGTGGGTCAATGGATCTCACCATCAGTCCTTCCATTGCTCCCTAACATCTACCATGTCTTATCATCTGACTGACCATGATGCCTTCTGGATCATTGGGTATTGTCATCTGACCTGTAGATGAACCCATGTTGTCTGTCTTCCCTTTGAGAGCTGGGGCTGCCTTGCTTTTCTAGTTTATTATAAGGACCGGCCTGCAGTCCCTATATATTTTTTACCTGTGGGTAAAAACCTGAGGAGAAGGGAGACTAAGGAAATAGGTGAATAATAAAGACTCAGAGACAACAAGTTAAAACACATAGGGAGAGGCATGAACTCCTTAATATTTCCCTTGGATAATTAATTAAAGGGAAACATGAGGAATAAGAAAACATGTGGGGAGTAACAACTCCTTAATTCCTCCTATGGACAAGAGAGTCCAAGCATTAAGAGGAAGCATGGGGGCAACAGCATCGTGAGGAAAGAGAGATCAGCAGGAAAAGATAGGACAGAGAAGTCAGAAGATCCAGGAAAGTAAGAGAGAGATTCGAGCTTGTTCCCCAGTATTTATTGGAGGTTTTAGGATTGTGGATTGGGAGGTGATCAATGAATACGTAACATGGCATAGGTTTTAATATTGGTTGAATTGACAATGACAAGATCAAAGAGGTGGAGATTAACCTGACATACTCCTTGCAAAGGAATGTGGTCTGGCAAGGTGTGAGCTAGGCTCCTATGGCCAATCAGGAATTCTCTTGTCCTTTGGACTGTAACTTCTATACAATGATCATTAACTGATCTGACCAAGTATCTGGTAAATGAATATATATGATACAATATCAATACATCAACCATACTTCCCAGATGCTAACATGCCTGATATGCTACATTTATCTTCAGCATTTAGGTGTGCTTGGCACAGAGTAAGCACTAATAAATGCTTTTCTATTTAATTTCTCTTAAAATCTTACTCCTTAATCCTCTCTAATCATTTGAACCAGTTCTTTGTCTTCAGTCTTATCTCGAATGAATCCAGTTTTTTTTTTTTGCTTTCAGCTTGAATCCTTTTCTCCTTTTCATTCTACAACAATCTCCTACAGAGCTAATTCTTTCCCCGCATACTACACTGCATTAGAAGAGAGTAGTTTAGATAGGCATAGTGGAGGGAGGAGTGCATTCCAATGTGACAGAAGACATTCTTATGGCATGTTTGTAGAATTATGAACAAATGCCTTATATATCCAGGGTTCAGGAACATGCACTAGTCATGAAGAACTCTAGCCCCATCCCTTTTGAAGTCCTACCTAGAAAAATCATTCAAAACATCAAAGCACCTGATATAAGAGTGAAGTGAATTATCTTTTTTTGCCAGGGCTAGGTTGACAAATATGCCCTTAGATATTGAACCTTCATAAGCATGGAGAAAGGAAAATGGCATAGGAGCCAAAATCTGAGACAAATGAGAGCCATAAAACAGAAAATGGGAGAAAATATTTGTGGTGTGCAGCATTGAGAGTGATAGTACATATTAGGCCAAATGGCCAAGGTTTCTTGGGGTTTCTCAAGAGAATAATTATCCTCTGCCCAATCAGGCAGTCATGAAGCTGGGTAATAAGAATTTTGTTGTTGTTCAGTGATTTCAGTCCAGTACATTATTATTATTCCTGAATTTCAAGTTTAAATGTTTTTGATATATAAAGGCAACATTATTTTCACAGTTACTGTTAAAGAATCTACTTACTTTATGCTTCCTCATCTCTTGGAAGTAGCTAGATATTTTGCTACTAAGTGTTTCCCCAAGTGCCTGAGGCAAGGGGTCCCCATTCTTCAGCATAAGGTATCATCTCATTCTGAAGGCTGGGTTGAATCACTGTACTGGGAAAGTATTATGGGTGAAACTGGTTCTTCCCTCTGGTTGTCAGTGAACCCCTGTTCAAGGAAACAATTATTTTTTATATTGGGGAAAGTGTACTGAATTTGGAGTTGTTACCTGGGTTATCTGTGTGACCTTAGGTAAGTGGTTTACCTTCTCTAGGACTCCGTTTCCTCATTTATAAAATTTAATGCCACATTTATGAAGCCGGCATGGACAAGGACCCATATGGAGATCCTGTCCCGTTCACCTCAGGAAACCCGCGGAGGCCTACTTGTGTACCAATATCATAGGGGTGACCAGAAGGAAACAGGAAGACGCGGCCTAGCCCATAAAACCAGTCTCACCTGCTGAATGCCCCGCCCAACCAGGCCTAGCTGAACTTGCACAGCCTGAAATTGGCCTCAAGTGCTAGCCCAAATCCATCATGGCGGGCAAAGCGTCAGTCTCTGCCCACAGAGATTTGGTTCCGGTTAAGGAACCAATCGGAGGGTTGAAGGTACACCAAGGCCCCGCCCTCTTCCTGCACGACCTGAGGCGAAGTGGTCCGGCGGCCATATTGGATTCGGGCGGAAGTGGCTAATAGAACCCAAGCACAGTAGCCGGGATTTTTAGTTCTGTTGTAGAGAAGTCTTCGGAGATGCCTTTCGGGGCCGAGGCCTGACTAAGAATAATCGTTTCCGCTGCCCACGGTGAGGGACAGAGTAGAATGGCGCTCGTCCTAGAGCTCGGCGCCAATGTCTGAAGGCTGCCGGAGGAAGGCCGCTCTAGTGCGATTCCGGGTTCTTCCGCCTCGCTGGTGGAGTCGGAGGGACCAAAGCAGGCGTTCTGTCCCGTTTCCGGGGGCGTCTCTATGGTGTCGGCTGGACCGAACTCTGGTCAGCGGACACTGGGGCAGCAGCCTGGAGGGGCGGGGGGAAGGTCAGGGGTCATAGGTGGTGTTGGTGGCTAAGCAGGGGCCGACCCGAACCAGGATCCTCTGCCTCTTGGCGCTGCAGTCCCAGCAGGTGAGGGTACCTTGCCTTTCGCCGCCTGTCGTCGTCTAGGTTGGGGTTGGGGAGCCGTGACCCTGGCGGGTGCGTGGGGACACCGCCCAGGACCGAGCCGACGGACGGGACTTGGATCTCGCAGCCCTGGGGACGAAAGGGGCACGCGCTAGGAAGGCTTGGGGCGCACGTGAGGAGCCCGGGAACGGGTCCGCAGGTTGACTTTTTCGCCTGAGTCCCGGAAGGGGAAGGGGAGGCTGGACTGGAGGGCAGGACCCCGCCGGGTCGCCTCTTCACCGGGAGCCTTTGGGGCCGGTGCAGACTTCTTTGCTGCAGCCTAAAGCCCAGTTTGTGCTTCCTGCTTCTCGGGCTTGTAGGAGTCGAAAGTCTTTTCCTGTCTTCTCTGTTTTTAAGGACTACAAGGCACTTCCACGATTAAAATCCTAGAACTGAACCATGCCAGCACGCCTGGCATTTCTTTTTAATCGGCCCCGGTCTAGTCAGTTTGGAGTTGACTTTAGCCAAAGGGCGAAAAACATGTTCCATTCGGAAAACAGAGGGAATGAGGGTCAAACATGCCCCTATCAGCAGAGTGAGTGATACTAGCTGCACTGTTCCGAAACTTGGGTCGCATTGTTTAGGATGCATTATAGTGGGAAGAGTTAAGAGCTATTAGGTGGTGCTGGAAATGAGACCCAGACCTGGAGTCCGGAAGCCTCAGATTCTTGAGTTCTTATAAGGCTTCAGCTTGAGAGGAGGCAGATGCGACTCAACCACAGTAACTAGTTAATCTAGAGGCCTTGCCATATTAAAGTTGATTCAGAAATATTACAGCTACTCGGGAAAGCAATAGCATAGAATAATAGATTAAGCAAATAACCTGATTAAATAGGATTGTGTTGTTAAATCGTGTCTGATTGAACTCCATTTGAGGTTTTCTTGGCAATGATACTGGATCGTTTGTTATTTCCTTCTCCGCTTCATTTGACATATAAGGTAACTGAGGCAAACAGGGTTAAGTGATTTGACCAGGTCACATAGTGAACTCAAGAATCTTCCTGATTCCACGGCCCTGCACTCTGTCCACTGTGCCACTTCCCTACCCTAAGAGGATAGTGACATAACATTAAAATGATTTTCATTTAGAACTTGTCTGATATTTTATCTGATCTTGAAGTATTTCAGAATCTCATTAATTATATAAATTTTAGGATTTTCCTTAAAGGAGTTATATAAACAATTTAAAACCAAGTTTCAGAATAGTATTTTTAATTTTACAAAGCATTTCATAACTTAATGGCTAGCATTTATGAGGCACTTTTAAGTTTGCTTAGTGTTTTACAAATATCTCATTTTGTCCTTACAACAATCCTGACAAGTACCTGCTATTGTTGCTCCTATTTTATAGATTATGGAAATGAGGCAGATAAAGGTTAAGTGACTTGCCTAGGCAGAATTTGAACTCAGGTTTTCCTGACTGAAGTTCCATTACCATAGAATTTGAGAATTGTCTGTTTTTGTTCTGAAACTAAATTTTGACTCATTTTTTCCTCTCAATAGTATTGCCTTAATTATCAATTTAATAACAATTTATTAGTGAGGTCAAGAATGAAAATGGAAAAAAAATCTTTTGAGGAAGCTAGTCTGGCTGTTTTACTTCAAAGCTAATAAACATTGTTTTTTTTTCCCCCCTCTGGAGCTATGAGAGAATTCTTGATGTGGAGCTTAAGTCCAAGGGACATGTTATATCTTCAGTCAATAATCTTGCCCTTTACCCTCTAATATTCTTTTTTTTTTTAAATAAGGCAATGGGGGTCAAGTGACTTGCCCAGGGCCACACAGCTAGGAAGTGTCTGAGGTCAGATTTGAAACTAGGGCCTCTGGTCTCTAGATCTGGCTCTCAATCCATTTAGCCACCCAGCTGCCCCCTACCCTCTAATATTCTTAACCAAAATGGTGCACGTTTTAAAAAGTACTGATTTTCATTATCTGGACATCTTAATAGGACAGTGTTTGTAATATGCAAAGCATTAGAATTATTTTCTTTAGGAATTTGTGGGTATACTTTTCAGCAAACTATGGTAATGGATAGTTTTCTTTGACAATGATAACAGTAGTCAAGATTCAATACAGTAAAAGCTTTCCTTGGTTGTGTAGCATCATTCTCTGAAATAGGATGTTTTCATCAGACTACTGACATTAATGCTAGTTGACTTGGCAAACTGGACGTGGTCTTTGCTGTCAGGCATATATAGTAAACTCTTTGCAAATGCTTTTGATTAATTTATTATATTTGATCATATTAACTAGCAAATTCACATTGAAGCCAAATAAATGTTCAGGGGATATGTGAATTCATCATTTGGGTGTTTCCTTAATTGATGCAAATTAAAATGTATCTATTCTTTAGGTCTTTATCCCTACCTTAAAGTTGTATGACTGGGATCAGTGCCACATACTCCGGTGGTCTCCTGCAGGAGCAAGGAGGTTATCTATCATTTAACACTTTTACCATGTGAGGAGCCCATCCATTTCAAGCAACATTTCTTTGATATGGTATCTTTTACCAAACTTCTTGCTAACTCATTTGTAATATTTTGCAGTCTGTTTTATATATCTCCACCATTTTTGCAACAGTCATTTTCATGTCTGTTTTATATATCTCCACCATTTTTGCAACAGTCATTTTCATTCCATGTCTCTTAACAATTCAAAAATACTAGAATATTGATATTTTTTCTTTAAAATATTTTTCCATGGTTACATGATTCATGATCTTCCTCACCCTTTCCTTTCCCCCTCCCAGAACTGATAAGCAGTTCCACTGGGTTATACATATATCATTGTTCAAAATCTATTTCCATGTTATACATATTTGTAGTAGAGTGATCATTTAACATCAAAACCCTAATCATATCCCCATTGAACTACATGATCGATTATATGTTTTTCTTCTGCATTTCTGTTCCCACAGTTATTTCTCTGGATGTGGAGATTCTTTCTCATAAGTTCCTCTTGATTGTCTTGGGTCATTGCATTGTTGCTAGTAGATTAGTCCATTACATTCAGTTGTGCTGTAATGTATCAGTCTCTGTGTACATTGTTCTCCTGGTTCTGCTTCTTTTGCTCTGCATCAGTTCCTGGAGTTCTTTCCAACTCATAGAAATCTTCCAGTTCATCATTCCTTTCAGCACAATTTATTCAGCCATTCCCCAATCAAGGGACACCTCCCCCCCCCCCCCCATTTTCCAATTTTTTGCCACCACAAAGAGCATGACTATAAATATTTTTATACAATAATGGTATAAACCCAGCAGTGGTATGGCTGGGTCAAAGGGTAGGCAGAGAATATTGATATTAAAAAGATGAGCCTTGTGAGCAGCTGGGTGGCTCAGTGGATTGAGAGCCAGGCCTAGAGATGGGAGGTCCTAGGTTCAAATCTGGCCTCAGACACTTCCCAGCTGTGTGACCCTGGGCAAGTCACTTGACCCCCATTGCCTAGCCCTTACCACTCTTCTGCCTTAGAACCAATACATAGTATTGATTCCAAGACAGAAGGTAAGGGTTTAAAAAAAAATGATGAGCCTTATGTATAGAGAGGAGCTTGAGGTCCTTTAAGGTTCCCCAGCAAATATTTATTTAGCACTTAGTATGTGTCAAGCACTGTGGTAAGTATTGGGCATACAAAGAAAGTTAAAAAACAGTTCTTGCTCTCAAGGAGCTCACAGTCTAAAGAGAGAAACGGCATGCTAACAGCTATGCCCAAATAAACATATCTACAGGAAAATAAAGAAAATAAACCCAGAGTAAAGGCACCAGCAGTAAAGGGGATATATGCATGTGAGTGAATTCCCTAAAGGCAAAATAAATATCTCTTGAAAATGTGGACTTCTTTTACATATATAGCATGTATTGTTTTGTATGTACATTTTGAGAGAAACTCCTTAGGATCTTATGCCAAAAACAGACTGCTTTTCAAAACTGTCATTTTGTTTTCCTGTGCCTAGCTAAAATTTTGTCAGACCAGCTTTTAAAAATCATAAAGAGTAATATCAATTATTATAATTTATTTGAGTACCTGAGTACATTTTTGCAGTGCCTTTTTTTACAAAATGCTTTATGTACATGCACCCATTTTTATTCTTATAGCAACCTGTCAGACAATGGAAATATTATTACCTTTACTTTAAAAAAGGCCTCTAGCTGGTTGGGTAGGTACTTATCTTTGGGTACCTTATCTAAGGACATCTAATTACACCAGATGGGTAGTATTGGAAGAGGAAGCTTACCATCTGCTGAGATGACACATCCATTTGAGAATTGAGGATCAAGAGACAGGCTCATAGGTTATTTCACTTAACCACATAAGAGTTGGGTTTTGAATTCAGACTCTCTTACTGTAAATTCAGAGTTCTTTGTGTATACTACCTTGTCTCTTATCAGAGTTCATAGCATCAGATTTAGAAGTGAAATGGACCTAGTTCAACTCTTTTTTACCTATGAAAAACATAAGACCCATACATATCCCTAATGAAGGGGAGTATACACCTTGTTCACCATCCTTCAATCAATCTGCTAGCTTAGGAACTAGGAACAATTTGTGATATAGGGCTTAATTTTTAATGAGAATTTCTAATAGGGACATATCTAAGTATATAATACAAGAATAGAATAAAGAAAATATTAAATAATTAAAAGATTTGAGATAGAGGGTACTGACTGACAGGGGTGGGAGAGAAGGGGGGAGCCTGCAACCAGTGGATGGCTAGAGGTCTACCTACACCTGGGTGGACAAGGGGGCAATCTTTTATAGAGTGGTGGTCTGGCATTAGGTAATCTGAGTTATCTCTATTAGGCAAAGTTGGTTACTAGTGTCTAGATGATTGGATGTCCCTAAAGGGGCTGGCTTTGGGGGTGGGGACTTTTGGTTCCCAGGCTTTTTGTCAGGTCACAACATGGAGTAGAACAGCTACTTTTTTCTAGAGTTCCAGCAGGTACAGGGGAAGGAAAGGCTTTGGTCCAGGCAGGGATTGGGGAAGGGGAAAAGAAAGTTTTGTTTCCAGGCTCTATCACTAACAACTGCTTGAAGAAAGAGATTCTGCTTGACTGAAGTGAGGAGAGGGAATGCCTTCCAAATATAAGGGACCATGAGTGAAAAGGCATTGGAAATGAGAGTTGTATGTGAGGAGGCCAGTTTGGTTGGATCACCATGTGTGGGAGAAGGAAAGACAGGTTAGGCAAGGTTTTGAAGAACTAAAAGGTCAACAGTTTTTTTTTTTAATTCTATAGTAAATAGTTTATTGAGTAAGGCAGTAACATTGTCAGATATGTACTTTAAAGAAAACACTTGGGCAACCATATGAAAGATGGATCAAAATGGAAAGAGAATTGAAGCTGTTGTATTAATAAGAGTGAATCAAGGGGAAGACAGTGTCACATGTGAGAGATGTTGTGGAAGTAGAGGGAGCAAGGTTAAACAAATGATTGGATATGAGAATTAGAGAAAGATTGTCAAGGATAATGTTGAAACGAGACTGGGAAATAACTACCTTTGACAGAAATAGGAAGTTTGGAAAAGGGGTGGAATGAGAGATGTTAAGAGTTTGAACTTGTCCCCAGCTTGAAATGTCCAATAGGCAATTGGTGATGCAGTACTGCAGTTCAGGGAAAAGACTGGAGCTTGATACATAAATCCAGGTGTCATTGGCAGATACTTCAAGCCTTGGGATCTGAAGAAGTCACCCACAGAGTTGAGACAAGTATTGCCTGCTTGAGGCCTCTTTTGGTTTCTCTTCTTCAGTTTTTTAGGGCTTTCCTCCTCCATACTACTTTATATATATATATTTTGTATCTCTGTGCTTACATGTTGTTCTCTCCAATAGAATAGCAGCATCTCAAGGGCAAGGATTGTTTGATTTTTGTATTTTGTGTGCTCAGTACTTGACATAAAGTAGGTACTTAAAAATGTTTGACCCTAGGTCATCAGACTCCAAATCCAAAGTTCCTTCGGAGCTATCTCAAAGGTCTTATTTTGTTTTATTTCAAGCCCTTCCTTCTGTCTTAGAATCAATACTAAGTATCTGTTCCAAGGGCTAGGCAATGGGAGTTAAGTGATTTGCACAGGGTCACACAGTTAAGAAGTGTCAGAAAAGGTTGTTTTAAAGTGTTCATTTTAAAATAAAAATTCAGAAAGTAGTGTCATGGTTAGTACCTGGTGACTGTCCTTGGGTAATCACTGGTCCTGTGGACACAGTACCCCCTCAGAACTTGTACTCTTATGAAGTCTGTTCTGAAATGTTGACTTCTGTTGAGTGGCTTTCCTAAGAATTAGCCCCTTAGCCTTCTTTCTCCTTGACCCAGGTTTATTTTGGGAAGGCACCATTGTGTGGCTAAGAAGTATAAAAGTTTTCCAGGAATGGGGGACAGATAGCTTTTGCCAACGGATGGGGTAGGAGATGGACAGACTGTCATTTATGGGAATAGGCCAGTCTTTAGATAGTTTTCTGTATAACATTTTGTGGTTTCTTCCTTCATTCTGACTTGTTTTCCAGGTAAACATAACCAAGCAGAAGTGTAGTTAATTATATATCGTGACATGGCAAGAGGGAAGTATATTTTTGTGGGTATCATATAGAAGTAGTGTCCTAAAGATCAAAGGACTGTAAAAATAAGTTTGGGAGCTAAAAAATAAAATATTTAGATGGAAAAACTGTTTCAATATAGGTTCAAAACTTTTCAAAACTGTTTAACTCGCCAATCAGGTTCAAATTGTTTGGATACTTTTGATAGAGATAATCAAAAGTACCCTCAGTGATGAAGTGAAGCTCAAATGTGAACTTCCCTTCAGGGCCAGGTGCAATGATGCTAAAGAGACTCTTATTATAAACATAAAATATTTATTGAAATATATAAGGATAAATAAAGGATTTCTAATTCTAAGGGATTATAAATCCACCCAAATAAACTCCCAGGTTCCACAAGGAACTGCTTCTCCTGTGTTTTACAGGCTACACTAATCCACTCTAATCTGACTAACCCAAATTTATACTATCTAAATAAAATAAATAAAAAACTACTGCTAATAGCCTTATAAGTCTTAACTATGCCTTCAAATTATAAAATGGCAAAGGCTAGCTAGTTGAATCTCAACAACAACAAGAATCCAGTTAGATCCTTCTTTGGTCTTCTCAGAGTTAAACAATCTATAAAAACCACATAGATAGTCAATAGTGTTTCCCAGGTTGGGAAAGAAAAACACTGAGTTCCTTCAGATCTTTCCCTTAGACAAAGAGAGGCAAAGATGTTACCTCCTCCAGCCCTGAGAGAGAGTCTCAGAGAGTGTAGCCAACTGCCAGAGAGAGTAATTGACATAGAAAACAGGTTACAACTGTCAGCAGTTGAAATTAACACTCTCTCAGCTCTGCTTCAAACTCCAGTTCTTTTGAGCAGCCACTTTACTTCTTATCCCTAAACTAATAAAACAATACTTATTTTCTAGTATCATCCTTGCAATCCCCCCCCCCCCCCAGCATATGGAGAGATGAAAAATCCTGTATGCTCACTGTTCTATGTAATTCTAAAGCTATACATTTTGTATAAATTCTGCTTACAATAGTGAAAATGATAGAAGTCATATATAATAGAGAAAATCCCATGGTGATTCTATGTAGCTATTTCACCAGGTTTTCTGAGAGCAGAGATTCTTTGTATCAAGTTGACTGTAGCCAAGGAGAATTCAACTTACTGTTACCACAGTTCACCTCTAGCTCCTTCCACAGACCCCTTGCTGAGAGTCCCAAGTTGACAGTTAGACCCTTAAAATCAGACAGCTAGGTTCTTTGTCCTGTTTAGCTTGCCAAACTGTAAAAATAAATTTGCAAGCTAAAAAATAAAATATTTAGATGGAAAAACTATTTCAATATAGGTTCAAAACTTTAACTCGCCAATCAGGTTCAAACTGTTTGGTTACTTTTGAGAGAGGTTATTAAAAGTATCCTCAGTGATGAAGAGAAGCTCAAATGTGAATTTCTCTTCAGGGCCAGGCGCAAGGATGCTAAAGAAACTCTTATTATAAACATAAAATATTTATTGAAATATATAAGGATAAATAAAGAGTTTCTAATTCTAAGGAATTCTAAATCCGCCCAAATAAACTCCCAGGTTCCACAAGGAACTGCTTCTCCTGTGTTTTACAGGCTACACTAATCCTTCCTGATCTGACTAACCCAAATTAGTCTTAACAGACTTTCTTTGGTCTTCTCAGATATAAACCAATCTATAAAAACCACAATAGTCAATAGTGCTTCCCAAGTTGGGAAAGGAAAACACTGAGCTCCTTCAGATCTTTCCCTCAGACAGAGAGGCAAAGATGTTACCTCCTCCAGGCTTGAGAGAGAGTCTCAGAGTGTGTCTCTGCCAACTGCCAGAGAGAGTAATTGACATAGAAAACTGGTTATAACTGTCAGCTATGCTTCAAACCCCAGTTCTTTTCTCAAGCAGCCATTTTAATTCTTATCCCTAAACTAATAAAACAATATTTATTTTCTAATATCCTTACAGGACCCAAGGTGGATGCTGCACATGGCTGAAATATTAGGATTCTTTTATAGTAGTTTCTTATGCCATCCAGTAATTAAAGAAATAAACTTTCAAGTAAATTGCACAGGCATTTTGTTCCACTACTAGCATGACAGCCAGAAGAAATTTAATATTTTTAACATGTGATTAACACATTTAGTACTTTGCTTTTGTCTGGAACATAGTAAGTGTTTATAAAATGCTTTGCCGATTGGTCTACCTATATGTAGCATTTTAAACAAATATATTTGGAAGCAAATTCTTAAGTAATCTAAAGAAATCTTTCTCATTCGTAAGAACTTTTCAAAATGCCATTTCATGCTTAGCATATATGGGAATCATTTAGTAAAAATGGAAGTTGGACAAGAATCTTTTGGGGACTTTGGACATTATGGGAAAAAAGTTCCTTGCACAAACTTTAGGGACAGTGGCAGGGGAACAATTAAAGTTTTTGGAAGGTGGTCAGCTAGGTGATTTAGTTGGCTAGAGAGCCAGACCTGGAGGCAGTTGGTCTTGGGTTCAAATTTGACCTCAGATACTTCCTAGCTATATGGCCCTTCAGATGTCACTTAACCCTAGTTGCCCAGTCTTTTACTTTTGCTTGTTTGCCTTGGAATGGACACTTAACATTGATTCTAAAAATGAAGGTAAAGAGTTTTGTTTTATTTTGTTCTTAAGAAAAGAAAGTTAGGGGTGTAACTTTAACCAGAAAAATTTTATTTGAAATATTTTAAGTACATTTGAGCTCAAGCCTTATTTTACCACTTTATTGGCATTCTTCTACCCTCCAGTTTTTTGCTCAGTGATTATTAGTATTTATTGAAGGTTGCTGAGAATCTAGGTCATTTGGCTTTTTGTTTAGAGAACCATTTAATGAAATAAGCAGGAAATTAAGTGTTAGGTTCTTTTGGGAAAATTGTTGCATATAATTTATTTGGGAATAAAGAATAATGTTTCCTACTTTCTGATTTACAGAGTACTTTACAAATATTATTTCATTTAATCTACAACCCTGAGAGGTATTAACCCTATTTTATAGATGATAAAACTGAAGGAGATAGAGGTTAAGTATTTCACCCAAGGTCACAGAGCCAGTTAGTGTTTGAGACTAGATTTGAAATTTAGGCTTCCTGACTCCAGGTCCAGTGCTCTAGCCATTGTGTCATTTACCTGCCTCACAAAATAGTGGGTGTAAAAGAAGTAATTTGCTCTTTGAAAAAAGTCAAAGTATTGATTTGTAAAAATTATACTGTCTTTTAACTCTTGTACATGCTGGTGTTAAAAAAAGATATTATAAATGTGTCAGAATGTCAAACTCTATATATCTGTAAGTTTATTACTGTACTGAGTATAAAGTTAGTCTTTAGCTGATTTAGAGTAATCTTTCTTCCCTTATATACATTTGATTTTGTACTTCTGTTAATTCTGCTTCTATAATATTATTTGCATGAAATTCTTCCCATATCCCTCTGACAGCACTCAAATAAAGACACTCATTCTCTGCCTGGACTATAGCAATAGCTTCCTGATGGGTTTGTCATATCCATTCCTTCTTTTTTTAATTGACCTTCAATATTGCTGTCATATTACTACTGGACAGTTCTTACTCTTGCATAGATATGATTATATTACTTCTCAGAAGTCTTAAATAAGACTCCCTATTGTCTACCAAGAAAATTTCACTCTTATTTGGAATTTCAGAGGCCTTCCACAATTTGGTATCACTATATTTTCAGGTTTATCTGTTTTATTATAGCTCTCCTCCACTGTACTTATTCTGTACTCCAGCTGACTGTGTATATCTGACCCATCAAACACATCATGTATCTTCCTTTCTTTGTCTCATACTTTTTCTTATGTTTGTAATGCCCTCTTTACCCCCCTTTTTGTCTGTTGAATTCTAATCTATCCTTTAAAAAAAAAAGAAGCACACTCCAATATGTGTGTTCCTCCTTTAGGAAATCTGTACCCTTCCCTGAGTTGAAAATGTTCTTTCAAGCTGCCAGACCTTATGTTAATACTTTGTTACACCTTTATAATGCACTTGTCATGTATTATTTGGTATTGTTACCTTTACCATCTCCTTGTTGCTCTGTCTAGTGGCCTTTTCTCATTAGAATTTTCTCAAGTCCTAATTCTTTTTGAGCTCTGTTGCTGTGTTTGTGTTGACCACCTGTTTCTTCTTGATACTCTCTCCTCTCTGGGTTCTCCTAACAGTGTTCTGTCATTGTTCTGTTTTTTAACTATTGGACCAATCCTTCCTGGTCTCCCACATCAATCTCTATACTCCTTTGGATTTACTTATTACCTTTGTGCAAGGCATATAGCTAAAAACTGACCTCATGTCTCTACTGAGTTCAAGTCCTGCATCAACCTCTAGACATCTTAAATTAAATATGAATAAAACAGAACTTATTATTTTTCTTCCTGATCCAATCCATCTCTTCCTTACATCACTGTTTCCATCAGTGGTACTACCATTTTTCCTGTCACTTTGGTTTATAAAATAAAATCATTCACAACTTTTCTTTTCATTCATTCTCTCACAAATTGTGTCAAGTCTTATCAGTTCCACCTCCTCAATATCTCACATCTGTTTCCTTCTCTACCCATTCCCCAACCATTCTTATTGCTTCTTGCCTGGATCATCACAATAGATTACCTATTCGTATTCCAGCATCCAACTTCTCCTTTACAATTTGTCTTCTACATAGCTGCCAAATTGACATTGCTGCATTGATGATTCATGGGTCTGACCATGTCCCTCTCTGATTCTGGAAGCTTTAGTTCTATGTTGCTAAACTAATGGGCATTTAAAGCCCTTTTTATAATTTGGCTCCAGCCAGTCTTCCAAAATATATTTCCTGTTACTCCTAAAATCTTCTGGGTTCCAGCCAAACTAATCTATTTGCTGTCTCCCATGGTTGAAAGTCCATTTCCTGCTCCTATGCCTTTGCATAAGCTGTTCCCCATTTCTGGAAAATGGCGGACTCCTTTCCGGAATCCTTTCTCCTACTTTTTAGTGTCCTTTTCTACCACCACTCCTTCACTGTATTTATTTTATAAGTATCTGTATTTAATTGCCTACAAATGTGTTATGATTCCCTCAGAAGAATGTAAGCACCTTCAGGAGCTTTTATAATTTATATATCCAACATCTAGCATAATACTTGGCACATAATAGAAACTTAATAAATGCTTTGTTGATGAACAAAATGGTCAATCTGGAAGGCCACGTGGAAATGTATGTTTTAAAATCTACCAAAATGCCAAACAAAAGGTACTTTTAGTACAAACTCCTCTCACATTTCTTTTACTGTATTCTCCTACAAAGATTCCCGGAGTGTGTATGCTGAATAAACTTAGTCCAAAATTCTCAGTCTGGAATGTGGCTCATTGCTGAGCACTCAGTTTTTAATGACAAGTGTTTGGGGTTCAAAGGATTCTAAAAAGCCAAAAGGAGAGACTCTAGAGCTTTTAAAAACCTATAATTCTAATTCAAAAGTCTAAGATGAGTTTTCTGTTTTCTTTTTTTTGTTGTACAGGTGGATTTAATGTACTTGGAAATCTCTTCTCTCCTTTAGGTCTGTGTTTCTGAAAAGAACCTCATCTCAACTTCACTGCTCAAGGGATGGGATCAGAGAATAGTGCTTTAAAGAGCTACACCCTTCAAGAGCCACCCTTTAGCCTCCCTGCTGGACTGGCTGTTTACCCAGCTGTGCTACAAGATGGCAAGCTCGCTTCGGTTTTTGTATACAAGAGAGAAAATGAAGACAAGGTTAATAAAGCTGCTAAGGTACTGTAGAGGAGGTGACTTTACTTAATAACCAGCATCTGCTACTATCTCCATTATCATTTTCTATTTAAAAAAAAAAAACAACTTGAACCCAAGAAAGGACAGATTTCTTTATCTGAAATAAATGAGATGAGAGGGTCCAGGGATTTATTCAGAGCCTACTTTAAAAAATTAATGATTATCAATTTGTGAGGATGTCTCCAGCTGGTGGGAAATTGCCAAGTATAATCTCTAAATAAAGCAGCTTTATAAAAATCAATGTGATGGATTTTGTCATTTACTTTTTTTCAGATTTCAAATGAAAATTTTTGTGAGGCTAATTTTACCTTGCTCAGTTACAGTAACAAGTTGGTCTGTCTTAGGAGAAATATTGAAATATAAATGTTTTGTAAAACTTAATTTATCTTTGCAAGTAGAAATGGAAACTATTTGCCCTTGGAAACTTTGAAGCCTAAACTAAAAAGTGTAAAAGATGGGAATTACTATATTTTACTTTTACTATTTCTGTTAAATTATTCAACAGTTTATCAGTGTAGTAGTTTGTCATTCAGGGAACTAATAAAGCAATTTTTGAGTAATTCCATCTCTTAATGGCACTCCATAGTAAGTGAATTGATTTTGAATGCCTTTGTATTACAGTAAATTTTTTCCTACAGGGAAAAGCTAATTATTAAATCAGATATCCCTAGACAGCTTTTTTATAAAGATCTGAGCTAAACAAATTATTCCTCCCAAAAATGTATTATTAAACTTTCCTGAAGTGAGCAAAATTGTTGTTTCTTAAATATTTGATTATTTTTTCAGCAAGCATGTTGTTTTGGATATTCAATTGCATTTTTAAATGTTACTTATAATTTGAGATCCCTTGTTAATTATTCCTCTTTAATAGGACTTTGATTATAGTGTTACTGATCTTACTTAAAGAAGTTTGTAGTTGTATTTTTGATTTTATTATTATATTGCTTGTTATATAGGGTTCATTTCATGTTGAGTCTTTAATTAGGAATATAATTCCCTTTAATTAAAATGTTCCTATGGGAAATCATGATTTGGTTTATAACAGTCCACTTTATGATATAGTTTCACAGTTATAGTAAAATTGGGGATTACCTATATTAAAGCTAAGTAATTTACTTTTTTTCAAAACCATACTTCCCTTCTGCCCCAATCTATATATTGTTAATAATTTAGTATGTAATGGAAAATGCATTGTATGTTAACCTCCCTCCTCAGTGCAAGATGCTGATATTTTCTGATATAATACTTCCTGAGTCTAGTGTAAAAACTTCTGGAATAGAAAGCAGAAGACCTAGGTTCTAGGCTTGTCTAGGTCACTTATTAAATCATATGAACATTCTGACCTGATTTTGTTTTCTTATCTGTAAAATGAGGATAATAATAACTACTCCTGCCTACCTCACAGGGTTGTTGTGAGGGTCAAATGAATATGTGAAATTGCTTTGAAAAGTGCTATACACTTATGAAGTATTTATCATTGTCTCTTATTCTTTACTTATTTCTTCAGAGTTAATGAAGCTAATAGATCATTCTTTGAAATAGGAATTATGATTTATTTTTTAAGATCCATTCTAAAACTACAATGTACTTTGATTTTAAAATGTTAGTTTTTTTTAAACCAAATGTGTTTTGAAGGGGAGAGAAGTTCCTTTTTAACTGGGTGAACATGTTTTTCTCAGAGTTTGTACAAACAGCAATAGGAGAATTTAATATTTTTACCAAAGATGAGAGAATTTTCTAAAACTAATGGTTAGTGACTTAATACCTCTTAGGACAGGCTACAGGGAAGGAAAAAGAAATGCATGTTAAATGTTTTATGACTTAGCTTTTAACTTAGTTATGGATTACCAAAATATCTGATATCTTGAATAGAAACAGCCATAAAAACATTCATAACATTGGCCCCACGTTGTCTAAATATACCCAAAGAAAGATCAATAATTCTTATATTTCATGGCTCTTTTCTGGAAAGGCATAATGCTAGCACAATGTGCATAATTTGAATGTGATTATTCATTATTGATAAGGAAATTAAAAGTGAACTAATACTATTGAGAAGGATCAAGCCCTTTTTATTATGTTGTAAATAAAATCCAATTTGTGGGAAAGAAAAAAATACTTTTAGCTTTGTCACATGTACTTAAAGCTGGAGTTTCCATGTTAACCATGTATGTTGTAACAAATGTAAAAATTGCTATTTTAGGGGAAGTGAAAATTTGAGGGTAATTTTTCATGAATGATAACATTTAGCCAAGTTAAAAATCAATTGAATGTATATACAAGATACTTGTGGAAAAACCTTTATATAGTACTCATTCTGCCTTCCCGGAGTATTCTAACAATAGGTGACAAAGTTAGGTCTATAGAAGGCTCTTATTCATTAATATATGGACCATTGCTTAATATCGGTTTAGGCCCAAATTCTTTGGTAGCTCTAGCCAGAGTTAAGTTTTAGTGTTCAAAAAGAGAAGTTTGTTTTCCTAAGGAACTATTCAGATGCTTTCATCCTGACCTATAGCAAAATACCAGTTCATGAGTTACAATTTTAATACTTTGAAAAGGAACAATATGAAATTCTTTCTAAATATCTTTGAACTTGAGAAATGTGTGATTTGTTGCACTTGATTTTTAAAAAGTCACTGCCTGATTCACTAAATTACTTTTTAGTAGAATAATTTACTTTCCCCTGGAGTTCTGACTTTTATTCTTGCTATCTATATGACTTTGGTCATTGAACCAAAGTTGTTATGAGGATTGAATAAGATAATATTTGTAAAGCACTTAGCATATAATGCCTGTCACATAGCACCATGTAAATGTTTTCATCATTATCCTCAATCTCTCTGGGCCTTTGTTTCCTTATATGTAAAAATAAAGAAACTCGATAAAATAACCTCCAAGGTTCCTTTTAACTACAAAACTTTGATCTTCTGTTCCTATTCTCAATGAGTTCGATATGAAATTCCAACACATTTGTTTTTACTTAGCATATACTGTGCTGATTCCTTGATTTCCTTAGCAAGTATTGCTGGTTAGTAGTTCTTTGTTCCATAGTAGTTAGGAGTTGGGAGAAGTATAGCTATCACAGTACAAATGTTTGTGGACATCTGAAATAATATCAGATCAGTTGTGCTCTCTGATTATAGAATAATATGGGATATATATATCAAGTCTTCTGATCCTCACCTGACTTTTTCTATCTGTGAATAGAGTATGGTCAGTAATATTTATCATGCAACTATTGTTTTAAGATTTTTTAAACTATCAGCTCACCAGAATAATGGAATCAAAATTCCCATTCAGTTTCAGAGGCTTGAAACATTTGAAGTGCTTGGTTATATCTTTTCACAGGTAAGGTAAGAATCACAAAATTTATTTGAGAATTGAGAGGGATCCCAGTAGCCATCTAATTTAGCCCATATGCAAAAAAAAAGGTATCCCTTTTGATAAACTGATAAGTGACCATTCAATCTACTTGTAGATTAACTCTCCAGGTAGTCCATCTTGTTTTGGCATATCTAATTGTTAGAAAGTTTTGCCTAACATGGAATTAATTTTTTTTTCTGACTTCTAGGACTAATAGAATAAGTCTAACTCCACTTCTACATAGTTTTACATGATTGAATGATTATCATCATTATCCCTAAAAAACATCTCCCCTTATGTGATATGAACTCAAAACCCCAATTTACCATCTTAGTTGCCTGCCTTGAGGACACTCTCCAGTTTAACAGTTTCCATCCTCAGCTCTGACATTCATAACTGATCACATTACTCAGATGCACGATGGGATTATTGCCTTCTTGTTCTTGAAAACTATATCTTTTAATGTAGCCTGAGATCACATTTTAGCTCTTTTTCTTTTTTTTTTTTGGCTTCCATATCACACTGCTGACCCATTGAGCTTGAAATCCTCTAAACCCCCAAGATCTGTTTCAGATAAAATGTTGTCTAATTATACCTCAAGGCTTCATGTTTTAGACTTGAAAAAAAAATTTATAAACCTAAGTATAAAATCTTATATTTATCTCTGTTGAATTTCATCCTATTATATTCAGCCTAATGCTCTGTCCCATAAAGACCTCTTTGAATCCTGAATTAATTCAATGTTTGAGGTGTACCTCTTAGCTTTGTATCATCTGCATGTTGGAAAATCTGGAAAACCAGTTCCTTAGAACTATATGCCAGACAGCCAAAGAGAACATAGATTTGGAATTAAAAGGAACCCCAGAAGTCAATCTAGTCTGAACCTCTTAGAAGAATGAAGTACCCAAGGCCACACAAATAATAAGGGATTAGACATATGATTGGAGCTGAGGTCCTCTCATTCAAGATTGAGTATTATTTCCACTCTGCCATATTGAAGGATGGGCAGTAAGTGCCATTTATATATGGAGATAACACGTTTGCTGGACTATATTTAAATGTCTAACATATACAAGGCAATGTGTAAGAAATGGTCCTTGTTTTCAAAGCATTTGCCATCTATTTTTGTGATATATAAACAGCTGATCATGTGGATATAGTGGCACACAACCAGGGTTTTAGAAGAATATACAGGTTCTGTGAGGATTGGAGTATATCTGGGATATATGGTGGACAGTCCAGGCAAAGGCATGTGGTAGGAGGTGAAGTGCCAAGTTTGAGAAACAACAATTTCACTGCTGAATACATGAAGTGAGCAATGAGAAATGAGATAAAGTAGCCTGGACCCCAGTGATGAAGGCTTTTAAGTACTGGACCAAAGAGTGGTTGCCAGTGGCCTTTTGAATAAAACATATTGAAGGTCCTTGAAAAGCATGATACTGTGGACAAACTTAGACCTTCTGAAAATAATTTTGTAGTTGTGTAGGGAATGGATTGTACAGGTTAAAACTTGAAGGTTGGGTGTCCAATTTGAATACTATTGCAATATTGTAGGTGAAAGGGAATGGGAACTTGAATTGTAGGGATAATAGTGGAAGTGTAAAGATTTAGGATGATAATGCAAATACCAACAACATGGAAATAGGTTCAGATCAAGGACACATGTAATACCCAATGAAATTGCGTGTTGGCTGCAAGAAGAATGGGGAGAGGGAAAGGAGGGAAATTATGTGATTCTTGTAACCAAGGAATAATGTTCTAAATTGACTAAATAAATTGATAAAAAAAAATTTAGGATGAATACAAAAAATGTGGAGGTGAAACTGTCAAGATAGGACAACTGATCAGTTGTCTATATCGGGAAAGGCAGAGTTAATGATGGCAGATTTAGGTAACTAGAAAACTGGTGTTAACATCAATAGAAATAGGAAATGTGGAGGATGGATTTGGGGAAGAGGAAAATTAATCCTACTTTGAATTTGTTGAGTTTGAGGTACTTGTGGAAGATGTCCAGTAGATTGCTGCTGATAGGATACAGGACTAGAACTTGAGAGATAAGGGATGGAAAAATCATCTTCATAGCGATGATAATTGAATCAAAAATGTCATAAAAAATGATGACACCATACCATCAAGATAGGATATGGAGAGAAAGATGGGCCCACGATGAAGCCTTCATTGAGGGCAAATCATGGATAGTGATTACAAGAGGTGATTCAGGTAAAAGAAGAAACCAGGAGAGAGTAGGGACTTTTAAAACTATCCTGCATAAGGAGGTACTCAAGAATGTCAGGTGTTTTGGGGAGGTCTAAAAGGATGAGGGCTGAGGTGAAAAGACTAGGATTTAGCAATTAAGAATAATCCTAGAGGAAGCAATTTCGGTTGAGTAGTAAGTTCAGAAGGCAGGCTAAAGGTTTTGAGGAATTAGTGGGAGGAAAGTGGGGTAAGAAAGGTTTGTTTTAGGACCATAGCTCTATAAAGGAAGTGGAATAGACATGGCAAATGAAGGTTCTTTAATGGTTGAGAAGATCTGGGCATGTTTTTAGGCAATGAGGAAAAGATAGTAGATATGACTCCACCATCATGTATTAATGGGGCAAAGGGGCTCTTCACCATGTCATTCTGTAAGACTTTCAGGGTCCAGAGGGTCATTGTCTTTCCTAAGTACTCTGCCCATACACAGCTGGGAATATGAAGAAGGGGGGGGCAGGGAAGAATAGTCCCTTTTTTTCAAGGATTTTGAAGTCTGTTGGGAGAGACCACATATCACCAACTGTGCAGACATTGGGAGAGACCAAGAATTACTTGTGGAAAAAGGGATTTTAGCTGGGATTTAAAGAAAACCAAAATGAGCAGGAAATAGGAAATAAAAAGGGAGACTTTCAATTATGGGGTGGGGATGTGTAGCCAGTAAAAATGTAGTTTCAGGAGGTGGATTGTCTTAAAGAAGTGCAAGTTGATTATTATCGCTGGGCTTTAAAGTATATGAGGAATGAATACTTTTTAAGAAGACTGGAAAGACAGGAAGGGACAAGGTTATGAAGGGCCTTGACCATCAAATAAGTATTTATACTTGATCCTGGAATTCATAGAGCCATTGGAGTTTATTGAATAGGGAGGTGATGTGTGACTATAAAATAGAGTGAGGAGAAACTTGATACATGAAGACTAATCAGAAGGCTTGATTGTAATGATGTTGGTGTGAGGTACTGAGGACTTACACTAGGGCAGTGGTAGTATCAGAGGAGAGAATTCAGTCTGGGGGAAAAATATGGTGTTTGTATAGAATGAAAGCTTGCCATGTGTGTTAGCAGATAGGGCAGCCGAGAAAGCTGATGTGATCTCAGGGAAGTTTTGAGGGAGGCCAGATGGAGGGAAGTGTTGATGGTCCTTCTGGCCTCTGGCCTGGTCAGACAGCACCTGGAGTCCCTCATTTACTTCTGAGTAGCACATTTTGGGAAAGACATTGATAAGCTTCCAGAGGAAGGAAACCAGCCTGGTGAAGTTTCTCAAGAAAATGGCCTCTGAGATGTGGTTGGAGCCTCTGGGGATGTTTAGTCTGCAGAGGAAAATTGTTAACTGGTGTGTAATTAGAATCTGCTAGCCTAAAAACTACGATCCCCAGCGTCCTATGTTCCTTCTCACATTACGTGCTGCTGTAGGGAGGATATACATTGGGTGTAGCCTCGCCTCTCGCCCTCTTTGAGTGAGGGTGCTGTGGAGGTCAGGTGTGGGAGAGGCAGGAGAATTTGCTCACGTGGTTTTAGTTTTGTTAGATAATTAGGGTTTTTTTAACATTTTTTTCCTCTTTATTCCTTCTACTTCAAGTAATTAATAAACTCTAAAATATAATTCTTGGAGTGTTGGATATTAATTTAAATCTTACACTGGGCAAAACAGATGTAGGGATGTGGAGAGAATCCCTATTTATGTAGAGGTTAGAATAGGTGTCAAGATTCTGTGACATTACGTACCTTCAGTTTGAAAAGATTAAATGTATGTTCCTCAGAAACATTGCTGCTTTGATTTAGTTTTTAAATGTGGAGGGAATACATTGACAACTTGTTTCATACTCATTGAAAACCAAGTAGTTAGTGCCTTTTTTGCAGAAGAAATAAGTGTAGATATTAAGTGATTTTCCCAGGGTCATAAAGCAAGTAGGAGCTGGGACTCAAATTGAGCCTTCAGCATGTGTTAAGGGTCTGCTCTATGCAAGGAGAGGAGCCCTGGGGTAGTGGACAAGCCTCAGTATTAGGCCTGGAGTCACGCATAACTGGTTACATGGCCCTGGTGGAAAAAGCAGATTCAGATCTACAGTGGTAGAGGGGGTTTCCTGACTAAGCGTTTCTTATATCGGGGCAGCTCGGCAGTTCAGCGGATTGAGAGCCAGGCCAAGACACGGGAGGGCTTAGATTCAGATGTGGCCTCAGACCCTTCCCAGCTGTGTGACCCTGGGCAAGTCACTTAACTGTCTAGCCCTTACCATTCTTCTCCTTTGATGCAATACACAGAATTGATTCTAGGGCAGAAGGTAAGGCTAGTCAGTGTCTCTCCCTTCCATCCCGTTACCCAGTGCAAAGCATGTGCTAGGTGCCGAGGATTCAGATGCCAAAATTCAGCAGCCTTGTCCTCCAGGTGCTTCCATTCTAATGACTCAGATGTGGGGGGTCTGAATTTTAATAGCAGTGGAAGGGAAAGCTCCATTGAAGATCCAGTGAGACGGCGTCCGCCTGTATCTGACTTCACGAACCCTAAAGCGCAGCATAAATGCTGTGATGCCATCGTATGCCTGGACAGGAGCTCTCGAGTCAGCCCAGTGGCGGGTAAAGAGTGTTGGGCTTGGAGTCAGGGAGACGCGAGGCTCCGTGTCTGTGTCCGTGTCCTCATCCTTGGTGGGCATGATGGCACCTGCTCACACGGTTACTGTGAGGATAAAGGAAAGTGTGGGAAAGAGCTTCCCACTCAGGGCGGGTCGTTACCGCAGCTACTTCTTAACTGAGGATATCACCAAGCGTAACAGATGAATCCGTTCTGAAGCCCCTTCCCAGATGCTGCACCCACAACATTAGGGGCCACAGGGGCCCCCCAAAAAAGAATTTTGGATTGTGAGTTCAAGGCTGACTTTGAATCTTGGCTTCCTCCCTGTGACCCTCACTTGTCTGGGTCTTAAATTTTTTAAATGAAAAATGAGGTTGGACTAGACGTCCTCTTGGGTCCCTTCCAGGCCTGTGATCTTACTGTACTGTGTGATACATTTATGTTGACTTCGTGCTCTTCTAGAAAACAGTAAACTTTGGGGGGAGAGGCTCTTGTCTGATCTTTGATACTATGTATTGCCTTAAACAGTCTGGACAGCCATCTCTGTTATAGATTTGAACAGTAGTTAGTAGCTGATACTACTCTGGAACATTTTTTAAACAAAAGTAGTGATCATCCCTAGTGATAAACTATACTTGAGAAAGAAACCTCATGGGATCAAAGATCTAGGACTGCAAAGGACCTCAGAGATCACTTAGGACAGTGACGGTGAACCTTTTAGTGATGGAGTGCCGGGCCCCGCCCCCACCCCAACCCTCAGAGGCCATGTGCCGTGCCACGCACCTTCATCCCACACCGGAGGAGGAAGCGCTATCATTGAGTTCCTGGGCAGGTGAAGTGAGGAGTGTGTGTAGAGAGAGGGGGAGAGAAGGGGCTCTAGCACTCTGCTCCCCTCCAGCTCTGCTGCTTGTGTGTTCTCATTGGGCTGCTGGGTAAAGGGGAGGGGAGCAGCTCTGCCCAAGTCCCTCTGCCTTTCTAGCAACAAACTCTGGGAGAAAGGGGATGGCCGAGTGCCCACGGAGAGCACTTTACATGCCACAGGTCTGCTATCACTGATCTAGTACAACCCCCATTCAGTCGGTGAGGAGACTGAGGCCCATGGAAGTTGTGACTTCCCCAAAGTCACAGAGGTAGCCTCAGAGGCAGAATTTGAACCCAGGCCTTATGACTTTAGAGTCAGTGTTTTTTTTCCATTGTACCACTCCTTGAGGTTATGCAACAATTCTGATGGAGACTTAAAATGGACTAACCAAGAAGCGCAAAGCACTTTGCCTGTCCACAAAACCATATTTATGAATCATCAGAATCCAGGATTCTTGATTCCTCTTGTGTCATCTGGCTATACTAATTGCAACCTGCCAAGTGTTGGCAGAATCTGTCAATGAATTGATTAAATTCAATCAACCAATCCAATCTCTCTCATCTTTTAAAGCACTTGAAAACTCTGCGCCACCCATGCTTGCTGCGTTTCCTGTCCTGCACTGTGGACACCAACGGCATCCATCTGGTCACAGAAAGAGTGCAGCCTCTTGACGTGGCTCTGGAAACGCTGTCTGCCGCAGAGCTCTGTGCCGGCATCTACGATGTACTCCTGGCTCTCATCTTCCTTCACGACAGAGTGAGTACGAAGCACCCAGGACGTTAGCAAAGCCCGAGCCTGCTGGGAGAGAGCGCTTTGGGCAGGTTGTGACACGCTCTTGACAGATCTCCCTAGGACACCCTCAGGGTCAGTGTTTTTAGAATGAGGATAGTTTCCTGTATTCTACAGAACAAGGAGCTCGTAGTAAAAACATCTATTAACTGGGCTATTACTTCCTAAACCTTGGTTTTACACATGACAGCCTTCACCATGTTTTAAAAGTAGACTGACTCGCTCTCGGTCACAGCTGGAGGAATTTAGCTTGGCTCTGATTTTATATATAAGAAAATGAAGCTACAGAACTGGTAGCTCACCCCTAGGTGGTCACACAGGTGGGCAATAAGTAGCCTTTGAGCGTCAGAACCAGGCCCTGGGGCTCTGGATCTGTAGCTCTTTCTACAGCCTTCTGCCTTAGACAGGATTCTAAGTGGCCCAATCCTGTGCTTTTTTCACTGATAATCAGTACTAAAGGGATTCTGGGAAAATGCTTCTGTCCACTAGTTGTCCTCAGTCCATTCTTAGGAGGCTTGCAGTATAAAGTTCTTGACAATTCCTTGCAGTTTCAAAGATTATAGGAATTGTGCTATTTTAAGAGTCAGAAGGGCCTTAGACATCACCTTGTTTGGTTTCTTTTACTTGCCAGTGAGAAAACTGAGATCCAGAGCCATTAAATGACATGCCAGTCAGTGTTACAGGCCCATAAATGGCAGAAAATGGATTATAAAGGTAGATCTGCATGCATCACACTCTGACAAACATAATAACCTCCATAACTTTGACTCTCCTAGCTGTCCTGGTTTTGCAATAACACCATTAATGCATTTGTAGTAAGGTCCTTTGCTCACTCATGACATCCATCTGAGATGCATCACTGCTGATAGCACTTCCCAAGGATACTGTCTTGGGCATTATATCTTGCAGAGCCAAGTAATGACATTAAGCAGATTATCCCTAGATTTAGCTTTCTCTACCTGCTGGATCCAGGACTTTTCTTAGTACACCAGGCTTTTGGTGTACAAGCATATTTTCTGTTGTCTTTAGAGTTTATATAACACGGATTGTTAAAGGTCCAGTGAGTCAAATTTTTTAAGTGATTGTTAAATCTACTTGAGCACAATTAGGTGGCCCAGTGGATGGAGTGCTGGGCCTGGAGTCAGGAAAGCTCATTTTCCTAAGTTCAGATCCAAAGAAGATTGGATACTTACTAGCCATGTGACCCTAGGCAAGTCACTTAACTGTTGGCCTCAATTCCCTCACCTGTAAATGAGCTGGAGTAGGAAATGGCCAGCCACTCCATTATCTTTGTCAAGTAAACCCCAAATGGAGTCATGAATTGGAAATTACTGAACAACAAGAATGTTCTGGAATAATTCTGGGTATTTAAAATGAGTATGTTGTTGCATTATGTTCTCATGCATTTATCAGTCTATTTGACTATTCTTCCCACAGTCCTTTAATCCAGTCTTTACCAGACCACAGTCTGGTAAATATTTCTAGTGGCCCTTAAGTCATCTTTCATGAGGTTCTTGCTCTTTTTGTCCTGTTGATCAGGGTCTGTGCTATGGTGGGGAAAAAATAGGAAGGGGGAAGAATTATGAAATCAAAGCCTTTAGGAGAACATTTTTCTTTGAAAACATTTGATAATAAACACTATCCATATTGGCATGCAGATGAGCTAGCGTACTCTTGGCTCTCCTAAGAATTACTATTAATCTGGATGTAGTCATTGAGAAACACTGGTAGTTAGAATATCTGTCCAGACCCATCTTGCCAGATAGGAGCATTTTTCCTTTCTTCTTTACTCAGGTCATGCAGACATTCAACTTGACCTTTCTTGAGGCCATGTCACTGCCTTGGAATAAGGGGGATCAAAGATTACTGCTTCAGAAACAAAACAAAAACAAATTTTGAGTTCAGTGCCATCATTAGTGGTTCTATAACCATCACTCGGTACAGTCATGTATCTCACTGACTTCTACCCATATACTAGATTAAATGAAGTCACACTCATTTCAGAGCTTATCAGCCTGGCAAAGGCTCCTTTTGTAATTCTGTTTTCTTTACCACTTGGATCATTCATTGCAAAATGGCTGTTTCAGTCTTCCATCCTCATGTGCTTTCTTTTAGGGAAACCTAACGCACAACAATGTCTGTTTGTCATCTGTGTTTGTAAGTGAGGATGGGCACTGGAAGCTAGGAGGAATGGAAACAGTCTGTAAGGTCTCTGAAGCCACGCCAGAGGTAAGAGCCAAAGACGAGACTGTGTTATACTGGACTGAGAAGAACAGGCTTCTGGTTGTTAGCCAAGTATAATGATTGTTTAGTAACAATGACAGGTATTAGTGGTTTAATTTCTTTACATCATCTTTCCTTTGGAATCAGCAACTACCCTTAAGAAGCTGATTTTTTTTTTCTGACCAACCCTTCTTCACCATAGAAGATTATATCATTTTAGGCCTAGAAAGGACTTTAAAAATACCTTAGTTCACCTGAGAGCCAGAGGGGATAACCAATGACTTGCCCAAGGTCACAGAATAGCAACAGTTACAATTGAAACCATGCTGGTCCATCTTTTGAAAGCAATACCTTTATTCTGGTTTCTCTAGCTTTTTTGGCTCCCTGCTCTGACTCTAACTCTCTTCCCTTCTAATTCATTCTGCAGTGTTGCCAGATTACTCTTCTGAAAGCAGTTTTCTCTCATGCCAGTTAGCTGATGGATTCTAGAGATATATGAGGATCCTCTTAGAGTCGAGTCTGAATTCCTGTAGCCTTCAGAGCCCTCAGAGATGGGCTCTATTCTACCTCTCCAACCCTGTTACCATCCAGGATTACAGTTCTGGTTCTTCATGCAGATTGCTTCACTTTACCAGAATAGTCTGTGTTTATTCCTGCATCCTCATGTCTTCACTCTCTGGAATGGTTTCTTTTCCTTCTGCTTGTCTAACCTCAGCTCAGAGGTATATCGCTTCCTCCATGCAGTCCTCTGGGACAGGATTAGCTTGAATTCAGCTTTCTCTTCTAACTTGCACTTATATGACAATTCCATGGTTTCATACTAAATCATTGTAATTCATGAATTCTGGTTGTTTCTCCCTTAAAGACAGTGAGACTCAATTAGCATGTATGGCCATACTTTAAACTTCTTTTATATATTCTTTTTTTTTTTAACTCTTACTTTCCATCTTAAAATCAATACTGTGTATTGGTTCCAAGGCAGAAGAGTGGTAAGGGCTAGGCATTTGGACTTACCCAGAGTCACATAGCTAGGAAGTGTCTGAGATCACATTTGAACCCAGGACCTCCCATCTCTGGGCCTGACTCTCAATCCACTGAGCTACCCAGCTGCCCCCTTCTTTTATATACTCTTACAAGGCTTAGCTTGGTACTAGGCACATCATAGTTATGGTGTAAATTATCAGTTTATTCATGAAGGCTTATTGTAGCCTAGCTTTAGCCATAAATTCTCTTAATTTGTTATTGCCATAAGGTAGTAGGTAGGGTAGGGGCAACGGTAAGGGATAGTCTAACTTACAAATGTCATAGCTTTAAGATGCAGGGAAGTTTCAAGAGAATAGAAAGTTTCATTTGTGTCTTTGCCTCTCTAGCACCTAGCAAAATGCCTGGCAGCACACAGTAAGCATGGAATAAATGCTTATTGATTTATCTTCCAGTCTTGTTTTCATTAATAAAAACCAGGATTATTATGCTTGGTCAACTATAGGGTTCCATAAGATCAGCCAAATGAGGATGACTTTCTGTTCTGTCTACAACAGTTTTAATAGCATAGGTAATGGAAGTTGTTGAAGATTGATCACTGTTTCTTGTTTTTCATTATTTGCCCTGATTTTTTGTTTTTGTTTTTTTCCCTCAGTTTCTGAGAAGCATTCAATCATTGAGAGACCAGGGATCTGTCCCTCCTGAAGAAATGGTATGTTATAGTTAAAACCAATAATAGCAACAAAAAGCACTTCATATTTCTTTTCTTTACTCTATTTGGGTTGTCGCCTTTTTCCTACTGGCTCCTGGGGCTGAAGATGAAAAGAATAGAGACAAGATTTCTTTCTTGACACATATGTTTAAATTTAAAAGACTCTGGAGTATGGATAATGCCGATTGTTGAAACCAGTCCCATGGATGCTTTCTTACAAAAAGTCACAAATTAGGAAATTTTTTCAGACCTACTTAGCTTTGCCCAATAACTCATCTACCTAAATGGGCTGTTGATTTTTAGGGATTAATTGCAGATGTGTGTGAATAGGAAATGATGTGTTTTCTCTAAGGAGAATGCTTACCTGTACACTCTTTACAAAGCTTTTGCCTGTAAGCTCTTTTGTTTTATTTGCCTGGCACATAGGACAGTGTTTGGCATAAAGAAGCTGCTTAATGTATGTACTTATTGATTAATGGTAAGTTTTAAAGCTAATAGTTTTTATGCTTAATTATTATCATATTTTCCTCTATACCTATTACGGTATTATGTAGGCGATAGAAGCCCAGCACTTTGACTCTAGCTAGCTTTGAAATGAATCACATTGGTTCTAACAGGTTTTAAGGTACTATGGCAAAGATGTGTCTGATTCATACAAAGCAGACATCCTGGCTTGAGGATCTCTAATACTTTCAGTCTGCAGAATTCAGAATTTTGCCGGAGAAAAATGGACACGCCCGAGATGCCTATTCATTTGGAATAATGGTGGAAAATTTGCTCACAATCCTAGGTGAACAGGGTGAGTTAAGATTGCATCATTGGCTCTTCTTTGTGTGTTTCCAATGGGAGTCTGATCTATAGTCCTCATCAAAAAACTTTTAATCTCTAGTATAACCCATTTAGAGTAGAAATTAGTAGCATTTTTAATAGTGGGAAACCATCATTTCCTTATTTTGTGGTAAGTAGGAATTCTGAAAGAACCAAGATGGTCAAGCTATAAATACTGTGGGTGACCCACACAGTTTGGGGTAGAAAGACTTGAGACATACAGTCATGGGTCAGTACTCAACACCAACCAGCAGGTGGCCTTATTAGAGGATGCAAGATCTGAAGACTGAAGCAAAAGCTTAAACTTTTCAAACCAACAAAAAACTTTTCTAGACCAGGATGAAGTTTTCTTGATTTCCTTCTCTCCAGATCCTTTTGATTTCTTCTTCTAGCTGTATCTTGCCATTTTCTTCCCTTCTAACTCTTTAGCTTAACCGTTTAGGCCATTGCATTTTCTTCTGTCCTTCCTACTCTCTCTGTAAGCTTTTGGGGCCTCTGTAGCAGTCTTCCCTGCCCTGCAACTCCTCCACATCTGCTGATTATTCACTGTTGTTGGCCTGTGTTTTGTCAGTGTCCTCCCTGACAGAAATTGAATGGTTACTTCTGCCAATGCCAGAGCAGTGTTCCTTAATGTGGTGGCATCACTAGCTGCTGAGACCTTTAAATCAGAACATTCCAGGTTCTAAATCTTTGATAATTCTCAAGCTCACACCTCTTCCCCTCACCTTTTTGTATATAATTGTTAGAATGTAAATGAGACCAAAGAAATTAGGAGTAATGTTGTAGTCACAGAAATGGAGGGTGTGCTGTGCTGTAACACTGCCTCTTGCTTTAGTGAATTTTGCAACATCTGCTGCCAAAATGGGAGCCACCTAGCAAAAAAGCCAGGACTTTGGGTTTTTGCCACCTGCAAGTCAGCTTGAGGTATCTATTTAAAAGGGGGAGGCGAGATGAGAACGGAAACTAATTGTGGAATTGAATTACAGTTTCAGCAGATAGCCTCTTGGGCTTCCAGCAGACCTTGCGCGCAACACTCTTGAACCCTGATCCAGAGGGTCGGCCGGCACTCTGTACCTTACTGTCTCATGACTTCTTTAGGTGAGGAAATCTCTGATTCTACTGATTGCCTCCTTCCTTTTATACAGTTTATGTAATTGATTTGGAGATCATTAAACACATTAGACCAAAATATAATCTTCATTTAGCAGAGGTCATCAGGGAGCAATGAAGAGGAAAACAGAGCTTTCGAGGCATGGAGATTTAGCATCTATAACTTGGCAGGTAGTACTATTCTGAGGGTCTGAACTTAAACACAAAACCTGCTTCTGTGCATGATCAGTCAATATAATTAGTTACAACCAAGTCTTGAAAATAATAGTTGCAAACAAAAAAGAGATTTAATGAATACTATACTGCCTTTGTAAAGTGCCTTTCACATATTTATTTGATTCTGTGTAACAACCCTTTGAGGTAGGCTGAGCAGGTATTATAGTTATACCATTTCCCAAATAATAAAAATGAGGTTCAGAGCAATGAAAATTATTAGCCCAAGGTCACAGTGACAAAGCACAGTTTTGTTTTGTTTTTTTCCAAACAAAATTGTCCTTTGGGGCAGCTAATCCAGAATTGAAGCCTAGAAAATCCCGCCTTCCTTTCAGTTTCCTTTGTGTTGGTTTTTTGTTTAATAAAGTAATGAATTTCCACATAAGTTTTCTGAAGTTATGTGATCCAAATTGTCTTGCTCTATCCTTTCCCTCATCCTTCCCAGAGCTAGCAAGCAGTTTTATCTGGGTCATAACATGTATTATCATGTAGATCATATTTCTATATTGTTCCTTTTTTTAAGAGAATAATCATATAAAACCAAAATCTCAAAATAAAAACCCAAATAAACTAAAGTGAAAAATCACGTGCTTTGATCCACATTCTGACTCTAACAGTTCTTTCTCTGAAAGTGGATAGCATTCCTTTGTTTTCATTTTTTATGGGATTTTTCTACAGCTCCCTAAAGACTAGAGGCCTCCTGACCTATAATACTTAATTGAGAGACATATTGAAACTAATTATTGGATAGTTTCTACTTCCTTTATATAACCTTTATCTTTAATTTTTTTTTATGTAGAAATGATTTCCTGGAAATTGTGAATTTCCTGAAGAGTTTAACATTAAAGAGTGAAGAAGAAAAAACTGAATTTTTTAAGTAAGTGAAACAAAGTAAGATGTTAAATTCCTTAAGTCATGTAAAACCAGGGCTATATATAGGAAGACATGTCCTAGGGCAGTGATGGTGAATCTTTTAGAGACAATGTGCCATGCCCTGCAGGCCTTACTCTTCCCCCCTTAGATCCTGTATGGAGGAGGGTCTACTTTTCAGGATGTCATTGACCACCTTAGGCAGTTCTCTTCAGGAAAAGCCAGGTGGGAGAGATTCTTGGGCCAGCAAGTCCTGCCATCATTCTATTTGGGGGAGGAGAGGCAGCTTAAATAGAGTTCTAGAATAATACAAGTTTCCCTCCCACCTCCAACAAAATTGTCCTTTGGGGCAGTTAATCCTGATCTGGGTTCAGGTCAAGTCAAGGCTTACAAGAATTGCTTTACCAGTGATTGTGGCCTGGCTTGCAGTTTGTCTGACCTGAAGTCTTCCAGGTGAGGGTGGCATTGCCAGGGGGACTTGTGCTCCCCCCTTCCCCCCCTCCTCCCCCGTCTTGGAGTTTACTTCCCTTCAGTGAGCCAGCACATGTGTACTCTGTAACACTGGTGGAGGTGGGGGAGTCTTGGTATAACAGGTGGGCCCTCCCCGGGACTCAGAGAGGCTCTTCCCAGGAAGATTCGGATCTTGAAAGCAAAGGAGGAGCTCCAGGCTGGAAGTTAGATGGGAATGGGTTGTTTGGACCAAGTCTCTACTGCTATTTCCTTCCTTCCTACCACCCAGGTTAGCTGCACACGGCCTGTGGTGGGGGCTCAGCCTGCTTTTCATCAAAGGCCTGGGCACTAGTCTTCCCCCTCAATCTCAGCTTCCTCTCCTGAAGGGAGGAGAGGAGGAGAGTCACAGGAGCTCTGGGCCAGACAAAAGAGGGAGAAAGGGAAAGGAGTGGCCTTGAGGGCTCTGCTTAGGGGAAGAGAGTAAGTGCAAAGGGTTGGGGAGACCCAGTGGAGAAAGGAACAGCTCCACTGGGAGATGGCCTGCATGCCCACAGAGAGGGCTCTGCATGCCATTTTTGGCACTTGTACCATAGATTCATCATCACGGTTCTAGGACATGGGTTATCTGTTATACCATGAGCCACTACTTTAATTTTACTCATTTTTCACATTGGGCTTCTTAAAAAAGTTATGTCCTCATCTATTCAGATTTGAAGAAGTATCTTTTTTTTTGTTTTGTTTTTTAGACTAGAAAGCAATTAACCAGTTCAGAAGGAAAGATAGCAGTTATTTTTCCTGTTTCATTTCTGGACTTTTCAGTGTTCATAAATGCTAATCTTGTGCTTTGCCTCTAGGAAACATGAATTTTTTAAATATAAGGTCCTAGCAGAACAAATTGTTGCTCTTCCACAGCTAAGTTTCACAGATAGCGTCAGAATAAGGAAAATTTTAAGGTTAAAAATGAGTAGATCAAATGTCACCAACCCTTTCTCAAGTTTCTATTTTTGGTCTATAGATTTCTGCTTGATAGAGTCAGCGGCTTGTCACAGGAACTGATAGCTTCAAGATTGGTCCCTCTACTGCTTAACCAACTGGTGTTTGCAGAACCAGTAGCTGTCAAAAGTTTTCTTCCTCACTTGCTTGGTCCAAAGAAAGGTGAATATTTTAAGCGTTTTTGATAGCTATAAATTTGAATTATTATCAGCCAGTGTCTATATAGATTTTTGCACATGACACAACATCTATTTTACAAATATTCATCTGGAATTTTATTGCTCACCTATGGAGCTTAGATTACACTTTATAAGGTATATTGCCCTATACCAAATTTCATTTTACATGAACTATTTATAGCCAGTACTGATGCACTATTCTCACATTTTGGCAGCGAAAACTAAGGAATATGGAGGTGACAATAACTCTTCATCAGTAATAGAACTGGGACAATTATCATGATTTTCCAACTTGTTTAAGATACTTCCCAGGATCATGAGACCAAGACATTGTGGTCTGAAAAACAGTAGATATTTCAAAAATCAGTAACATTTTAGAGTTGATTTAATATAGTATCAGGATATTTTAACAATAAAGGCTAAGACCATTCTCATTTTTGAAGCAGTCTGGTAAAGATAGACCCTAATAGTACATGTCCATTTTGGAGCCAATAACTGCTTTTCTGGTATTGTTCTAAGATGATTGGATATTTGTTAGAATTACCCACAAGAGGGTGAAAGAATTGATTGGCTTTGCTGAGGACAAAGGCCATTCCACATCTTCATCAGAGAATAAAACAATATTGGAAAGGTAGGAAAGAGGAGAATACTCATGAAAAATACTCATTATTATTGCGAGCTTTTCCTTCTGAGGCCTTCTGTGACAATCAAAATATGATCTATATATAGTCTGAGATTCCATGGGGAGGCTAAGTAGAGGCAAAACAATTTAAAGAGCTATGCTTTGGGGAGGCAGTTTCCAAAGTTTGAACCTGGTTTATGAAAGTCCAGAGCTTTGAGGTATGGATCACAGATTACATCTGTCTTGGCTAGTGAAAGTTGCTCCTTCTTCCCCTACTAGCAGTACAGGGACCCTTCCTTCCTGAGCACTCGCTACTTCTCTAACTTCCCTTCCAAGAAACAATCTTTTGATGTCATCCTCTGTTATCCTTATGTCTCTGACGAAGGAATAGAATGCTGCTCTTTCTCCTCAAGAAGGAGACCTTAGAATAAATACCTTGATTTGTTTTACCCTCAAAACTATCCTTCTGCTCTAGGTAGAGTTAGGAGAAACAGGGGCAGAGCTGCTGAGCAGTAACACATTTATTTCATAGATGGAAAGAGCATGGCCAGGCCAGCCTTAATAGATAGGGAGGAGAAACCTGTAATGGGGAAAGAGCCTTCTAGTCCAACAGAACCCACTGTCATGTGTATTACAGAAAAAGCAAGATTATCTCAGAAAAGAATTTGGACTGTCCTTTGTAATTTATTTGTGTAGTTATACCAAGCTCAAAGGCTACTTTTTATTAAAATGAAATATTTTCCTATTTGTACCATTCACCATTTCTTAAACTAGATAAGCAGGGAGAGAAACGGACAGGTTGTTTGCTTTCACCAGCTCTGTTTCAAGCCCGAGTGATCCCTGTGCTTTTGAAGCTGTTTGAAGTTCATGAAGAACATGTCCGGATGGTGCTTCTGTCTCACATAGATGCCTATGCAAAATACTTCACTCAGGAGCAGCTAAAAAAAGTCATCTTGCCACAGGTCAGAATGCAATCAGGACTAGCAGTAGTGGGAAATCAACAAATGCAGGGTATTACTGTTTGAATTAAAAGTTAAATAAATACAACTTTGTGTCCTTAGCTAAAAGTGGGTGGGACTGGAAACAATGGAATGCAAGGGACAAAAAAAGTCTAAATTGAATCTGTACTATCTAAACTTTATGAATTTTAAAATCAGCAACTCTGAATTTTTATCTACACAGGAAAAACCAGTTTTTCATGGGGGTGATTTATTCTTTAGAATAAATTTTGTTTATAAAACATTTCATAAAAATGGATTATTAAGATGCCCAATAGTAATGTTTTATAACATTATTGGGTGAGGTAAATGAATAGTTGTAAACCAAGACTCTAAAAGGGAAAAAAGACTGAAGAAGAGAAAGCTATCAGAAATGGAAAAAAAAATCCTGATGGTGCAATCATGAATATTGATAAAGAAAAGGGGAGTTTTAGTAAACTAGAAATTTAGTTTGATATACATACATCAGCCAAAAAGCTAATGACAATTGGGATATAATATTTAGAGATAGCTTCCTGGAATAAAGAGAAAATAGTCTTTCTATTCTAGTTTTTTCCGTTTCTTTCAAGAAGTACTGTGTTTTATTCTGAGTACACATCTACATCTTAGGAAGAATACTGATGAATTGGAGAGGATCTAGAAGAGGCTGAAGCAGTAGGTTAGTTATAACTTGAATGAAGATTGGTTCAAGAAACTGGAGTTCACCCCAGAAAAAAGATTTCAGGGTTAAGAGAGTGCTACTAGATGGCTTCAGTGGGCAGGCAGAACTTAGCAATAAATGAGAATTTCAGAGGCCAGATTTAGGCTTTAAATTAGGACAGATTTAATAATATTATAAGCAGAGCTGCCTTGGGAAGTCATGGGTTTTGTCTCTGTTGGATTTTAGGGGAAAGTTGGTAGATAGAAGTAGATAGCTGCTAAGGCCTTTTCCAATTCTGTGATTCTGTGAAGAGGTCTTCAGATGGGCAGGTAACAGTGGAATACAAGGACCAAAAATCTGGTAGATGGAGATGAGAGTTTAAAGGAGAAATGAGAAGAGAACCATTACAATCCCTTTCTGTGCATGTGTACATTGACCTTTGGATTCTGCCCTAGGTTTTGTTGGGCCTGCGTGATACCAATGATTCCATTGTAGCCATAACCCTTCACAGCCTGGCTGTGCTGGTGTCCCTACTTGGACCAGAGGTGGTCGTTGGAGGAGAAAGAACCAAGATATTCAAACGCACAGCACCAAGTTTCACAAAAATAGCTGATCTTTCTCTAGAAGGTAAATAAGTGAAAGATGATGTGGAGTGGAATCTTTCAAAGGTCTTAGTTTGGGGGCAGCTGGGTTGCTCAGTGAATAGAGAGCCGCCTGGAGATGGGAAGTTCTGGGTCCAAATCGGGTTTCAGACACTTTATAGTTGTGTGATTCTGGGCAAGTCATGTAAACCCCCTTGTCTAGCCCTTGCCGTTCTCTTCTGCCTTGGAATGGATACTTAGTATCCATTCTAAGAAAGAAGGTAAAGATTTTTTTTTTAAAGGTCCTAGTCTTCTTGTGCTCAATGTTCTTGACTTCTGTCAACAAGGTGGAGAAGCTTCTTTAGACCCATTTCATCTCCTTGGTGTCAGCTGAATATGGCCCAAGTGAAAACCTAAAACTTTAAAGGACAACCCTTGTCTTCTGCTCTAAAATGCAGATAGACTGTGGGACGATGAGAGATGCTTTTGTGGTAATTCACCAATAGGTATCAGAGCCCTGTCTACCATTGTGCACTTGAGCTGCCACTTCCTACACAGGGGAAAATACACCAGTGTCTAGGGGTGAAAATTGGGAGATGGGAAGGGGTGGACCTCAGGGCCAGGCTACTTACTTGCTTTCAGGTGCCCTCATCTTTAACAAGGAAGTGATACCACCTGTGGTAATGACTGTTATTTCATTAGACTGGGCAGAGATCGTGGGAATGAACAGAAAGAAGTATGTAAATCTTACAAGCTACCATTTGTTAGTACTGCTTCCTTACTTAAGGAGCAAAGAAGCATGTAGTTCTTTAGGTGACTGAATTGCTTTTAGAGGTCTGACTGTAGTTCTAAATTTTGGGGTTTATAATTGTTAAGAGCAATACTATGAAGTGTAAAGGTTTTCTAATTTAAGGGCTCTGCACTTCTTCTGAGGTGCTACTCATTTTTAATTGAAAATTTAGATATGGAAGACACATATAAAGATTGAACATTTAAAGACCTAGGATTTAATTTCTGCCAAAACAGCATCAACTATCAGCTACTCTTAGATTTCTGTTCCTTGAGATTCGTAAAGAAACCCTTGCCACAATCTCATACGAGCCAATACCTGGGTTATTTATATGTTTTCTTTCTCCCACAGGTGAGGAGGCTCCTCAGCCTGTTCAGCTCTCTGTGAATGGAGTCCCACCAATGAGAAGTGCTTTAGGAGGTGGTACAAACTTTCCCTCAAATTCTAAAAAATCAGGAGAGGAATGGCCAGATTGGAGTGAGCCTGAGGAGCCCTCTGAGAACCAGATGGTGGACATACAGATATGGCCTGTAGAATCGTGCGATACTCCTAGGCCTCAGTTCACTAACTTGACTCTGGAGGAGACCTGGGATGGTTTTGAGCCTACTGATACTAACACATCTACAGGGAATGACCCCAGTCCAGCTAGGCCCAATAATACAAGAGAGCAGAAGCAAGATTCTGTTGTCCTTCCTCTAGCCAAAAAGGAGACCAAGCCTCTAAAAGTGAATCCATCCCAAAAGGCTGACCTTCCAGAAAGCTTGGAGGATTTAAAGCAAATAAAATTGCCACAAGAGAGGCCTCCTAAAGCTCCATCTGAATTTGGTTTAGGAGAAGAATATACTATTCAGGTGAAAAGAAAACCAATACAAGATCCAGAGTTGGACTGGTTTGCTGATATGATCCCAGAAATTAAACCTTCAGAAGCTTTCCTGATCCTCCCTGAATTGAGGACAGAAAGGGTGGTCTCCAAAGAAGATGCCTCGACTACTTTGCAATTTTCATCAAAATTTGCTGCAACTGAAGCTACAGAGGTAAGGATAATTTATTCTTAAATTACATGGGGTGCTTGAGAGAAATACACCCCTCATTTTAGTAAAACAAGTTGTAATTATTTTTACTGATCCAGGATTCTCACACCAAAATTTTTTACATGGATTTAAACCAACTTTGTTATCAACACTGCTTTGAGCTAAGTGGGTAGAAATTTGCTTTTGGAAAAATGGAGAAAACAAATTGAACTTAGGAGTGAGAGAAGGAAGATGGAGACCTTAAAATATGGAAGGGGTTATCAACATGTTATAATCCCGTCACCATAGTGTGATAATTTTTAAACACATCCTGACATAGTAAATTCCATTATTTTAATAGGGTTTGTAAGAACAATTCATCATTCATCATGTACAAAGCAGCTCAAGCCAAACTTTCTTTGGGATCCATAAGTATTTGCATGAAAAGACACTCATTGAATGATAGTTAACTTTTTAGCAGATCAGCTGGCAAATGAGAACAAAATGGGCTTGCTTTATTGATTCATTCTAGGCAAAGAGAGGACTAAATAATGAAATAGATATGGTTTTGTCATCAGTGAGTTTAGAACAACTTTGGTGATGTGCTTGAGTTAAGTTGCAGAGAAAATAAAATCAGTCTCTAAAAATAAAAGCTTACATACCTTGTTATTGTTTCAAGTTTTTAGTGATTTGAACCTTGGAAAGACACAGAGTTCAGAGTCCTGATCGTAGTTGTTAAAGGTTATCTGGCTTTACAGAATATCAAATTATACTCCAAAATATAAAAGTAAAGTGTGACCCATTCACTTCTTAAAGTATGTTTTTTCATGTATTCTCATTGCAGGGAGAAGCTGAGGGCTGGGGAGAAGAAGAAGAATTAAATTGGGAAGAAGATGATAGTAGCTGGTGACAACTAGCATGATGCACACCCCAGAAATATTTTCTATATTGGTTTTACAAATTATTACCTCAACAGCAGGCACCTAGCAGAGAGGTCATGATGACCCCAACAGAGCCTATTTTTCCTGTACCAGGAAGCTTTTTTTTTCTTCCAGTTTGTGCCAATTGCTGTGAGTAACTGAGACCTATGCTAAAAGCCATAGGTGGAAATAAAGTTCACACCACTGGATTCTAGAAGAAAGGAGCTATTTGTATGTGAGGCCAGATTCCATGAAGAACAAGTGCTGTGGAAAGTAAAGGTTGTATTTTTTATTTTTCCAGGACAATTTTAGCAATCTGAAGATAATAAATACAAAAATTTTAGTTTCTAACTTAATTTTGTGCCATTTCCCCCCCTATAGCCAGAAGAATAAGTCCCACTGGTAATGGTTCAGTGAGGGCTTGAATGGGATATTTCAGATGATTGGGCAACGTATTTATTTATTTATATGTACAGCTGTATGATGAGGTCCCATGTGAACTTGGCCCCTTTGTGAACTGTTCTAAAAGACACCAAAGTTCTTAATGAGAACATCAATTCTATTCTTTAAACATGTCCAATAAAAATTATTTTCAAATCTATTCTCAACTGCTTGTTATAAAACATAAATAATTATATCCACATTTCAATAAAAAAATAGAATGAAGACATAACACTAATTTTCCATGATCTTAATAATGGTAAAGTCCTACCTATACACAACTTTTTAATATATCGATCTTTGTTTGTAGTTCCTCTAGTTTCACTGTTAGCCAACCAGGCGCAGGAGATCTTTGTAGCAATAACTGGATTGCTTCTAAGGCCCCGTCTGCTGTTTGCAATGTTGATCTGTACTCTTCCTCCAGGGGAAACTCCTGCCGTATTCGCTTGGCACAAGGCTGTGAATGTGAGGAATAATATATCATACCTACTCCTTCTATTTGTTTTAGAATGCAACTTTATTATAGTAAAAGTCAAAGCCTATTTATTAAGGGTACAGAAAAGAGAGAACTTCCTTGGAGCCAGGAAGACCTGGATTCAAGTCTTACCACTGTCAAATACTGCTAAGTGACCCAGGGCAGCTAAGTTGCAGAGAAGGTGCTGGCCTATCTAAGTGAAGGGAATTCCCTATCCTAAATGCTTTTACCATTACAACAAAAATGTCATTCCAATTTCAACCAATGATTCAATTCTTTCAAGCCATAAATAAGAAAATCATGTTCCTGCCTTCAGGGACTTTACATTTAATGATGGAAAGAGCATGCAAGCTCTATATAGTAGAGGGCTCCAGGGCCAGAGTGCTGGAGGACCAAGCAGACCAGGATTGCTGGAGTGTGGGAAGGGGGAGTAAAGGAGCCCTTAGGTTACAGAAGACTTAAAATACCTGCCATTTAAATACAGCATCAGAAGGAACACCAACTTGGAAGATATCCACTTAAGTATCTAAGAAGTATGATTATTTACCCACAATTCATGAGTCATTTTTTAAATACCCTAAGTATTTTTTAAAAATCCTTACCTTCCATCTTAGAATCAATATCATATATTGGTTTCAAGGCCAAGGAATGCCAAGGGCTAGATAAAGAGGACTAAGTGACTTGATGAGGGTCACACAGGTAGGAAATTTCCGAGGTCAAATTTCAACCCAGGACCTCCTATCTTTAGGCATGGTTCTCAGTCCACTGAAGCCCCCAGCTGTCCCTACTAAATAGGATTTTGAAATTATTTCACCATATGAAATTCTCCTAGCTTCTTTGTGTTCAAGTTTGATTTCTAAAAACAGAGTACTTAAATAATTGTTCACCTTACTCTGGAATATCACCATATAGTAGCTACCAAGTTAGAGTGATGAGCCAAACTCTTTTCAGTGCTTTTACAAATGATTTATCTAGCTGTGTTAGCTTTATAATGTACAGATCAACAATGTTCAGAGCAGTCATCCTTATTGCTTTCCTTTGTTCCCTGTTGTGAAGAAACTAAATCGACCTCTTATTTAAGCCAAATGAGATGAGTTATGGCAGATAATTCAATATTTTTAGCTGTTTTTTGCCAGAGGAAGACCTGGTCACGTGGCTAACCATATACAAAGTGTACCAAGGAGCACAGATTGAAGCAAAGTTTTGTTTTTTTTAAAAGTCATTTCTTTCTCTTTAATTTAATTTCTCTTGGACGTAAGAGAACTCAGTTTCAATATTAGACATTAAAGGTTTTTTTGTAACAAAGCATACCTTTTTTCTCACAAATCACTAACTCTTAGGAGCCAAATTTCTAATGTGCAAGATCTGTGAGAGACAAAGTTTGACCTACAAGTGAATATCACCTTTTGGGGGGATTGTTTAGAAGGGGAAATAGGGGAGGTATAAAGATTAAAATTAACAATTTGAACCTCCAAGTATTATTGTAATACTATTAAAAATCGACTTAGAGCAAAAAGGGAAAATTAAATGCCAGCACAAAGCTCAGCCACATCTAACTCCATGTTACTACTGCCAGTCAGCCTCTGGGAGAGAGAAAACCTGTTCAAAACCAAAACTCAATACAAAATTAACCCATGATGCACGACAGGAAAAAGGAAAAGGGGGATTGTAGGAAATGTAGTCTCTAGGGTTCAATTTTAAATCAATACACTTCCCCCTCTGATCCTTTGGGAGACCAGTCCCTGAGGCTGGCTGGCAGTAGGAGCATGGAGCTAGGTGTGGCTGACCTTTGCTCTGGCATTTAATTTTCCCTTTTTGCTCCAAGTTAGTTTTTAATAAATAGTATTAAAATAATACTTGGAGTATCAAATTATTAATTTTAATCTTTACAATTGGCAACCACAAAGGGATTGAACTCTCAAATATTTTTAGGAATAGATATATTTTTTCAAGCCTGCACTCTTGCCCGCCCGCCATTGAGGCCACTGTGCTCCGCCTGCTCCTGATTCAGCCCAGTCTCCAGCCCTCTTTGACCCATGACCGGGCTGAATTCAGACAGTTCTTTTGCTTTAGTTATTATAAAACTTTACAAAATGTAATATTTAGTTATTGTATATTAATTTTAATCTTTACAGAGGGCAGGACTGTTCAGATTACCAGTTAATTGGGTCAGGATGCCAATGTGAGTGTGAAGCTGTACCAGGTCTGAAGGAAAAGGGACTGGCTCCCCTCTAGGGCCAGTCTTATCCTCCCAGAGGAAGACAGAGATGGATTTTGATAAAAAATGAATTCCTCAAAAATGGAAGGAGAGTCAGAAAGTGAGTCATGGAAAACCGGCAAACCCCCAAAGATCCCCAAAAGAAGCCAACTAAGAACATAAGCAAATAGCAAATAAATCATAAAGATATTAAAACAGAAGGGAAGATGGTACAAAGACACCTAAATAGCTGCCAACATCTCTAAACAAACGGACAGCTGATAGGTGAGGTCCTTCTGCCACCTTGTGCTGGTAGCGACATGCCTGTGTCACTACTCCCAGGAGGGGCTCTGAACTGGGAAGTTAGGAGCCACGGTGGACTAAACTGATAGGGTGTCCCAGCTAATTTAGTATTTATATAGTGAACCCACTCAGAAAGGGGTTGGTGACCTGGAGGAAGGTTGAGGAAGGAAAAAAGGAGAAAGAAAGGGGGTAAGGAGGGAAGGGTGTTGCCCTGGGAGTAGTTATACATTTATTTATTCAATACTATTGTACACAATAATTTTTGATAATGTATTAGGAATTTGTGTCAAGAGAAAATCAATCTCATTGTCATGGCTCATAACTTTTAACCAAAAGGAGCACAACCAATGGGATGATCTTATTTTTAACAGCCTTACTAACCAGATTTGGCCTCAATGACCTTGATTTTTAAAAGAGCATTAAAATTTAATTCCCAAAAGCTGTCATTAAATTCATAAAATTTTATTAATTATATGTATAATTAAATTCATAAAAGCTGAGAGTGAAAAAGTAATATACAAATATTTCTTTCACATCACAACTTTAGCCATTGTGGCTTCAACATATCATAAGTTGGCATAAGAAATGAGAATTTTAGAGAAGTTCTGCTGAAGTCATAGACAATGTACACAGGCCAGCACATAACAGGAAAAGTTTAGAAACTCAGAATTGCATAAAATATATGTTTAGTATTGTATAATGTCAACATTTTAGCTTTTTATACCATAAATATACATATATTTTTTTAAGTTAAAATAAAAGTTTGGGAAAGGAATGTGAAAACTAACAGATGGCACAAATATACTAGAAATGTAAATGACCTACATACTGACCTACCTATATAGCCCATGTCCAAATATTTAACCCAATTTTATAACAAGGTACCATAAATACCCCATAAATGAAAAAACTGGTTACAAAGGGAGTCCAAAAAATTTTATGTTGATTCCCCCTTTTATACTAAGCATATGTATAAGCAGCAACAATATGTAAAATGACATACTTGAAACCCCCTAAAATAATTTTTTCTATAAAAGACACATTTTTCCAAAGCATTGTACAAAATTTTAATTAGAATGATGGTAGACTAATGTGCTAAATTTTAAAATAAATGAGGTCAATATGCAAAAGAAATTTTTTGCTAAAGTGAGTTTGTGAGAAAATTTCATGTTCTGTATCTATCACTAGAGATAAAAATGTATGTAGATATGAAGTACAATGATCCAACTTTTTAGTGCTTGATAGGAATTATGACAAAAAGTTCCAATATTACAACTCATTTTTAAAGAAAATCATAGCCTAAACTGTTGCTAATTCATGCTTACGAAGGTTTACTTTGCCTCTGAGCTATACAAAAAGGCTCTAGTGTGAAAAAAAGTAGTGAGAGCCACACTTTAAAAAAAGTTCTGTGGCTTGTGAAAGTACCTATCTGATATTTTTTATTGTTTAACACCATTAATAGTACTTCATGCCCCTTTGTAATTTTTAAATTCTCTGACAATGAAAAGGCACGTACCTGTAAAGTTGACCAATAGCTTTCTCTTTCAACCTTTGCTTTAACAAAGTGTCCATTTAAGATCCCCTTTTCAAACTTGGCCCGGGCCACTCTAGCACATGCTGTTTCATCTACCAATCTAGTCTGTGAGAAAGACCATAAAAACCCAGCATAAGCATGTACACCCTGTTATTTGGAGTCACTCAAGGTTTTAATAGACATTCATATGTTTACTTTTAATGATGCCCAACGAAATGACAAAGAAGGCAAGAAGATATGTTATCACAGGTGCTGAGAGCACTGTGTTACAAGCACTCGGTATCATCCTGTCGGTTTGGGTGAGTCAAGTTGGAGGAAAAAGAGGTTAGACTTGCTGTGACCCAAAGTCCCTTCCAACTTTGTTGTTCTGATGTTAAGGTAGAAGGGAGGGTTGTCATGTGAAAGAATACTCAAACATGTCTTGCTCCATCCCTAATGGCTGAACAGTCAGTGGTGCAGGGAAACATTCTGACTCAATCAGATGAAAAACTCTAAATGTTAAGGACTGTAGAAATGGAATGGTCTGCCTCAGAAGGTAGTCAAATTTCTCATTACTTAAAATTTTTAAGCAATGGTTAGATGATCATTTGTTAGAGTGGCAGATTAGACTGATATCTTATTAAATGGATAAGATTAGATGACTTTGAGGTCCTTCCTAACACAGATTTAACATTCCTTAAATTTTAGAAAAAACAGATGTCTCCAAGTTCGGAAGAATTAAAAGGATGATCTCATGGATGAAGACACCAAAAGGGGAAAACAGATCAAGAGAGATGTGAAGTTCTCAAAAATGAAAATTTGAAAACTATAAATAATGCTGAAGAGGAAGAAAAAAAGGAGGCATCTAAGAAGAATGAGAGGTTGCTGATGAGCTGCAATTAAAACATTATATACAAAAGAAGTGGCACACATAGGGGAACTATAGATAAGAGGAAAAGTGGTAGATGGTAAAAATAGTATCAGGAAGATGAAAGCGTGGACTGAATTAAGATTTGTAAAAATGTATAAGGATGGGATAAATTAGCATTACTAGGCATAGTTGGACCAAGAATACAGAAGAGACAGAGGGTGTATCATGTATGTTAACAGCTTACCAAGAGAAATGAGAACATCTGATATTCTAGAAATCCTGACCAAGTGATTTTCAATAATTTATTCTAAAACTGAATTAAGAAACTATATAGATTAATGCATTTTATAGAGTACAGCCTTTTCAAAAGAAAAGAACTAGGCCTAAGTCACTTTTAGGACACAAGTACAAAGGATTATCTTCTCATACCTACTTGTTTTTAATGCTTAGATACATTCTAGTACCACACAACTTGTTTTAAGAGTTTTAAGAGTTTTTTTAAGAGTAAGTTTTCAGGACAACCCAAGCACAAATGACATGAAACCCATTCTTTCATGGCACTCAGCTTCAAAATCTAATTGGTAACCTCAATTTTTATAAGAATTTAAACTCAACGAATAATTTACCAAGTGTCTACTATGGACAAGAAACCGTGCTAGGTCTAGAGTATACAGACATGGATGAAAGCATCTGTGACTTTAAGGGGCTTATGGCTTCCTAAGGAGGAAAAAACCCTCTACATAAAAACATTATTACAAGGGAATCTGACTGTAAAAGGGAAAGAAGATTAACAATTGGCTGAGAAGAACATGGCAGAGGTCAAGGAAAGCCTCACTGAGGAAACGGTATTTCACTGAGTTTGACGTGAGCTGAGAACAAAAGAGGACGGCCTTCACCAGTGCCTAGACGCACCGTCTCAAATGAGAAGTGTATGAAGGTGAGGGTGAAAGAGCTGAGAATGGTGGGCTGGGGAGCCAGCCAGAGACACTGGACTTTCCTCATCTGACCACTGCCTTAGGAAGACTATATTGAAAACTAAATGGAGACTAATCAGAAGGAGGAAAAATTCGGGGAGGAGAAACTGCACAGAAAGCTACTCCAATAGGACCAGCAGGAGGCAGTACGCTCCTGACCCAAGGGAGTGGCTATGAAAGTGGAAGGAAGTAGAAAGGCACAAGAGACACTGTGGAAGCAGAACTGACCATGCCTGGCAGCTGACTGGATAAGGGAGTGAGGGAGAGAAGAGTCATCAATCATGACATGAAATTATGACTATAAACTGGGGTAAAGAGAAGATGATGATACTCTCAACAAAAAGGGATATGGAGGCAGGTGGGTAGCTCAGTGGATTGAAAGCCAGGTCTAGATATGGAAGTACCAAGTTCCTAGCCCTTATCCTTCTACCTTGGAACCAATACTTAATATTGATTCTAAGATGGAAGGTGTTTTTGTTTTGGTTGGTTATGAAGAGGGAAATGTAGAGGAAGTTACCTTTTAGCAAGTAAGCAAGCCATTTGAAATATTTAAAGAAATATAGATGGAGTGTTCTAATAGGCAAATGGAAGTGTAAGCATGGAGGAAAGAGATTAGGGCTGTATACATAGGGATGAGCCATCTGATTGGCAGAGAACTGAAGCCCTTCTGACTAGGCACCCCATTTTGTAACCTTTGGGGCATCCTTCTCTCTTCCCTATCATTCAGCCCCAACATCCAATCAGCTGCTGTCTTGTTGAAAGAAGGAACAAATGACCCTGGAGGAGACTATGGATTGTTTTCCAGAAAAAGTGTAATTCCTCTGATTCTAAGAAAATGGAACAAAGAGGAGTCTAATAATATTTGGGGATTTCAAAGAAAAATAATGAGTGTTTTTTTTAATGTTGTCCTGCAAAATAGAATACAAATAATGTAAGTAGGCATTCATTACACAAAAAAAATTTAACTAAAAGGGGACATTCAAGCTATTACATTTATAGTATTTCACAGAAAGGTTATATAAAAGTGAACATAAAATAGGCTTTATTTTGGCTCTTTATAAATAAAATACCTTTTCTAGAAAGCATATAACTTTGTTCTTTGTCTCTTCAGAATTAAGGCACTGTGGAACAATATCTTCATGGTTTGTCCCCTGTTGACATTTTAAACAAGTTGTTAGTACTGTTCTTTTTCATTATATTGCAAGACATAATCTGTTAAAGGGCTATTAGCTTCAGATTCAGGAAAACCAGGGCTCAAGTCTTGCCCCTGATGTAGATAGACTAGTTGTATGACCTTGACATACAGGAAGGTTGGCCTAACAGCATTCACTGGAGAAATAAAAGCACATCAAGGAAGTAATGTTACAGAGGTCAGTTTTTTAGGAAGGGCTAGAAACGAAATAAGTAGACTGACAAACAGGATAATTAATACTATCAGGATTCAAGATGCTAAGCAAACCCTTTGATTTGTGATAAGTTTTGTTTCCATGGTCTAATCTTATTCCTTTTTCTTTTTCTTTTTCTTGTCTTACTGTTACAGCTAGCATTTCTAGTATGTACACACAAACACCCCCCCCCACACACACACACACTCTCTCTCTCTCTTATCTCTGAACCAATCGAGATTAAAGTGAGGTTCAAACATTGTCCACTCTCTTCCATTTTCCCCTCCACTGTAAAATCTTCATGTGCCTCTTTTATATAAAATAAATTTCCACATTCTTCCTCCCCTTTCCCTAGTATATCCCCTCTTTCTCACCCTCCATTTTTCATTTGAAATTATCTCAACATAATAGACTCACACTCATGCCATATAAGTAGACTCCTGCATGCCTAATGATGAACTAGTTCTTAGGGATTACCAGTATCATCTTTTCACTTGAGAAAATAAACAATTTAACCTCAATAAGTTTTTTATATTTTCTCACTAGTGTACCTTTTTATGTTTTTCTTAAGTCTTGAATGTCAAATTTTCTATTTAGCTCCTTTCATCAGGAATGCTTGGAAGTGTTCTATTTCAGGAAATCTCCATGTTTTCCCCCTATAGAATTATACTTAGTTTTGTTAGGTTGATGCTATTCTTGTTTGTAACCTAGTTTCTATGCTTTCAGAATATCATATTCTAAGTGCTCAGTTCCTTTATTGTGGTGGCTGCTAAATCTTGTGTTATTCTGACTGTGGCTTTATGGTATTTGATTTTTTTTTTGGCTTTCAGTGTTTTCTCCTTAACCTTGGAACTCTGGAATTTGGATATAGTAGGATTCCTGGGAATTTTCATTTAGGGATCTCTTTCAAGAGGGGATCAGTTAATTCTTTAAATCTCTATTTGTTCCTCTGCTTCTAAGATTTCTAGGCAGGTTTCCTTTCTGATTTCTTCAAATACGATGTCTAGACTCTTATTCATTTATTTTTTTAATTGTGGCTTTCAGGAAGTTCCAAAATTCTTAAATTACCCTTTCTCAAACTATTTTCCAGGTCAGTTATTTTTCCAATAGGATTTTTTTATTCTATTCCCTCTCCCCATACTTTTGACTTTGTTTTATTGCTCCTTAATGTCTCATGAAGTCATTAGCTTCCATTTGCCAAGCCTTAATTTTTAAGGAATTATTTTCAATTCTGTTTTTTTTTTAAGAAGTTATTTTCTTCACTTTGTGCCTCCTTTACCAAGCTATTAATTCTTTCATAATTTTCTTGCACTATCATTTCTTTTCCTACTGTTTTCAGAGCTAGTTCTGGGGGCCTGTAAACTTTTGGTGCTTTTTTGGTCAGTATGATTCAAGGAGAGTTATGGTCACTACTCCCCTGGTTTTGGTTCTGGCCCTTACCCAGATAGAGTCCCTATTCCCTCACAACATTAACTTTTTTTTTTTTGAGCTGGACAAGAAGCCAGCCCTGTATTTGTAATCAAGAACTGGATAATGGTCAATGGAGTGCCAAATGAGGCCTGGTGCTAGCACAGGAATTCCTTGTAATCTCTTTCTGTAAGGAGTTCAATGCCTTTACCATCTCTGAGCATTCCTCCATTACTGCTGCTACCTCCAAGGCCCACTGATGGTGTTGCTTCCACTACATTATACTCCTAGCCTGCCTTCCACGCAGTTCTGCAGACCTCTCTTACTCTTCTAAATTGTTCTGGTTGTGGGAAAATGGCCCGCTTTCACTTTTTGTTCATTGTACTACTTAGAGTTAATTTGACATGCTTTTAAAAGTAATTTAGAGGGGAACACAGGAAAAGCTTGGGGAAAATGCTTCCTTTACTCAGCTCTCTTGGTTCTGCCCCATCAGAACATACTCTTTAAATTTTTTTCCTACTTAAAGGGATGAGGTTGCTGTTGGCTAATCATATTCATACCTCTGATAGCCTTTGTAGCCAAGTATATTTATATATAAGAATGCTAACAATCTGTGGCTATGGAACAATATTTATATGAGACAAATGACCTTGTTCTACTATACACTAAAGAACAGAACAGAAACTGGTACTGCTATGGTTCATACATAATCCAAGTAATTAATGAAGACAGAAGGTTCTCATACAATATAATAATTATTTACTGGTTTGCTAATAAAATCAATCAATTATATCAGTCTTTTATTTACCTCTGCAAACTCAGTAAATGCCTCTAAGGTATGCTGTTCTATCAGCCAACTCTTGTCATTTAGCAGCAAGGTAAAAATGCAAGGCAAACTAGGTAAAACTTTTTCCTGTAAAGAGAAAAGAACTGTTTCACAAAAGAAAAAAAGACTTCAGGTAATGTAAGTTCAACAATGTATTATGTTTTATCACTCTTATTTTCAAAAGACATGGAAGACCAGAGTAAACAATAACATTTTCAAATGAGAGATTATTAAAGAGCAGAGTAAAGGATGTCATCAAAGAAACGTATATGAGAAAAAGATGGAGTGGGCAAGTTATTTCTTTCTTTTTTTTTTAAACCCATATCTTCTGTTTTAGAATTGATACTAAGTATAGATTCTAAGGTAGAAGAATGATAAGGGTTAGGCATCTAGGGTTAAGTCATTTCCTCATAGTCACATGCATAAGTGTTTGAGGCCATATTTGAACCCAGGACTCCCCCCCATCTCCAAGCTTGGCTCTCTATCCACTAAGCTACCTATTTGCCCATTACTGGTCCATGTTATAAGGATAATCTTTGGAAAAGGTAAGTGAACCATTGGTAGTCTTATAATAGCTAGAGAAATTAAGGACAGTCCTCAGATCTTTTTGGTAGACCCCCCAGTGACAAACTCACAACTTACTTTGCAAGGCCAAAAGTTGTTAAGGATGACCAGGCATTGAAGCTTGTGATATGAATCTCTGGAGGACACACCACACATTGCCAAAAAGGCTGCCATTTAAGTATGTAATTAATTATACTTTACAAGCTTAATTCTTTTGTTGGTAAAAAAAAATTTAAGATGTCCTAATATTCAATTTTTTCAGTATTCCAAATTTTTAACATAAACATTGATAACCCAGAATCATAATGAATTTTGTGCTTGGTTAAATTCTTACATTCACTAGAAACAATTTAGGCAAAATAAAAACTTTTGGGGAAAAATCTGTAGTTTGGGGGGGAGTAGTGTTTTTTCAATTATAATTATAAAGTACAACCACCTTAGATGATAATTTAAGGTCCACTTACATTTACACAACATTAGAAAATAGGCCCCCAGAGACTCAACCTCAAATCTGTTTTCTTTAAAAAGAATAACTCAGGGGCAGCTGGGTAGCTCAATGAATTGAGAACTAGGCCTAGAGATGGGAGGTCCTAGGTTCAAATTTGACCTCAGAAACTTCCCAGCTGTGTGACCCTGGGCAAGTCACTTAACCCCCATTGCCTAGCCTTTACCACTCTTCTGCCTTGGAGCCAATACACAGTACTGATTCTAAGGTGGAAGGTAAGGGTTTTAAAAAAAGAATAGCTCACATTTTATAGTAAATTTTAAGATTTTACACATACATGCTCTTATTTAAACCTTTAGAGCACTTGGATTAAAGGCAAAACAAAAAACTTTTTTAGTCAAATATCCTTACAGCTATAAACTTTGGAATTCATATATTTTTCATTCATTTCATTCATTTTTTCATATATTTTTGATTATAGTCATATATTTTTGATTATTGATTGATGAGCATCTTAACTGGTCAAATAAATATGAAATTATATCATGAAAAGGTGAGAATAAGGTTTGCATCCCACACAGACTCTTTGCCCCAGTTTTATCTCTAAGGACTTCCAAAAAACAGGTTCATCCTTTTAAAATTTTCCTCAGATTCTGACACTCAATCACCTGATTCTCCTTGATATTCCCTTCTCTGTGGATTTCCATGACACTCCTGTCTCTTGGTTCTCCTTCTACCTATCAGACTGCTCCTCTTGACCTTCATTCAGATAATGCCTGCCAGGTTCCATCCTGGCTCTTCTCTTTGCCCTCTCTACTATGTCATTTGGCCATCTTTCATCAGCTCACATGGATGAATAAAATTTTCAAATCTATGCAAATGCTTCTCCTGCATATTTATCTAGTCTATCTTTGCATTTGTTCTACATAGCATAGGGCTTGGCAAATGTTAAATTTTAACATCTCTTAAAAATATATTTGCTTCTTTGAAAGACTTCAGAGCACCAACAAACCACAAATCTAGAAAACTGAAATGAAGCATGATATCCACCTCTTCTCTCTTTTTTTTTTTAAACCCTTACCTTCCACCTTAGAATCAGTACTGTGTATTGGCTCCAAGGCAGAAGAGTGGTAAGGGCTAGGCAATGGGGGTTAAGTGACTTGCCCAGGGTCACACAGCTGGGAAATGTCTGAGGTCACATTTGAACCCAGGACCTCCCATCTCTAGCCCTGGCTCTCAATTCGCTGAGATACCCAGCTGCCACCCCCCCCTCCCCCAACTCTTCTAAGAAGTGATGGATTCAAAATTTTGAATATGACATACATTTCTGGATATGGCCAATGAGGGAATCTACTTTGCTTCATTATACAATTTTAATAAAATATGATGATAAAATGAGGGTTTTGGTTTTCTTTTTTGTTCAAAGGTTTTAGAGAATGGGAGAAAGAGAAATAAATGCTTGTTAATTTAAAAAATATGAAAATTAATAATAAAATACTTTGTTTCTCCAACATATTCATTAAATCCATAAGATCTTAGTAATACAAACCCTATCCCAAACCTCTCTTTTCTATAGGCATCATTCCTTTAAGAGACATGAAATTTAAAATTTAAGAACAAAGAAAATAACAGAGCTATAGAGTATTACCTGAATAGCTTGTGGAATAAAAATTTTCCCTAAAGATGACACAAAATTGAGAACTGCCAAACGAACATGGTCTGGAGGATCCAATTTAAGTAGAGAAGTCTGCAGAGTTATTACCTTAAAATAAAAAACAAATCTAAGAATATTTACATATTAAAACCTTAAATGATATATATCACACTACCCAATACTTCAAAACAATCAATTCTAAATTGATTGATCTAAATTCTAAACATGTTTTTTGAAGTCAGAAATAAAGTTAAAGAATACTTATTTAAATTTTAGAATTATGCAGCTTTAAACAATACATGTATGCCAGTTGTATACAGCTTCTAAGATGTGTATAACTGAACTGTTATAAATAAAATATATTAAATATACTAGGGGGATATGGTATTTAAATGAATTCAGGAGGTAAATCCTCTTGGGGAGAAAATCCCATTGTGACAGAAATACTTCTAGTAAATACAGATTTCATGTTGAATTATTTTAAATAGTAAGAATCCCTCATGTCCCCAATCATAAAAATTTAAAGATATTTATATAAATATAGTGGGTTATTTTTCATCATATTCAACATAAAAAGAACCAACTATACACTCCTATAACCAGCTTTGTTTGCTGCAAATTAAACCTCTGGTTTGTATAATGATCTGTACTTTATCTAGAACATTTTTATATCATTGTTCTCAAACACAGAATGCTAGAGATAGTTTAAAGATCACAAATATCTTAGGAGAAGATAACAAATTGCAAAATTTGAATACATTGTACAAGCAGGAAGGGAAAAAAACCTCCCTGATTTCATAAATAAAAAAACCAAAAACACAAATCAAAAGAATCCATAGAATATTCGTCTTTGGAAAAAGATCCTAAGATTCAAATGCCAAGAAATATAGTGGCATAAATTAACACTTCTAATCACAACAAATTTTGCAATATAAAGGAAATTCAAATGACATAAAACTATTTTACACCCAGAAGAAAATGTAGAAGGATCTGCTTATTCAATGCCATCCAAATTTAATTATAAAAAAAATATATTTTGTTGAGCTAGAAAAAAATAATAACAGAATTCAATGGGAAAAACAAAAGGTCAAGAACATCAAAAAAGAATTAATAAAAAAGTAAAGGAAGTCTAGCAACACCATATTTTAAACTGTATTATAAAGCAGTAGTTATCAAAACTATCTGATACTGGCAAAGAAATAGGAAAGTACATCAGTGGAACAAAATAGATATAAAACAAAGAGTTGTAAAAGATTATAGTGATCTTGTATTTGACAAAAGTATAGATCTAAGCTTTTGAAATAAGAACTCACTATTTGGCAAAAATTCCTGGGATAAGTACAAAGTAGTTTGGCAAAAACTAGGTATAGACCAATATCTTATACTATTTATGAATATAAGATCAAAACAGATACATGACCTAGACATAAAAGGAGATATAAGCAAATGAGAAGAACAGGGAATTGTAAACCTCAAAATTTCTTAGACTTATAAATGTTGGAAATTTCACCATTGGGAAATTTCATACTTGAAAAATTTCCTATTGATAGTGGGTCTTGACTATTGGAATGTGAACCCCATTGGCATGGGAGGTTTCTTCTCCCTTCTTAAGATTACTTTAGGACAGAAACCTTTTGCTGAACAATGGAAAGGACTTTGACCTATGCTTAAGCATAGAACAGGAATTTCTTTGAGTCATGATTGATTTTAGAATTGATACAATGGAGATACTTGGAATCAATCTCCACCCTATTCAGTCCTAACAGGATTGAGGAAGGGCTGCAGCCTAGATCAAAATTTAATTATTCCAATCTCTACCCTACTCAGGTTAACAGGATTTAGAAAGGGCTGTAGCAAAGGATCAAAGATTTAATTATTTGAAAATATGACCTTCAACAGACATGTGCAAAGCCAGAGACCTCTGGGCGGTCCTGGGTTAAGCGAGAGCCTCCATTGGCACAGGGAAATTGATGGACAGGTGATTGGTAGATGTGAGAACTGAGGGGAGGGAACTTGGATGGTTTCCTTAAGGATAGGGGGGGTCTGAAGACTCGGGGGGTGGAGGAGTTTGTGGGAGTGGTTGCGGTGTGCTCTGAGAAGTTTGCGCTGAAGGAAGCTGAAGGTGGGGGCCCGGAGACTGTTTCTCCATTTTTGGTCACGTGAGTAATAGGGACTGATCTCCTTTCATTGCCCCAGCTATCTAAGGGCTTGGGCCTTTTGGCCCAGCCTAAACAGAAGGGGTATTTAAGCCCTATTCCCTTCTCTCCCCTTTCTCTCTCCCTCTATCTCTCTATCTCTAATTCCTTTCTTCCTCCTGTTTGTAATTAAAACTCCATAAAAGGTTGACGGCTGACTTGAGTTTTCATTAAGGAATTACATAGCTCAATTCCTTGGCGACCTTAAATTAATATATATCAGTCTTTTAAAAGTGATTTCCATGTCACAGAATATATTATCTATCAGATTTACAGATAAGAGAGAATTTATGAACAGGAGATCAAGAGCACTGTGAGATATATAAAACTATCTGAAACAAAACACTCTAGATATTTATTGATTAGAGAAATGCAAATCAAAACAACTCTAAGATGAACAACATCTCACACCTAATCAGACTGGCTAAAATGATAAAAGGGCAAAATGATAAATGTTGGAGGGGATGTGGAAAATTGGGTACCTTAAGACACTGTTAGTGGGACCATGAAATGATCCAACCATTTTGAATAGCAATTTGGACTTGGGCTCAGAGAGTTATAAAATTGCTTTTATCGTTAGACCCAGCAATACCACTGTTAGATCTGCTCTGTAGGGTAATCAGGGAAAAAGAAAAAGAGTTGTTGTAAATCACTTATAGCAGCTCTCTTTGTGGTAGCACAGAACTGGAAATTGAGGGGATTGGGGAATGGCTGGACAACTTGTAATAGATGATTGTGATGGAATACTAATAGCACCATATGAAATGAAGAACAGGTTAATTTTTTAAAAACCTGCAAAGTCCTACATTAAATTCTGAAGAGACACAAGCAGAAAAAAGCATGAGAACATTATATACAGCTACAGAATTAATAGTTGAAGAATAGTTTTTGCATGTCTGCCTTCAGAGAAAGAATAAGCAGAAATATTCAAGACAACATATATACAAAATTTTTTGTCAGGTGATGCTTTCTATGTTGCGGGGGTGGGGAAGGAGTAAGCTACATGGGAATTTTAATGTAACCAGCAAACCTATATATTAATGTTTAAAAATCTCTACCAAAAAAAAAAAAGAAGTTGTATAAGGGACTGGAGTAATATATTTTGAAGCACAAAAGAAGTAAAAATGCAACACAAAATTATAAATCCTTTGAACCTGAAATGAAAAAACACACATATTTAGTAAAAGATAAGCATCTATCTGGAAGATTTCAGTTTACACTCTGGCAAGCTTTTTAGGTCACTCTCTGAGGGGTAGTAAACCAGACCCTGAACTAGTGGAACTGACTTCTGTGTGTGTCAATTGGTTCTAATACCCTCCTGAACCTTCCAAATCACACCCTAGAGATCCTGTAAGATCCATGCCTCCTCAATCTCCCCAGGCTTAAAATCCCCACAGGGAATAGAATTTAACCTCCTCTACAAAGATTCTTCAGAAGACATGGTCATTTAAGTCTTTAAATCTTACCCCTAGCGCATCTTATTAACAATGAGGGAAAACAAATCACCTTGTTCTAATTTGATTTTACCCTACACTATAGCAAAGAAGTTGTCCCAGATTATGGGTCAATGACCTGCAACCCCTGACTTCTGGATGGTAGGGAAAAAAAATGTGACAGCTTACTTGGGCCTGCTTTTGGGAGATGGAACACTTACAGTATTATGTTGAAATTGATTTTATGTACAAAGTTGCTACAATATTTGCAGAAAACAGAAGGGGAAGTAAAGAGAAATGATAATTAGTTTCTGAATAAACAAGGCAAACATAGAATTTGAGGAAAAACCTTCATGGATTTTATACACAGTTCAATTATGATATAACCAAATAAATAAAAAATATGCCCTTCAAAATAACCCTTGTTAAATTAGTAGGAGTCAAAACAACTCCCTAGAAATAGCCTAGGTTATTTGTTCAGGAACAATTTTCTTACCTGACTTATCAGCTGAGGTTCTATGGTTTGTATGAAAAATCCCAAAAGTGGAAGTAAAAGACTGAGAGTCCACTGAACACAAGGTTGACTCGAGACCTTGGGAAATATCAAAATGCAGCAGTATTAATTATGGTATTTCTAGTTAACTGAGAAGAAAAATTATTCATACTTCATTGGACATTTAATCTGATTTCACCAGGAAAAAGCCACAAAATACTAAAATGTAAGAAGAGAGGAAGAAGTCAAAACAGTCAAACTCCCTTTTAAAAGCAATACTATCTTGGGGTTAAAAGATTTTTTGTGGAAAAATCTCTAATTAGGTCAGATTAAAAGTTATCATTTTTTTTCTGTTAGGTTCAGCTCTCTACTGCAACTCATCATAGAATCACATCTCAATTGTATATCATTAAAACTGACCTCTTAACATGGTTGGCTTTGTGTTTAAAAAAAAAAAAAGAAAGGCTTACCTTTTTTCCTATAAGAAACTGCAGAAACAAAAATACATATATAGTAGGAAAGAAGACAAAACTGTGCAGTAAATACTTTCAAGTCTAATAGGAAACAATTGCTTATTGCCAGTTGGCAATATATCTTTTCTTTTTAAAATTCTACTTTTTCTCTCTACAGGGATTTTATTTCTCTCATGAAGAATACAGGCAACATTATAAAGCATTAATTCTTAGCCTTTCTTTTTGTCTTAAATCCCCTTTAGCAGTCTTGTTAAGTCTATGGACTGCTCAGTGATTTAAATGCATAAAATGAAATATACAGGATTATAATAAGGAAATCAATCATATTGAAATATAGTTATCAAAATTTTTTTTAAAAATCAAGTTCATAGTCCTTAGGTTAAGAACCCTGGTGCAAAGTATCTGTAGGGACCAAAAAATACTACGTTAAGGAAAATAGTGAAATATCTGAAATCTAAAAATACTTTGATAATAGATGTTATAACAATAGCCTGTCTGGCAGCATCATAAAATACGGCAATATCCGTATTGACATTTCACTAGTTGAAAATCCAGGGTTCACAAGTTTATTTCAATTCAAAAAGGCTTTCTTGACAAAAATTTTGAAATACAATTTTCAAGTCTAGAAACAAGTAAAGTAATTGGCTCTGCTCTCTTCTGGTGCAGCTGGCCTGGCAGACTTTTGGATTTTCAGGGACAGGGGAAGTGAGAAGACAAGTTAACTCTCCTTACTCTTCTCCCCCACCCGAGGCTGGTTAGCATTTACTGGCAAACTCTCCAGTCTTAGAAAGAGTCCTCAAGCCACTAGAATAAGGAAGATCTAATTTAGCAATGATACAATTGGTCCAACACATTAGTTCTTTCAGAATTTCAACTTAATTCAAGGAAATGTTAAGCTGTTTTCTTACCTGTTTAGCATTTAGGATTGTCCAGAGTGGACTCACAGCTTCCAGGACTCCTACTTGTTGGCCCATCTCCAAAGCTTCATTTACAGAATTACACACAGTGAGCAAAGCAGAGAGTGCAACATTCTAAGAACAGGAAAAAATAACAACATTAAGTTTATAAGTTAAAGCTTTACAAGAATCCCAGTAGCTTGATCCCTTTGGCATTAGAGGCATCACCCCCAAAAAGCACTCCAGAAACATCAATGCATAATCCCCTGGGCAGGTTATTAATCTCTGCTATTATAGTTGATGAACTATTTTTAAGAAAGAATTTTGATAATTATATGTATTTTATTTTATGCATTTAAAACCATTTTTCTGAGAAGGCTTCAACAAATTGCCAAAGGAATCTTAGGCACAAAAAAAAAAGTGAAGCACTTCTAACCTAAAGGCAGTAAGAACAAAATGTATTTCAGTTAGTTCCCTTTAAATATGAAACGCTACATGTTCCTAAACAAAAATTACATTTCTCTATTGGTATGAAATTAAGAAGTCTAGACATAGCTAGAAATGGTACTGCAAAAGTGATCCATAAACATTAAATCTCTGCTTAAAAACAAGCATAAGAAATTATAAGAAGGTCCTAACTTATAAACAGGTTGAATTATAAGAGCTGATTTGTTATTCAGTTATTTGGAGATCAAGACTTATTTTCCCACCTAATCAATGATATATGGACATGGTGGTTGATTTCCTATGCTAGTTCACAGGACCACTTAAACTCGTACTATACACAAAGTATGATTCTCACAAGTAGAATGCTTATTGCCAAGGCTACACTGGCACTTAAGTAACTTACTGAGGTTAGCAGTCCATGTATCATGGAGAGTCAAATGGACAATGAAATGAACCTATAGAATTAAGGAGAGGAGAGGAGGCTAGATTCTTCTTGGGAAAATGAATTATGTTTTCAGGGATCCTTGACACAAAAGCCATTATTTTCCAAACCAACATTTTCAGTGACATTCCAGGCCTGCTAATCATGGAGCTCCGAGGAATCAAAATTATAGGTAACCCATGAGACAACAGAGAGATGTATGGAGGATTACAATATACTACCATCAATGAAGTGTGGCTCAAGAAGTGACATAAGACATAATTACAGATACGCATAGTCATTAAAAGAGGTAGGTTGGTCATATATCAAGAGTGAGGAGATAACTATCTGAGTGTTACACAAGTATCCAGGAAATACTGAGTGACAAAGGAAAGCCCCTAACCTATTGCAGAGTTCCTCTACAGAGGATTGTATGGGAAAATGTAGAGAAAAATTACTTACATAGGATGAGAAAGTAAGGATGGGTTGTGAGTTATACCAATTGAGGAAAGAGCTACAACGAGGAGATCATAAATCTCAATCACTGAAACACGTAATGTATAATACTACTAAAGAAACTAACCACCACATGCAACCATGTTCCACAGAAAAATAAAGTCAAAGCTCCAATCTACTTGCTCTATGAGGGCAGGAACTAGTTCATATTTAGCATTGTATTCCTAGTGCCTGACACACAATAGGCACTTAATATATTTTTCTTAACTGATTTAATCTTTTAAGATATATGGCTGTACAATAATACCAAGCTAGTGAAAAGAAAATTGGTAAAAGAATGATGAGAATTTAGCAGATACAGTAATGATTTTTGCACAACATACTTTGGGCACTTATATTAGCAGATCCTAACACTACTTTTCAAATTAAGATTTTGAGTGCATCTTTATGATACTCATTTTCCTACATTAATTTTCTGTTTCTACAAAAAATACTCCAACTTGCCTGCTGGAGGCTCTTTGACCTCAGCCCCAAATTTTTTAGTTTTAGAAAATCTGAGGATATAGTCACCAGAAGGAACATTTTTCTCTTAAGAGGAGCTACCTGCCTTGTACTGTCTCAATGATTCCCTTTTAATGTTCCTTATTTTATGGTTATATCCTAAATAGTAAAGCCAAGACTTGAAGCAAAATATAGTTGAATCAAACCTAATAATCACCTTAGGTCATTTGGGAAGGGAAAAAAAGGGAATAATCAGTTATCCACAATCAAAAGTTTTCCCAGCATAAAGTATAAGAAATATTGTGTTAAATTTACTTTTTCCTTATATCTATATCAGTCGTACAAAAGGGGGCATAACATATCTTCTATTAAAGTGTGTGGGATGAGAGTCAGTGTATAGTTTTCAGAGTAGTATTTGGCTTGTAACCCCAAATTTAAAATTTTAAATAGTAATAGGATTACTATTCCTTAGACTGAAATTGCTCCCCCTCATAACTTTTAGTTTTCCTGACCTATTTTCAAAAACCCTGAAAAGAGTTTATCTACCCTGGGAAGAAAGCCAACTATAAGATAAGAAGGAACAGGGAGTTTCAAAACTATCTTTTATGGTCCCTGGCTGTGAATCCCAAGATAGTCACGGGTTTTTCTTGATCATAGGGATCTTTAGGGGTATGTAATGTTAAAAGTCATGCACTCAAGACTCTGAACATCACAGCCCCACCTTTAGTAAGATTGGACAGAGGAAAGGAGGAGAATCTTGTATCAGGATTACTATAAAATTCTATGATTGTAAACTAGAAGAGAGGACATTTTTGCCCCCGAGCAAGCCACTTGTGTAGGCAGAATCTTTTTTCCTTCCCTCCCCTGCTGTCTGCCATTTTCTCCAAATATAGCCGTTTTCTCTGCCAGCATCTTATCAAGTCTCCTGTCTGCTCATTAGAGTGAATTCTGGGAGTATGAGCCTCTCCAAAATTCCACTCCACACAAAAGGAACAGTCAATATTTTCATGAATTCTTTAATAATCTATGATGCTAAAGAGTAATTCCAATCACTTTCTAGCTCTTTACTTACCAAAGATTCAAGTTCTCCTAAAGTATGTCTGCTGCTTAACCATTTTTTACACTGTGCAATTCCAATCATGGTGACTTCATTTGCTGTTTGGCTTTTAAGTTCAGGAGAAAAAGCCTTGAAGGAAACATATTGCCACAAAGGCAGATTCTCCACTTCTGTAGGAGGAAATCTCTGGATAAACTCCATCTGAAAGAAATCGTTATATGGATGAATAACAACCTGGTCAATAAATTCTCTTTTAAGATAATAAGGAAAAATACATGCACAAAAATATTTCTAGTTGTGCTCTTTGTGGTAGCAAAAAATTGGAAAATGAGGGGATGCCCTTCACTTGGGGGATGGCTGAACTATCTGACGGTGATGGAATACTATTGTGCTCAAAGGAATAATGAACTGGAGGAATTCTATGTGAACTGGAATGACCTCCAAGAATTGATGCAGAGTGAAAGGAGCAGAATCAGGAGAACATTGTACAGAGACAGATACACTGTGGCACAATTGAATGTAATGGACTTTTCTACTGGCAGCAATGCAATGATCCAGGACAATTCCGAGGGAATTATGAGAAAGAACACTATCCACATTCAGAGAAAGAACCGTGGGAGTAGAAATGCAGAAGAAAAACATTTGTTCACATTTGGTCACATGGTTCAATGGGAATATTATTGGGGAAATAAGACTCTAAATGATCACTCTATTGCAAATATTAATACTGTGGAAATATGTTTTGATCAATAATACATGTAAAACCCAGTGGAATTGCTCGTTGGCTATGGGAGTGGGGTGGGAGGAGAGGAGAGAAAGAACATGAATCATGGAACCATGGAAAAAACCATTCTAAATTAATTAAATTAATTAAAATAAAGAAATTTTCTTTTTACTATATATGCACTTACTCTTTAGCATTTCTATAATGTCTTTTAATTGCATGAAAATTTATAACAAAGAAAAGACCTATTTTTCATCACAAATCTTTGTGAACTGGAAGACAAATATTATTCTCTTTGGTTCAAAAAAAAAAAAGCAAAAGCAGTTCAAGGAGCATTAGTTTTAAATTCACTGGGAAATTTTAAAGACAAGCATTAAACTATTTGTTATGTGAGATGTTAAATGGAATGGATTTTCCCTAGAAGGTATGAAAATTTCCAGAATTCTTCTGAACTCTTTCTGGTATTACTGATACTGTGAAGAGTGAATCAAACTTTCTTTGTCTATCAATCAGCAACTTTTAAATTAATCAAAGACTTAAGTACCCCTACTTAACACTAAGTACAAGAGTTCACAAGTCACTTACTAAAATGGGTGACAACTCCAGAAGCCACTGCCCTGCCCCTGGGCAATGCTAGGCAAATTGCAAGACTGCAATTGGTTCCCCTAAAGTGGAGGAAGGGACAGGGAGTGATGTGGAAAAAGGACTATAAAAAGTCCTGAATTTCTTGTCCAGGAGAGCTTGGTCCTTCAACCTTGGTTCTTGGACTGCTTCTTGGAGGACTGCTTCTGGATCTTCTCCTTTGGACTTTGTCTTGGGAAGTTGGCCTTCCTTTCCGGGAGGAGGCTGCATTGATAGAAGAACCCTTGCTGAAGACTTCTGGTTGAGGATTACCAGAAAATCCATATGGGGACAAAGGACGTGGTGAAGCCTTGCCTGGGTTGAGTCCCACACCTGAGCAGTGCTTAGGGTGATAGGCTAGATAATTCTCTACCTTCTTCTTACATTTTCCCACTTTCACTCTTTCCACCCTTTTGTAAACAAATCTACAAAAAGTCATTTTGACTTCAGTGATAATATCTTTAAATCGGCTACCATAATATTAGTATAGAATTCTCATACTAGCATAAAAACTCAAATTTATATTCTTTCAATACAGGCATACTATTAAAGTATACTAATAGGAAAAGAACAACTAGTTAAACATTACAGTTGGCTTGGAGCAAAGTGTTTAATGAAAACCAGGTCACAAGGCAGATAACTTTTCTCTAGCCTATGATACTACATACAGATTATATCCACAAATGCATAACTTCCTCACACAAAGATATGGATGGCACATCTATCCCACGACTGAATAATCTACCCAGGGTATATTTCTTATGGTCAGTAGTGATGAAACATGTTTACATGCATATTCAACAGACCTGAAGAACTTACAAGCAGAAAGCAAATACTAAAATAACTAGGACAAAAACTGTAGGCTTGCAATGAATGCTCAATTACAAGTCTATATCAGATCCATGTATACATATTCAAGATATTAGGTCTGCTTTATATAATTAACTATCCTTTTACTTAAAACATGGCACCAAACTGACATAAAGCTGGTAAGTGAACATGAGGCAGAAAAGATTATGTTTCTGGTCTTAGACGAAGTTTTCTCTTGGATAGGTGATATATTCTTCCTTTTGTTTTAGAGATTTTGCTGATAAAATAACTATAGGAGTGAGTGACTTTGTTCTAATGGCAAGGCACCCTACTAGCACCCATGGCTAATGATGTTGAATTAATGTTCACAGTTAAGTAAAGATGTAATATGTTTCAGAAAGTATATCCATAAAAGATGCTTTTGGAAATTCAACTTTGTGGGCTAACTTCCCGCAATAATAGTGAATAAATGTTTGTGGTATTTATGTTATGATGTTATTAATATTATATTTATATACAAGTTTTACCCTAAAGTTCAATTCAAGCAGTAGAAAAATTTGAGAGCTGCCATTATATGCATAAATACAACTTGACTTAATATTTACTTTTAAAATGCCAGTTACATTAAATAAAAAATCTGATGAGGAAACATTTCTTACATGTATATAAAGGAAGGGCAGGAAATAAGTGGACCTTTTAAAAGAATACATGATTAAATAATAAAAACTTGGAATTAACAAATGAATACATGCTTTTAGCTATGTGATCTCTTTAAATAAAACAATACACTCAAAATCTATAGGCAAGATACCTGAGACTGAATTGATACTGAAATTTAAAAATGAGAAGTATTAAAATGAAATCTAATTTCTATATGTTGAAGACAAAAGAAGTCAGTAGCATTCTTGCCTGATGGTGTGTATCCATGAGGAATAATAGTCGCCTTAGCAGAACTGACAAATTAGTGAGCTGGTAACATTCTCCAGGGCAAGACTTAATCTGCAAAATAAATGGGGTCCATTTTTATTCTTTTAGACATTTCTCACAAATCCAATTGCTTTTCCTGAAAATATAAATTCTCTTCCAAATCTATGTATTATTATATGTTTTAAAATGCTGGGAGTGGGGGTGGGGGGCTGCTGGGTAGCTCAGTGGATTGAGAGCCAGGCCTAGAGATGGGAGGTCTTGGGTTCAAGTGTGACCTCAGACACTTCCTAGCTGTAAGACCCTGGGCAAGTCACTTAACCCCCATTACCTAGCCCTTACTGCTCTTCATAGTATTGCTTTAAAGCAGAAGGTAAGAGTTTAAAAAAATGCTATTAAAATCCATAGGTTTACTCTCTATTTTAATAGTTTAACAGTAATAGTCCACGTAGAGTTCAGAGATGATGCCCAACATTCTACTGTCTGGTAAGAAATGCAATTTGTTCTATACTCAGATGAATTATTATAAACTTGAAAAATCATGACTACTTCCATTTATGCAACATATCTAATTATATTGCAACATATTCAACTCTCATATATGCAGTACTAAATCTGGTTTTGTTTTGAGCTGAGACACTGACCACAAAGTAAAAACATTTAACATTCATTCAACATCACATTTATCTTCTTACAATAGATTTTAGAATTTAACCAAATGCACTGAGGTAAGCATTTATTCTGCACAAAAAAACTGGTAGACTTCTGGATTTTTTCCTCACATTATTCACAGGGGTGTAAAACCCATCAAGATCAAAATGGCTTGTTCTGACAACCTGCTTTTTGTGATCCTTGAAGTCACTAAGCATGAAAATATTTACTGATTGAATGAGGAAGGTCTTACAGAATGCTTCATAGTCTTCTCTACATCCTTGTCCCCTATAATGGGTATTAGTGCACCAACGGCTTTTCTTGGAAACACTTGTTATGGGCAATTATTGGAATTGGAAAGCTGAATAAATGTTATTTGTGGTTATACTTTTAATCAGGTCCACCAGGGCCTTCATTTGCCTTTCTCAAAGAGAAACTATGAGTCATCCTTCCAACTAGCTGCCACTTCTTTTTGCCTCTGGGTTTCTTTTATAGCAAGAAAGTCTAATTTGAAGAATCAGTTACTCTGTCTATATGCACTTGATAATTGGACAAAGATTTCATATCTGGATTATCAGAAGTTTCTATTTAGACAGTCTAAAAAAATGGGTAACTCAGCATGCTATTTTTCTGTCAGTTTGCTATCCTGATGACATGAAAGAGCAGGGCAAGGGGGTACGTGAAGGACTCAGAAATATTTTTCACTTATCTCGTTTCAGAGATTGCCATAATAAAATAATTCATCACCAAGTGACAAGTCTATTGGTGATGAAGTTCTTCGTACTCAGCTAGGCTGGGCTTCAGAAAGCAAACACATTCTTCTTCTGGCACCATATTCAAGGCCTTTCCAGAAGAAAACTTACCAGTGTGCGTTTTTCTGGCAAAATCTTTAAGAACCTAAGATGAGGGCAGCTAGGGGAAATCTGTAGATAAAGTGCCAATCCTAGAATCAGGAGGACTTGGTTTCAAATTTGGCCACAGTAAATTCCTAGCTGTGTGATCCCTGGTGAGTTACTTAATCTCGTTTGTCTAGCTCTTGCCCTTCTCTCTGTTACTAAGAAAGAAATTAAAAAAAAAAAAAGAACCTAAGGTTACCTCTATCCTATGATGAGATGTCAGAGTAGGCCTTTGTGAAAAACCACATACATAATCTAGATGGGGAAAATGCTTTTAGAATACAAAAATCATCCCTTAATTGATCAGTCCTATTAAAATTTCCCCATAAGGTACAGATCCCAAAAGAATATCCTATCCATTGAAAAGCTAGACAGTTTGCCCAAAACTTCTTAGAATTTAAAATGGGTTTTTATCCATTTTAATATCCAATCAACTTCCTTTTCAGTTGAACAAACATCAACATAATTTTTTCCCCTTTATAAATCTTTGTTTTTTAAAAAAGTCAAAGATAATAATCACTTTAAAATTCATTTCCATGAAGTTTCAATTCAGAGCTCACCGTGAAAATGAGGTAAGTCTTATTTGCAACAAATGAAGAGGAGACTATATTTTGGCATGCATACTTGTTGGTTTCTGCTTTACATTCAATGTTAAGTTCCTTTTCATTTATAAAGTTAATTTTATACATACTCAATTGATTCTGATTATTCTGAAACTCTCTAAAATTTCCTCTACATGTAACAATTTCCTCAGTTTTCAATCACCATTATTATTTCTTTTTTTTTTTAAGTATCAATCTAAACACATAAGAAATGAATGTTGTAGTTCAACATGCATACTACCTCCTATTTCTAGCATTCTCCAAGATAAAAGCAGAAAGAGATCAGGCTTTTGGCCTAATAATCCTACTCACCAAATGTGCTATTATAAATACATGATGGGCACAGAGTTCAGCAGTCCCAAACCTGAGATACAAAAGAGAAATAATTCAGGTTGATATGCTTATTAAGACAAATGAGAAAATGAGGTCCAGTAAGGCAATATTTTTTTTAAAAGAAATGCATTTGTACAAATAAAATCAAGTAGCCAAAAGGAGAAGGAAGGCAGGAAATTGACAGAGCATTGAATCTTTATAGTTTCTCAGATAAAGATCTCATATCTCAAATGTATAGAAAAACATTGTCAGATTTATAAGAATAGCCATCATTCCCCAAGAGATAAACAATCAACGGATATGGACAGTTTTTGGATGAAGAAACCAAAGCTATATATAATCTGAGACAGCTAGATGGCTAAGTGGGTAGAGCCAGGTTTGGAGACATGGGTTCAAATCTGGCCACAGATATTCTCTAGCTGTGTGATCCTGGGCATGTCATTTAACCCCCATTGTCCAGCCCTTGCTGCTTTTCTTAGAATTGATACTAAGACAGAAGATAAGGATTAAAAAATATACTACATATATACTTTCAGAGCAGCTAGGTGGTTCAGTTGATAGAGTCAAGCCTAGAGATGGGAGGTCTTGGATTCAAATCTGACCTCAGATACTTCCTAACTACGTGACCCTGGACAAGTCACTTAACCCCCAATACCTAGCCCTTACCACTCTTCTGCCCTGGAAACAATTCTTAAAAGCAATTCTAAGACAGAAGGTGGGGGCTAAAAAAAAAATCTATATTTAGTCACGTGCAAAAATGCTCTAAATCACTGATTAGAGAAAGACAAATGAAAATAATTCTGGGAAGCTCACATCTATCAGACTGGCTAAAATGATTGAAGACATGGCTAAACAAGTTGTGGTATATGATTGTGATGGAATACTACTGTGAAGTAAGAAACTGTGAGCAGCAGGTTGATTTTAGAAAAACATAGAAAAGCTTGCATGAAGTAATGAAGACGGAAATAAGCAGAACCAAGAGAATGTCGTATATAGCAACAGTGATACTTTATGAAAAATAACTGAATGTCTATCTCCAGAGAAAAAAATAAGAAAGAGAAGTATGAATGATATAGTTTTACTATCTATTTATGTGTGTGTATATATATATGTATATATATATATATATATATGTATTTTTTTTTGAGAGAGAGAGATACATATTTATATATGTATCTTTGTCAAATGGTGCCTTCTCTTCTTCAGGGTGGAGAGGGAGACAGCTCAGCACTTAAAATGTAATTCCCTCCAAAAATTAAATTAAAAGATTAACAAACAAACACAAACTTCAATCCTTAAATGGCAAAAACCAAGCTGAGAAGTGTTAGTTTAGTCTTCAGAAAGATGGCCCTAAAATGTTTCTCTGAACTGCAACACTACTCTACTCGTCTTATGATACAAAAGATTGAATCTGCAACCAAAGTATCTTTCAACTGACAATTAATTATTTCTACTTATTCTTACAAATCAATATAAAGATATGTCACTAATTCATTGCTGGTGGAGTTGTGAATTGATCCAACCATTCTGGAGGGCAATTTGGAACTATGCCCAAAGGGCGATCAAAGACTGTCTGCCCTTTGATCCAGCCATAGCACTGCTGGGTCTGTACCCCAAAGAGATAATAAGGAAAAAGACTTGTACAAGAATATTCATCGCTGCACTCTTTGTGGTGGCCCAAAATTGGAAAATGAAGGGATGCCCATCAATTGGGGAATGGCTGAACAAATTGTGGTATATGTTGGTGTTGGAATACTGTGCTCAAAGGAATAATAAAGTGGAGGAATTCCATGGAGACTGGAACGACCTCCAGGAAGTGATGCAGAGCGAGAGGAGCAGAACCAGGAGAACATTGTACACAGAGACTGATACATTGTGGTACAATAGAAGTTAATGGACTCCTCCACTAGGGACAATGCAATGTCCCTGAACAATCTGCAGGGATCTAAAAAACACTATCCACAAGCAGAGGATAAACTGTGGGAGTAAAAACACTGATGAAAAGCAACTGTTTGACTACAGGGGTTGAGGGGATATGACTGAGGAGAGACTCTAAATGAACACTCTAATGCAAATACCAACAACATGGAAATGGGTTTGAATCAAGAACACATGTGATACTCAGTGAAATCGCGCCGGCTATGGGAGAGGTGGTGGGAGGGGGGGAGGGGAGAAAAGAAAATGATATTTGTTTCCAATGAATAATGTTTGGAAATGACCAAATAACAATTAAAAATAAATTTAAAAAAAAATTAAAAAAATATAAAGATATGTCAAAGAGCAATTTTAGGTTATACCTTACCGGGCCAGGAAGCACCATATATCCATGGCTAATAAAGAGGTGATCATTCCAGAATTAAGTACAGCATTCAATAAGGTGGCATCCTGATAAAAAGCAGAAATATTTTTAAATTATGTATAATTTGTTTACAACAAATTAGCTTTAACACACTTTTGCTTAGAGCTCAATTCAACAAGAATTTATTCTCAATTGTATATAAGGTGTTCTATGCTATGTAATGGGGATACAGATTAAAAATAAAACTGTTTTGACCCTCAATGACCTTATTATCCTAAAGGGAGGATATATCATAATAATCACACATAATAATCAACATAATTTCAGGGGTATAAGGAAGAGCTAACAATTTGGGAGAATCTATTGATCTTTGAAATGAAAAAATGAAAAAGATTCCAAGGGGTAACTGAGAGCTGGGAGTGCATTCTAGGTATGAGGAACAGACCATGACAAAGAGATGGGCCAAGAGATAGACTGTCTTCCAAAGGGAACACTTGAGTAGACCAGCTGGCTAGAATATTGAGTATATGAGGAGGAATAATGCATCACTCTGGAAATCATCTAAGCCTCAGGTAAGTCCTGGTTTCCTTCAAATTTCAGCTCAAAGACCACTTCCTGCATCAGACCTTTCCAGATACCCTCAGTTCCCAGTGCTTCTTCTCACCTTCTAATTATCTTGTGTATATTTTCATATGTTTGTATCTGCTGACTCTCTCCCCATAGAAAATAAACTTCTTGATAGCATAATTGTTTAAATTTTTTCTTTTATTTCCAGCACCTAGCACAATGCATGGCATAACAAATAAATTTCTTGATCAAAAGATAGGCTGGAGCCAGATTATGAAGGGCTAAGGGGAGTCACTGATGCATGGAGAATAGATTGGAGAAGGAAGAGGAAGGACAGAAGGAGACCCATTTGGGTGGGCCTCAGCTAAAATGCCTCTGGTGTAGGTAGAGAAAAAGAATCAAATGCAAAAGATGTAATGGAGGTACAATTGGTCAAAGCTGGCAACTGACTAGATATGGGAAGTTAGTGAGAATAATGCCTTGAGGATGATTCTTATTAGTCAAAATGAGAAAAATAAAAGTTCCAAGCACAATTGATTTATGAGTAAAAATCTAATTTGCCAAGAAATAGGATCTCAACTTCCTCAGCAAAGCTAAGACCCCAAATGAGGGGAACAGCTTTATTTTATTGTTTTGGAGAAAAGAGAACAAAGAATAGTACTTCATAGGCAGGGAACAAGTTATGATCGATTAAAAGAGTTCAGCATGAAGGGGGAGGGAAAGAAAATGAATCATGTAAACATGGAAAAATATTTTTAAAATAAAGGTAAAAAAATTCAGAAAAATGAATGGCAAAACTAATATTGGTTGCAGAGATGAGGCATGGAGTGCAATATGATTGGTTGGAAACTGGGGATAAGGGTATATCAACAACCTCTTCCTTTACTCCTGTGACTTAAAATTGTTGTGTTTGAGTTTGTCCTCAAGGTTAGAAACAATGGACCACACTTCTTTGGACAGTAAACTGGACATCATTGAAGGATAGATTGATAGTTTAAAGATACTAGACCAGATTCCCTGGTGTCTATCTGTTTCCCTCAAGGATAATGTTAAGGCAAGAACAGAATGGTGATGAACAGGACAACTGGATTTCTAAACTTAATCATTACAGTTTAGCTAAATTTCTGAATTAAGTTGAGAAAATTCTGGTGGGAATTATGCATTTTTTGAGGGGGGAAGTGAAGGACTATGTGGAATAATAGGAATGTGGAATTTTTGAGCATGTCTTTAATTATACTTCAAAAATTACACCTTGATGTCTAAGATTTATAAAAGACCAAATTTTATATATAACTAATTTTAAAACAATTTTTTTAGTATCCTGCTCCTCTCCTCATATAGGACATATAACAAATATGAATAGTTAAGTAGATTTAAAATTCTATCCACAATTCTACTTCCTTCCTTCTATTTCCCACTTCAATATCTAGAAAGATGTTGATCAAATAAATGTACCTAAATATGATTACCAAAAATACTGATTTCTGAGGATGAATATTAAATAAAGGCAAAGTATACATAAAATGTTAAAGAAGATAAGAATTTCTGACTACTCCCCAATTTTTCTCCCCAATTTCTATGTTCCATAATTTCAGTGAAAAAATACTAAGAATTATATCTATTACAGATTTCATTGATATGCTTTTCCCAGAATTTTAACATAGCTTACCAGTTCAGGAAACAATGATGGGTGAAAAGAAGTAATGAAGGTGCACAAATGAACACAGACATATTGATATAAGGTGATGGCCACTTCAGCTTGCCCTCTACTCAATATTTCTGGCAAATTAGCTGGTAAAGACAGCTCACTCGAACACTGCTCAAAACTGTAGAAAATAGCTTCAAGCAAAGATATTCTAGAGAAAGTAAGAACATTGAAGCCAGTACATTTAGCATTTAATCTTCAAACATATAGTTCTAACAATAACACATATGGGAGTCTCAAAGGCCAAGAAAACTGTTTTAAGAGATAGAGTAAAGATATCTAACACATGGCAAAAGAAATGATTTCAAAGAAACCTGAGAAAACATAGGAACTGCTGCACAGTGAAGTAAGCAGAAGTTGGAGAACAATTCATATAGTAACAACAAAGTAAAGCTGTTTTTAGCTTTGAAAGACTGATTAATGTAAAGACTTTCCAAAGTTTCAGATGAAATGTGCTACCAAACTCCTGACAGAGAGGTGAAAGACTCAAGATACAGACTAAGGCATTCATTTTGGAGACAAGGCCAATGTGGAATTGTTCTACTTAACTATTCATATTTGTTACAAAGCTGACACAGATTTTTTTTTTTAACTGGGGAAAGGGGAGTGGGTTAAGGCTAGAGGACGATGACACGATTCCCAAAAAGAGAGAATGGAAAGTATGGGAAGGGGACTAAATATAATGAGTCTGGATAGGTGTTTGCATTGTGCCATCCTGGTCCACGCCAGTTACTTACTTACCTTCTTTGTCTATTCTAATCTATGTTACTTATTGGAGCCTAATAGTGAAGGGCTTTAAAAGCCCAACCAAGGAATTTATATTTATATTTTATCCTAGAGGAAACACTTTATGGAGTTTATGATACTGACATGATCAGAGCTGTATTCACAGTTTTCTTTCCTGTGAAATGAAAGGATTTTGACCACTAAGGTTCCAAGTACAATCCCATGTAAAGGTCTTTCGGTAAGCATGAAATGCTAAATATATACATATATGTATATAAACTATTATTAGGAGATTCTCCATAAAAATCCTACTCAAATTACCCACTGGGATGTGGAAATATACTATGGCAATAAAGTACAAACTGTTTGGGTTCCTTCATAATGGAAAAGATTTAAATATTGTCATAGAAACAAGATGGTGTCTACTGCTGATCATAAGCAAAAGCTAACTAAGAAGATCATTAATAATTATCAATTATAATTGCCAAATGCCAATATCTATTCCAGAGGTTAATGTAGAAAAACCTTATGACTAACTCAATACGATCACATGAATTAATTCAAAATAAAAACTTTTAAAAAGAAATATATTTAAAGATGTGGTATTTAGGATTTTTGTTTCAATAAGTGCATGTCATGAAAATGCCCAAATTAAATAATCAAATGTGAGATCTAGTGTCTAAAAAAAGGGATAACATCTAATTAATTTCTGAAAATTACAAAGATTAGATCAAGTATACAATAGTTTTAATGTTAAATTGTCATCATATTCTAATCCTCTGAAAAATGGCAATCCATACAGGGGAAAAAATACTGATTAGAATATTTGGACAGGGTATTAAAATAGGTATTTTTTACATTTTACACAATTTACATATTTAAAAAATGTTCTTGTTACCTGGATTTATGTTCAGAATATTGGTTTCTCTGACACCAAAGACTCTGTACATTTTCAGGCTGAGAAGGTAGTTTGTCCATTATGTTGATCAAAAGGAGACACTGTGGAAGCTGAAGCTCAGAAGATATGTCTTAAAGGTGACAAACAAATGAAAGAATCATATAATTACATATGTGCAAACATACAAAGCACATTATTTTAGTTAAGATTAAATTATGGTAATTAAGAGATGCTTTTAAATGTGTGTATATATTTTAAAAATTAAATCAATTACAAATCCAAATGTAGGAGGAAAAAGAATCAGAAGTCACAGAAATGGGAAGTGACGTATTTACCTATACAAAATATCACTTTGGGCATAAAAAGATATAATGATTAGGACTATGTATTCTATATAATCCAAGAAATAGTTACTAGATGGCTATTATGTATGCAGATACTGTACTAGGCACTGATGATAGACAAAGGTCTACTTTCAAAGAGTTTATAATCTAATAAGTAGGGAAAGATATACACAAATAAGTAAGATAAGAAATGAGCAATAATGGACATTGAGAAAGAAAGATCATTATCATCTGGAGAAAGAAGCTTAAAGAAAATTTTCATAAAAGAAGAAATATCTTCCTCCTTCAACAAGAGGACAATGAAGAGGTAGGGGTAGGGGAGAAGGGATTAAGAGAAGAATATCATTCCAGTCAGGGAATCAGAGAATGCAGAATGAGATCAAGGGACTGGGAATTGCCCAGTTTGAATCGAATTGTTAAGATTAAAATTCTCTGGAGATTGTATATAGTAATTTACAATTATTTATTAGATAATAAATTTGGAGTTAGACAGAAAGAAAAGCTCCTAACATCATACCCGCGTCTAGCTAATCTGAGTTTGCCGCTCGTATCTCCATTTGCTAGTCAAGAATGGTTGCATGAGGAAAGTCAAAATGGTCTCAAACCGTTTCCCAGGCAAATACTGAGTGAGCGCTATCTCACTAGACAAGACTAGAGAGAGCTCTCCTTCAAACCCCCCTCTTAAAATCCCCAGTGATGTCAGTCCTTTTGGATCTCTCTGGTTGGACTTGACCTCAGTCTTCCAGAACCAGGAGTCACAAGGAAGAAAAGGCAAGCATCTTCTGGAACACCAGGCCTCTGGTGTCCTACAAGGCCTACAAAGCCTCTGGTGTCCTTCCAGAGTATGCACACACGCCCAAAAGGTGGGGCTGAGCCCTGGGACTGATATGGATTTTCAGAACTTCCCTTTTAAAAAGGATAGAGGGGAACAGATTTATGTTAAAAGGCTGGAAAAGTAGATAGGAGTCAAATTATAGAAGTAATTGAATGGTAAATGGTGCATAGGAGTTTTATATTTTATTTAGCAGACAATATGCAAAACTCTAAGTTTTTCATAGAGAAATGACAATCACAATAATGCTTTAGGAAAACACCTCAAATTGATTCTACTTTGAAACCTACCTAATTTGTCTCCCAATACTGCTTCCACAAAAGGGCTGAATGATAAAAGCTGACTGATGAGTGGATCCAGAGCCACTAGAAATACACCTAATATTTCTTTCTCTTGTGCCTTGGGAATCACTGTAGCATACAGACTTGGAGGAAACTTACTACAAAGGGAAAAAAAGTTTGTTAGTGATGTCTACATAGCAGCAAATTCTATACCAACTGATATTTGAATAGATTAAACCAATATAGAAAATCCTAATGACTAAAATTATTTAAGAAGTTTATCCAGAGGAAGAATAGAGAAGAATAAAGAGTTACTGTCAGAATCAGAAAGTCCTGGGCTTAGAACCTGCCTCCAATTAATTCTGGTTGTGGTAGCTTCAGCCAGTTGCTCTCAGTTCTCTAGGCAACTCCCTAACAATATAATTTACTTATCTGTACTTGTCAAGGGAGTTGCCTTATGGGGAGTTCCCCATACCATTGAAGTTTTCAGTCTAGACCAAAAAACACAGTAAACATTGTAATAAATAAAAAATAATCTTGGAGGCTGTATACTAAATTTATAAGTATTTATTTAGCAAAGAGAAATAAAGAGAGAGATAAGGTTACCAGCTTACTACCCAAAGACTCCGGCTTTTGGAATTAAGCAGGCAAGAGGAAAGGATAAGGGAGAATTTTGGGAAAGGGGTGTGAATTGGAGAAGGATCAGTCAAAGGAAATTGGACATTTGAGCAGGAAACAATGGAAAGAAATGAAGAGGGGGACAAAGAATGAGGAGGAACAGAGTAGATGGAAATGCATAGTTAGTAGCTATGACACTGTGTAAATGGAATGGATTCACCCTTAAAAAAAGGGTTAGCAGAAAAGAGCAAAAACCAGGACCTGTCAATGTGTTGTTTATAAGAAACACTCTGAAAATGAGAGACACATAGAGCGAAGATAAGGGGCTGGAGCAGAATATATTGTGCCTCTACTGAGGAGCAGGATCTCTGATAGAGTTGGAGCTAAAATGTGTATAATCAGAAGAGTGAGGAGGTTAACTGGATTATTTTGGGGGTACTATAGATAATGAAATATTATCAAATTTATCAATGTACCAAGAGAATAACATTCAGATTTCTAAAGGAAAAACTAAATGAGATTAAGATGGAAATAGATAATAAAATAACAATAGCAAGAAACTTTCATTTTCCCTCAGAAGTAGATAAATCTAACAAAAAAAAAATAAGAAAGAAGTTAAGGAGATGAATAGAACCTTAGATAAGTTAAATATGATAGATATCTACAGAACCCTACTCCCCACCTATATGAAACTAGCAGTAGGTGTAAGCTTGAGCATACACAAATCCAAAAACAGTTTTTGGTGAGACAGCAATAATTTGGAGAGCATAAATATTCTACAAAAGTCTTACTTTAACACTCATCATACTATGGAGGTAATCCTGCACTCCTGAAGGGTTTTGGAATTGGAACAAAAATTTCACTGGGTATGACCAAGCTAGAAAGCCTTGGTTTTGGAAAGAGTATAGTCCTGGCAATAGATTGTGTCTGCTGCTTAAGGACCAATTTAGTTAAATATGGCTCTGATAATGTATGTTAACTGAGAACCAGGGTGGTTAAGTTTATCAAATCAGTTGCTAAAAGGAACATGGAGAATGTACACAGAGGCCTAAGATTATATTACTAGGTCAGCTGTGAATTGTTTTTTAGAAAACAATATGGAAATATACATTAAGAGCTGTAAAGCTGTTTATGCTAATTAACCTAGGAATTAAGATTTGGCCCTAAGGGCATTATTGACAGAGTATAAAAAGTTGTGTATGTATTTCTATGAAATTATTGAAGCTTTTTTGGTAATGACAAAATAACTGGGAATAATACAAATATGATGATTGGGAGAAATGACTGAATATATTGTGATACCTGAATGTAATGAATTGTATTATGGTATTAGCAATGACAAATACTGAAAACATAAAGAAAATAAAGGAAATATGTGAAGAGATTAAAAGGGAATAATACATGCTATGATTACATAAAAAATAGCTACAAAATCAAGAGAAAAAGGCATCAAAGTAAAACAAATCTTAGGGAATGCAAAAGCAGAGGATATTAGCACAAATCTATAATTTACATAGTTTAAAACAAACAAACAATGTGGAGTTTGTGGTTTTGCACATAATTTTTTTATGTATTTGTTTAAATTTTTTTGGTGGTGGGAATAGTGGTTGTTACTTAAGTATATAATAAAACAATATTTTCAGTCTTCTGGATAAAAAAAAAGAGAGTGTGTGTGTGTGTGTATAATACACATTCCAGAACAGATTTGTTTTGTTATAGGAAAGACTGTAGTCAAATTGTTTAAGAATAGAAATTATTTCCCAGGATTTTCTGTTTTCAAGGGGAATTCCTTATATTTCAATATGAGATTACTATCCATTTTTAAAATAATTTTTTATTCATAGGACAAAACATGGTACTATATATTGAATAATCAAATTTTTTTCAATATAAATTTGTCAGAAAAAGTTATTGGGGTTGATTTAAGAGAAAGTACTATAGCATTTAGAGCTAGAAGAGAACCTAGTCTAATTCCTTCATTTTATATATAAGAAAACAAAGGCCCCAAAAGTTTAGGTGACAGGCATGATGCTTAATATGGCTATTAAGTATCTCTTATGGGTAGAAATGATAGCATATTAGTTAACAGTATAATATACAGAACTGAACAATTTTGCCAGATTACTTTGAAGGTGATTGTTTAATTAAAAGCTTTAAAAAGATAATTTCTTTGTTATACAGGTGAACAAACTACATCAACTTAAATTGTGACATTTATGGGCAATTTATGAATGGGCAGGTATGAGAAAAGTTCAGATCTGTATGAGTTGTAAAAGAAAAATTATATCATTGATAAATAGAGATTGCATTGTCTTTTTGACTTAAAATTTGAGAACTTTGAATTTCATGTGTAAAAAACATTGTGTAATTACAAAATAATATTAAGCACCTATTCTTTGTTGAATATTCAAATTTGCTTAAATCATATTTTTTTAAATATCACTCCTCTACAGAGCAAAATTACCTTCACAAGGAAATAAAGACTTGGTTAAAAGTAAAACAAAAACAAAAGAAAGAACTTTGTGAAATAGCCACAGTTAGAAGGCATGGCATGGATAATGAGCTAGCATTATTAAGGAGGCAGCTATATGGAGTATAAAAAGAAGAGGAAAAGGAACAAATGCATGGAAACCAATTAAGAGAAATAGAAAGAGATGAGCAGATGAGAGATGTCAGGAGGGGAATTCTTAGCAACTAATTTGAGTGAGGGAGATAAATGTGAGTAAAAAGTTGAGGATTAAGTTACACACTTGGGGTGTCTGGAAGAATGCTATTGTCCTTGATAGAAACTGGGAAGTTAGGAAGAGAGAACTTGCACTGAATAAGAATGCAATTGGATTTATTTAGAGAAAAAAAAATGTTGCTCCTAGAACCAGGGATAGCAGATTGAGATCTAAAGAGAAAGTGAATTCATCCAACAATACTGTTTGACTAGTTCAGGGACAAGTGATGAGATATATGAGAAGAAATAATATGAGAGGAGGGATTCTAAACATTTATGGAAACTTTTTCTTTCTCAGGGGTCAAATTGAGAATCAAACAACACACTTTTTGAAAGACTTATTTGGAAAATGCAGTCCTGAACTAACACTCTAGAGATATAAGAAGAAATCACAGGGGAAAACAATAGGGATAGAAAATGAGATGAAATGTTGGAATAAAGGGTAAGCTGGAGGAAGGATAAAGAAAAAGATACTAAATTTACTCTACTACAATAGAAGTGGAATCTTCTGCTTCTGATGACTAGAGTTACAAATTAAATTTCATATGAAATCTATGTGAAATCAGAATTTAACTTAATTTCCTTTTTTAGAAAAGCTATTTTAATTGTGATAACCCTGATAGTACTGAAGAAAAGTTAGTCTATTGTATAACAATAGCAGCAAAGACACAATTGAGATCAATAAAGTTGTCAACTTTTAATTTCAGGTTATATCGCTTAACTAATCCGGGCTCTTGTTACCCAACAAAAACAATTTATTTGAATTTTTTTTCAATTAATTGACTCATTTTTTCATGAGTTAGTTATTTTGGTTATCAAGTGAACAGACTATCAAAATTCAGTACTCTACTCATCAGATGTTACTTACTAATGATAAATTCTTAGGCAAATAACTTTACATCCCTATAATCTAATTTCTCCTTCTACAAAGTAGGGCTAATATAACACTTGACAACCTCATATAAGAAAAAGACAAATACAAACTACTAGCTTGTAACACAAACTGCAAATAATGTTTATATGATAATATATAACATTCCTGAACTCAATGCCATAGATTTAGTAAAATCCAACAGAGAAACCATGAGAAACATACAAATCCCATTATGTTATGCAAATAAAATTTACTGAAAAGATGGCAAGAAAAAATCACTACAATGGGTTAATTTTAAATGATGCATAATGGCTTTGAAGTCAAACAATAATTAAATAATTTTGGGGATCATGTAATCATAGATTTGAAGATGAAAAGCACTTTATTGGTCACAAAATCCAACACCCTTCATTTTACAAATGAGGAAAATGAGGTCCACTATTTAAATGGAATATCTGGTTTTTTAATTATCATGTGATTTTCTCTCCCTTACCTGTGTATCTGAAGATAAAGCTGATGTAGTGTACAGCAGGAATCAGAGAGAAAAGGAAGAAATTCCTAAAATTAAAAAAAGCTCATTTTCAATATTTATATATTTAATACATATGAATGATAGTAACATATGCATTAAAATCAAAATGCAAAGTAAAATTCAGACCTAGATTTCTTGCATGAGAAAAAAACAACGGAGCCAGAGGAAAAAAAAAGACTAAAAAGAATTCTTAATGAGACACAAAATAAAGAATAGTTTTCCCATTTGAATATAATGTAAAAGATTCATATTCAACTAGGAAAAAAGATAAAAAAAACAGAATAAACAAACTCATGGGCAACTTTTTAGTTGTTGCAATTGTCATTCTTTTTTTCCCCCCAATTTCTAAACTTCTAGGAAAGTAGGGACATGAGGGACTGTAGTATATTGGAATTTATGGAAATAGCTTGTGATCTTAAATTATCTTCTCTCCCAAAAGTCCCACTGGCTGAAACCAAGATAATAACAAAATGCAGGGACCCTAGAAGTACAACAATTGATGAGGCAAGAGAGCCCAAGACAATGTGGCTTGCCCAAAATGTCAAATAGGAAAACATTGTGTGACTCTCTGGCAAGTGTTTTTTCCAACTTCAATAAAGCCTATAGAAAGTATATTTGCACTAATTCAAATAGCTATTCTTTCTTTATAAAGAAAAAATAATAGGAAAAGTAAACCAAGACAGATAATGATCAAGATGAAGAAAGAGCATTAATCTCCTGCACAAAATAACACTTCTCTTTATGGTTCCTCTTTCTCTTGCCTGCTTTCTAAATGAGAGGATTCCCAAGGGTTCCATCACTGGTTGCTATTTTTCTCTAGAGGCAGATGGATGAATAGCCAGACAGAGAGACATATATATTTTGTGGACCCCACCCTCTCAATATCTCTCTCTTTAAAAAAATACATTAAAAACAATACACACATGTATGTTTCCATATCTAACTATATATATACAATCTATTTACAGAGGAAGAGATATTAAGGAGGTAGGATGCCAAAAACTTGGCAACTGATTAGATATGGGTATAGGGGTAGGTTTGTGGCAGAGATTAATGCAAGTGAAAAGTTGAGAATAAATGTTAGATGAGATCTTTAAGATAGAGAAGTGGCAATGTACATCTATATTGTAAAAGTACCGATATGTATATACGTGTGTATGTTGGTGTTTGTATACACACGTATACAAATCTCTCTCTCTCCCCCCTCTCCACATACATAAAAAAATCCACTTTTCTATTAGAGATCTCATCTTTCTTCATGGTTTTAATGATCACTTCTACTATGATGTCTCCTACCCCTTCATTTCCACTGCTACTACCCTAAACTGGGATCTCTTAATACCTCACAACTAGATGAACAAAATGGTGTCTGAGTGGTTCTCCCCATCCCATCCACCCTGCAATACAGCAGCCAGAAACCATAGCGTGGCTATGAATATTCTTGTACAAGTCTTTTTCCTTAGTATCTCTTTGGAGTATAACCATTCTGGATTTTCTAGGCAAAGATACTGGAGTGGTTTATCATTTCTTTCTCCAGCTCATTTTACATATGACAAAACTGAGACAATAGGGTTAAATGACTTGCCCAAGGTCACACAGTTGGTAAGTGTATGAGGCCAGATTTGAACTTAGGTGGGTGAGTATTCCTGACTCCAGGCAAGGAATTCTATCCGCAGAGCCATCTAGCTGCAGCATACATTACCTATCTAACTTTCTAATTTTCTACTACTCCCCAGCACACTTTCTCTGCACTGTTTAATGTCCCAAAGTCCTGTGCCATGGTCATTAATTACCTCCAAAATGTCACTTAGATTATTCCCCTTGCCTAGAATGCCCTCATCTACCCTAAATCTATTCAATTCAAATTTTACCATCCTTCAAGCTTTTCTTGATGATTCCAAATCTCATTTTTCCTTCTGAGTTTCCTCTGTAATTTATGATTATTACTACACAATCTATCACAATTACAAATGTCTTATATTGCTTCTTCCCCCAAACCCTATTCTTCTACATCACCATAATGCCAGAAGCAAATTTCTCTCTCCAGGGTCACCTTTTTTAACGCCATGTTCACCAAGTTCACCAAGCATGCATTATTGCATCATACACTGCAACTAATAAGCCAAGGAATCGACATATATTAGGTGGGTATACCATTTCTATAAACTACAAACTAAGAATGATAAAACCATCAATATAGTATAGTATTTGCTAATTTTACTACACTTTTTTGTTATGTATATGTAGGGAGGTCATAGGGATTATAAATTCAATTTGAGTAAAGTTTAAAAATCATATATTTTATGATAAAGGGCCTTTAACTGAAGATGGCCAAAGAATTGATATTATATATTTGTGGTAAAGAGAATTATAAGAGTTTTATTTTTCTGATATTAAAAGTTACTTAATAAAGACTTGCTTCCATTAAAAAAAAAGTCAAAATTCAGTGCTTTATCCATTTTTCTCTACTAGTTATCACATTGCTAGTAAAACTAATTTAAAGAAAAAAATTTTTTAAGGATAGAAATGAATGCAAACGGCATCACTTAGAAGCAAAAACAAGTCTTACCTTAGTGTAGTGTAAAAGAGAATTGGTAAAGAAACGACATAATTTGACTCTTTTATGGAATAATTTGCTGTCAGCACTATCCTGTTAAAAATTAAAACAAGAAAAAAATAATAAGAAAAGTACTTATAAAGAGAATATTTTTAAAATTAAGTTCAATTTTTAGTGAAGACACTGAGAGTTTAAAATATTCCAAAGAAAAGCAATTTTCCACTAGATTTGTCCAAGTAACATGAAGAAATATATGCATTTAAAAAATTATTTGTAAAGGCAATACCTGAAAATCAAATGCAAATGGCTTTTAAAAAATTAAATGGCCTTTTAATTTATAAAATGAATCAATCACTAACAACTAAGCACATTTAAGATTCTTGATTAACTTAACAGTTAAAGAGATTTCAATAGCTTTAGGTAGTTTTTGTGCTTTCTGGGGCTGAAGCTAAAAATAAGAACAAGAGTTTGAGGTAGTCATTGATTATCTAACATCTATGACAAACAAAAGCACCAACAAATGCTTAACACACTACAAATCAATAACTTTCAATATCAAATAAACATATACCAGTTTCTCTAATTTTTTTCTGAAAGGAACAAAACTTAATTTTCATTTATTGATTCTGTTCTATTTCTTTCCTAGCAATAAAAGCATCTCAATATATACCAAACTTAATTAGCCCTAGTTTCCTCTTCTATAAATTCAAAGAAATGGATTAGAAAAAAAATAGTCAAGAAATGGGATTTTTCTAGTTAACTCAACTTTCTGGCACCACAACTCTTTATCTCAGTTTTTGCACCAAAGGTCTTTTAAAGGCACTTGTTTATTTTCTTGTTCCACCTACAAAATGGTAAATATAATTTAATCTTTTTTTTTTGATAAATGACAGTCTTATGACTCAGCATTTTGATACCAATTTTATTGAACCTAAGACATGTAAGGGAATATGCTTTTTAAAATAAGTTCTTGACATCAACTTAATTATTTTCATTTTCTCTTCCCTTTCATCCAAAAAAATTTGGTTAGCTGAAGGCTACAATTAGTTGAGTTATGCTTAGTCAATATTTTAATGTATCATAAGTTATTGTTAATCATACTAAGTAATAAGATCATAAAACTAGAGAGAACCTCAGAGATCATTGAGTCTAATCTGCTCATTTGTCATACATAGTCCTAAATCTCAATTTCACTAAAGAAGCAATAAAATATGCTAAAGATGTTTCATAATTAAATTTCCCAAACTTTTAGGAAGAAAAAGAATATCACTAGTAGCTCTGAAACTACAAGGAATGTGATAATAAAATAGGGAGTCAAAGTAGAAAAGAAATTAAATTCAATGCCATATGCCCTTTTTTGGTGACTGTTTTAAATATGCTTATTTTATTTATTTATTTAGAGTTTTTAATGGTTGCATGATTCATGATTCCCCCCCCCCCCCCAACCCTTCCCACTCCTGGCACTGACAAGCAATTCCACTGGGTTTTATATGTATCATTGTTCAACATCTATTTCAATATTATTCTTATTTGCAATAAAGTGATCTTTTAAAGCCAAGACCCTAATTATATCCCTATCAAACTATGTGATCGATCATGTCTTTTTCTTCTGAGTTTCTACTCCCACAGTTCTTTCTCTGGAGGTGGATAGTGTTCTTTCTCAAAAGTCCCTCAGAATTGTCCTGGGTCAATGCATTCCTGCTAGTAGAAAATCGATTACACTCAATTGTGCCACAGTGTATCAGTTTCTGTGTACAATGTTCTTCTGGTTCTGCTCCTCTCACTCTGCATCAATTCCTGGAGGTTGTTCCAGTTCACATGGAATTCCTCCAGTTTATTATTCCTTTCAGCACAATAGATAAAATAATTTGTTCAGCCATTCCCCAATCAAGGGACATCCTTTCATTTACCAGTTTTTTGCTATCACAAAGAGCACAGCTATGAATATTTTTGTACATGTTTTTCCCTATTATTTCTTTGGGGTACAAACCCAGCAGTGGTATGACTGGATCAAAGAGCAGGGAATCTTTTAAAGCTCTTTATGCATAATTCCAAATTGCCCTCCAGAATGGCTGGATCAATTCACAAATCCACCAGAAATGCATTAGTGTCCCAATTTTGCCCTACTGTAAAATGGAGATTTGAACGCTAGACTTCAATCCCCAAAGTCCTTGGTATTTCCCAGAATTCCCTATAATCTCACCTGAGTCTCCACCTGGACGAGATCACAATTAATTAAACTGGCAGTAACGCCTACCTCAGCCTCTTCTATGCTTTGCTCTTCCATTGCAAGATGTAGTAAGTTAAGCTAAGCATTGGGAATCTGAATTGGCTACTCAGTAATGGGCACGTGGTTCATATTTTGTATCTTCTTTATTCCTTGACTTCTAATAATCCTTAATAAACCTCAAAAAATTCTATTACTAGAGACTAAAATAATTTTTACATTTGGCAACCACGAAGAGACGAGAGAAAAACTCTCAATTTTTTTTTTTAAAGTTAGCCTAGATAATTTTTTTTAAGTCACATTTCTCCAAGGCTTTTTAGCAAAGCCTCTTGATTCAGCTCACTCCTGCTGCCTGTTCCTGCCTCCATTCATCCGCTACAGCCCTGCTTGACCCAGATCACTCACCTGGTCCTGGCCCGCTCCTGGCCTCCAGCCATCTCGCTCACCTGGCCCAGTCCCAGCCTCAGCCCCAGCCCCAGCAACTCTGGCCTCTGACCCAGATCGCTCATCGCCCCAGGCCCAGCCCCAGGCTGCTAGTAGCTGCTCCTGTGTCTTCAGGAATCACAAACCAACTGGTTAAAAACCGGGGTGTTATTAGCCTCCATGTGGCAGGGGACCTCAAGAGGTGGGGGGAACAAGGAGAAGGAAGAGACTTTTCCAAACAGGAAGTTACAAGTATGGCATATTCTATGGGAGAGCAATGCATTGCCTATTTCAAAGGATGTTTTTTCATGAGTGCACTGATTCTTTTATTTATCTCACCTGAGATTTAGGGAGAAATTCATTTCCCTGCAACTCTATGCCAATTGGGCCCACCCAATTTGAGATTCCAAAAACCCACCCTCACTATGGAAAGATAGCTGGGTGGCTCAGTGGACTGAGAGCCAGGCCTAGAGACTGGGTCTTGGGTTCAGATCTGACCCCAGACACTTCCTAGCTGTGTGACCCTGGGCAGGTCACTTGATCTCCATTGCCTACCCCTTACCAATCTTCAGCCTTGGAACCAATTCCATGACAATAAGCATCTCAACAAATAAAAAACAAACAAACAAACAAACAAAAAAAACCACCAATGAACTTTAAAGAGACTGGAGGTTATATTTTTAAGACTTTTCAGACTTCAATGTTTTATAAAAATCTCTGTATTTTATTGAATTTACTGATTGTTTTAAGATTTAATTTTGTTGGTTTTCAGTTCATATATTAATGTATTCAATACTATTCTGTTACACTGAATCATTTTAATGTACTGGGTTTTAACTACTGCTATATTCTGTTGCTTTCCCCCTAAAGCTATACTGAACAAATATTATTGAATAAGCCCATATATTAAATATATATAAACAGCCTTTTCTATTTTTGACTTTGTAAATTGTCACATAGAGGATAGATGGACTTCATCAAACTAGTTACAATTGTATAACAACCTTTGGAAAATTTAATGAGCTAAATATCTCAAATTTATTTTAAGGGTTCTTTAGACATGATTTTAGATTTTTTCCCCCTCAACTCTGATCATTTTGCCTGCCTCTAAGAAGAGGTAAGGTCCATTTAGGTAGCTGAAGTGAAATACAATTATAATCCCCACCTCCCACATTTGTAAAAATGTGAATGGATGGGACATCACAGTCTCATAACAAAGGAGCTGGGAAGTTAATCCCAGGGCATGGTACCCCTGGATGACTCCCAAAAGAGGAGCATCTCTCATTTATAACTCTTCAGCTCACTTTACCTAACATCAACAGTACAGAGGTTTGAGGTTTTTTTCCTAGACTCCTCTGTTGTATTTTTTAATGCTATCTAGATTTCTTGATGATGTTCTAGATCCAAATAAGTTTTGCTTTGTTTAAAAATGTATTTGCCAAGGTTGAAAGATTTGCTACGTCTGTAAAAATTGTGACAAATATCCATTAGTTCATTGGCTTTTAAAATGCCATACAGCAACTTATGTGAAATATGATAGTGGGTTTGTTTGCTATTGTGTTTAACTGGGTTATTGTGAATTTGGGGGATATTGATACCTTTTGAATGTGCATTACATGTGGTACTACTGTTACCTTGTGAAATTCATTTGCTTGCATTCACAGTGAATCATGCCAGATATGAAGAGGAAATGGATCTCATTTTTGGTGAGAAAGTCTTGTATTCTATATTTTCTTAGCTGACACAGTGTGCCAATGATTATAAGCTATATTTTTGAATTTAAAAACTCTTTTATTATTATATTTGGCTTGCATGTGCAATATACTATTTGTTTTATTTTTTCTCTCCTTTTTATATTTGAAGCACATGTCACCAGTATTAAGATTTTCTTTAACTTTTTTAAAATTTTGCAGTAATATAAGTTTAAAATATATTTGCCATAATGTCAATGTATGCCCCCAAAAGCTTGAGACTATAAAAAAATGATGCCATTTATTGATAAAAATTATTGGACTTTGCTTAATGATTCTGTCTGATTCCAGGACAAGAGAATACAAAAAGAGCCATTGCACAGTGCCAATAAAGCACAAGGTCAGAGACCAAGAATCCCAAAGGGGTTGATGAAAATTTTGAGCCATGACAAAAGGACTTGAACCTAGTGTGAGACTCGAGGTTGCAACGCTTGACATACGTTGATGTAGGCCTTCCTTGTATACACACTCTTTGTGAAAATACTTAATAGACAATTATCTCAAACATGGCTCCTACCTGGCTCCTATAATCTAGTCCCTTTTCTGTCTTTCATAAAGTGGCAACTTTCTGTAGTCCTGGCTACTGACTAGGTAAATGTGTAAATTGCTTATATCATCTTAATTAGGCCCTGATTCAAGGCCCTATTATAGATTTATTTTTCCTTTACTTAGAATTTTTTACACACAAGACTTTGATAGTCTATATTTCATCCAGAAATTATCTTTTTCTATTTGGATTTTTTATATTTTTCTTTCTCTTCCAATTGATTCATATACCTCATAACTCAGCCATGCATCCCTGAGTGATCCCTGTGTTTTTCAATCACCCTCTTCAGGTGGGGAATGTATAAATTATTATTATTTTAAATTACAAAGTTTAAATTCCTTTTGAGAGTAATTTTAGGTTAAGAAACATGCTACCTCTCCAAATCCAGAAAGTAAACTGTTTGGAGAAGACACCATGAAGACGCCTCCACCGACAACACACTGCACAGAAGATCCAGAGTGAACTTTGGGATGTGGTGATTTGAACTATGTGGGGTTTGAATGCATTTGTTTTGAATGTACATTTTTATGCCAAAGGGGTTCTCTTTTCCTCTTATCCTCAAATTATTGTAATTTCAAAGTTGGTATATTTATAAGACCCATTGGAGAAACTAGTCTTCCTTAGGCCTCAGGGGGAGTAAATGTAAAATGGAGATTTGAACCCTAGACTTCAATCCCCAGAAGTCCTTGGTATTTCCTAGAATTCCCTATAATCTCACTTGAGTCTCCACCTGGACGAGATCACAATTAGTATTTAAACTGGCAGTAATGCCTACCTTGGCCTCTTCTATACTCTGCTCTTCCATTGCAAGATATAGTAAGTAAGCAAGCTAAGCACTGGGATTCTGAATTGGTTAATCAGCCATGGGCACGTGGTTTATATTTCATATCTTCTTTATTCCTTGATTTCTAATAATCCTTAATAAACCTTAAAATATAATATTTCTATTACTAGAGACTAAAATAATTTTTACAATACCCCCCCTCCAAAATTTATTATTTTCCTTTATTACTATATTGGCCAGTCTGCTAGGTATGAGGTGGTATCTCAACTTTGTTTTAATTTGCATTTCTCCAATCAGAAGATATTTAGAACACTTTTTCATGTGCTTATTGATAAGTTTTGATTTCTTAATGTGAAAATGGCAATTCATGTCCCTTGACCATTTGTGGATTGGGAAGCCATAACTCATTTTTGAAACCAAGTTTAAAGCTTTATTTTGGAGAAAAAATGGAATGTTCTTCATGGTACCATGACATGCTTAGCAAAGTTGTAATCAATTTCTCAAGGTCTGAAGTATTAAAAAATCATTCTCTGACCTCTAAACAAAGCTTCATAGTGTAAGAATTAAGTTTTAATGGTCTGATTAAAATATATGAAGATTATAAATAATAATGGTGGTTGCCAATTCGAAGTATTATTGCTGAGTAGAGATGATGACTCAAGCTGAAGGTGACTCCTGAGGCTAACTTTCTTCCTTGAGCCAACCTTTTTGACTTCCTTCTTGAAGTCCAACTCCTTCTTGAAGCTGACTTAAGGACCTTCTGAAGTGAAGTGCCTATAATATTACCCACCCCAACATTTATAAAATACAATGAATGAAAGCTCTGAAGTGATTTTTCACTATTGTAGTCCTTGCCACCACATTAAAATGGATGGGACATATAAAAGACATGCCTTTTAGAGCTGTTACAGTTTCATACCAAAGGAGGGAGCAAACCCAAAGGGTTTGATTACCTCATGATGGGTTATAGTCTTATACGGAAGGTGGAAAAGTTTTCTTAAGAGGTATGATACCCCTAAATTGCCCACAAGAGGGAGCATTTCACATGAAGTATAGTAGCTTCTGAATGATTTTTTATATATATTAAAAGAATGGAGAATTAAAAGTAGAGAAGAAAACCGAAGTTCCTGCTACAAAAGTTTTACATAAAGCTGTTTTCTAAATGAAAATTTATGTATCCTAAGTTGATCCAAGTGCTTGTCAACACCCTCCTCAAGGGGGAATGTATAATTGTCACAAAACTAAAAATTCTTTTGAGAAACATTCAGGAAAGAGCTCGATAACTCTTTGAAACTAGAAGATGCATTGTTTGAAGATGCCATGAAGATGCCTGAAGCATCACATGGAGCCTGATGCTCCACAGCATCAGAAGACCCAGAATGAGCCATGGAAAATGATTGATTGAACTCTGTGTGTGTGTGTGTGTGTGTGTGTGTGTGTGTGTGTGTGTGTGTGTGTGTGTTGAACATATTTATTCTGAATGTAAACTCTTATGTCAAAGGGAATTGCCCCCTAATTGGCTTATTGTCAATGCACCTAGCAAACATTAATTTGCTCTCTCTTTTTCTTTCATTTCCCTCTTATCTCTAACTATTGTAGTTTCTGATTATGTAAAATCATTCATTGGGGAGGACTAGTCTTCCAAAGAATCATAAGGGAGATTGCGAAAAGTTTCCTTTGCTTATTCTGAATTGACACTTGTGAAAGGGAATCCTTTATTCCCTTTGCCTATTTTGAGTTAACACACCTTTTTTTTTCTTTTTTCTTCTGTAAACCCTCACCTTCTGTCTTGGAGTCAATACTGGGTATTGGCTCCAAAGCAGACAAGTGGTAAGGGCTAGGCAATGAGGGTCAAGTGATTTGCCCATGGTCACACAGCTGGGAAGTGTCTGAGGCCAGATTTGAACCTAGGACCTCCCATCTCTAGACCTGGCTCTCAATCCACTGAGCTACCCAGCTGCCCCCTTTAACACACCTTTTGACTGAATCAACAAAAGCTTGAAGTAGGTAGAGGAACTAGCAAATTACTTAGAGAATTCACACCCTTAGAAATTCAATCAGGAAACTGTGAACCTTTTGATGAGAAACTGACCTTCAGAGGCCTTTGATAAAGAGTTGACACCTTTAGAGCGTAAAAATTAATTTAGTCTCTAGTAATAGAAATATTATATTTTATGAGGTTTATTAAAAATTATTAGAAATCAAGGATACAAAATAATAAGCCACGTGCCTAGGGCTGATTAGCCCATTCACAGCTTACTCACTACATCTTGCAATGGCTGAGTAGAGGAAAAGGCTGAGGTAGGTGTTACAGCCAGTTTAAATACTAATTGTGATCTCGCCCAGGTGGAGACTCAGGTGAGATTATAGGGAATTCTAGGAAATACCAAGGACTTCTGGGGATTGAAGTCTGGGGTTCAAAATCTCCATTTTTACAAGAGGATGAGAGGTGTGAATCCCACAGACACTGCCCCCTGGGCAATGCTAGACAATTTGGAAACTGTGATTGGTCCTTGTGAAAGGGGGAATGGACAAGGAGCTACTATAAAAGACCCTGAATTTCTGGGGCTAGAGAAGTCGACTCCAAGAAGGAGTTGGACTTCAAGAAGGAAGTCAGCTCAAGAAGAAAGTTGGCCTCAGGAGTCACCTTCAGCTCGAGTCATAGTCTTGACCTGCCTCTTGGAGGGAACTTGGGTGAGTTGATAGCTGGCTTTCCCTTCCAGTCTTCTGGAGAGTTTAATTCTGGTTGAAGGTCAACAAGTCCTGGTTGAGTTGGTCTTCTCTACCCTTTTGTATTTCTCTACTTTCACTTTTTCAAAGGTCACTTCAACTTTGAGCAATACTTTGAATCATATATTTTAGTCAAACCCTTAATTTTAACCCTTACAATAGTGAACACTAAGAGGTAGGGCAAGTTCATCTTTAGTACTCTATATGGAAAATGTGAAGCCCAATTTAGGGGTAACGGTGTCATTTTTAACAGCACTGAATAGATGCATAAATTTAAAACAAAGTAGCATAATGAAGAAGTTAAATTTTCATATATAGTGTAGAAAGAGCCTGGCCTGGGAGACAGAAAACAAGAATTCAATCCTGTTATGCCACTCCTTGCAGGATTTCAATAAATAGGAAACTCCATTAGCACTTTGTTTCCTCTTCTATAAATTCAAAGAGATTAATTAGATTATGGTTAAGATCTCTTCTAGCATAAAAACGACATCTCTATGCAGACAGAGGCTTATATACAAAGCAGACTTGCACACAGACAATCTTGTCAAGTGGCCCTAGGAATTTTTCCTTTTACAATGCTGTAAGAGAATTTCTCTGCTCTTCTTCTCTTATTATTCCAGGGCCACAGACTGCCTAGAAATCTTCCCTGGAATTTCTTTCTTTTTATTTTGTTTTAGTGTAGTCTGGAGAATGGTCTATGATGGCAAATTAAACAGGTGGTAACAAGAGGCCAAGTGACAAAAAACCCTGTTCTGCCCCACCTCACCCACTCTTTCCAAAATCCAGATAGAAACCATATGTCGTTTGCCATAACCATAAGCCATAACCAATGCCAAGCATTAGTGAGTGGTAGCAAGAAAAGCCCAACCTTGTTGCCAAAGAACTATCATTGTTCCTTCTCAAAACCCTCAAATTGCACTTAGTCAGTGAAGATTTCCCAATCACCAACAACACAGGTGACATAGGGAAAACACTAGAAAGAGTAAAACTCGCCTTTTTGTAATTACACCTGCTTTTAGGCCTTATTCTTTCCCCTTATTCCCAATAGTACTTTTTCTAGGTCTATCCTCTGCCATTTCTGCCATCTCTTCACAATTCCTTCCTAAACCACCCTGTATCTTTTATCTACTTAGTCCTTTTGGCCCTTGATTCACTGGATTCTCCAACAGAGGCCTAGCACTGGGAGTCCACATCCACTGCCCAAAAATATGGGGAAAGAGAATGTCTATTCCAAAGGCTGCAACATAACAAAGTGTGCATTCCAAATTGGATTTCTGGATGCTTTTTCACATGGAAATACTTACATAATCAATCATACAGTTGAAGAAAACTCAAATTTCAAATGACTGTCACAATGAAAATGTGGTTCAGTTAATGTCAAAGAAAAAGTTGGTTTTTCTTGTTTAAATCAAGCATATTTTATCAGAACAAATTTTACCTGTGTTCCAGACTGTGTCATCTGTTCAGCTAATTGTAAACAAGAATGGAAGGAGAAGAGAATGTCTTCACATAAAGCACTGAGTATATCTTTGTGCTTCAACTGACTCTTAATCACAGACTGGTGTTTAAGGCTCTGCCTAAGAGGAGAAAAAAATTCAGCTGATGATTAATACAAATAAAACCTCACTTTGCTTTCAGTTGTAAAAAAAAACATGTCTTTTTAAAGATCTAGAATTGGAATTATGGTCATGGGAATGAGTCAGCACAAAGGTGCCTATGCTCACCCACACAAAGCACACAGGCATATGAAACTACCCAAGAACCTTAAATCTCTTATTTTCCCAAGGCTTGGCTAAATTGTTTTCCTTCTGCTGTTTCAAAGGAGAATTTCCAGGGCAAATGAACACAGAAAGTGCTGCAATCCAAATCCCTCACAGTATAAGCTGGCACAAATGGCACAAGCTGGACCATGTTATTCTCGTGATCTAAAAACAAATATATCTGGACTTTTGATTCCAGGTAATCCATCTCCTACCTACATTTCAGCTTTTTCCTCTCTTAGTTGGTATATTGTTTGGGCTGAGGCTACAAGCCTTTTTTTCTTGCTATTCCCTTTCATGAACTATTCAAACTTCATTTTGGTCAGACTGGACTGGTAGTTGTCCCTCCAATTTCGCATTTTATTTCCTAACATCATACATTTGTATGGGTTATTCTCCAAGTCTGGAATATACTTTCTCCTCGTTCTTATACCTCAGAATACTAGGGTTAGTGCCACCTCTTACATGAGCTTTTCCAAGACTTTCCCACATACACCCCAGTAGTAAGTATTCTCTCCTTAATTTACCTTGTATTATACTTACTTGTGCACATACTATATGAATAAAATACAACCTCTATGAGGGCAAGGACTATTTCATTTTTGTCTTGGTATATTCAGGATATAGTATAGCATATTACACAGAGAAGGCACTGAATAAGTGTTAAATTGTTGAATTCAAGTGAACATACAATGTCTAGTACTTTAGTAAATATTCATTAATTATTTGCTTCTCTAGTAGATTTGTAATCTAATTATTACAATTTTAAAAGAATACAATAAGCTCTGATTTCTGTATTTAAAGGGGAAAATCATAGAATGACAACTAATATTTGAAAGTTTCACCAATTCTTTATTTCTTTACAAAACAGGTGATATCTAAATATTATTGAAGTGACTAAATGCTAACTTTTAAAATTATTTTAAAATTATTAGTTTTACTCTTAAAATTATATGACAATTTTTTATTATATTCTAATCTCAAAGTTTTACCTATTTCTGTAATTTCCCCCCCCAATGGCACTGGAATTTGTCATAGGAACAAGAGAGGAATGTTATTTCACTGTTGTAGAAGGGGAGAAGCCATTACTCTCAAAATTAAAAGGGAGAGAGAGAGAGAGAAAATAAAAAGAATTCAGTTCTATCCAAGACAGGATCAATCCCATAAAAAGATAGAACCAGAAATCATTATATATAAATTTAACTAAATTCAACAGATATTTAGTAAGTATTATTAAGTATGAGCTACTAAGGATATAAAGTTGAAAAAGGACATAGTATTTACCCTTAAGGAGTTTTAAGTTTATAAGGAGCCTATAACTTGAACATGGATAAGTAGTAGTCCAGTAGACATGGCATAGACATGGGTAAATAAAGCAAACTGAAGGCAAATGCGAGAGATCTAGACAAAATATTTTAGGAATATGTGTATGGATAAGTGAGAGAAAGAACACTTTCAGCCAAGGTCATAAAGGCTCATTGAGCCAAGCCTAGAAGGAAGAAAAAGATTAGACTGGAAATAGAGTCCAGAGCCTAGAGATGAATTGTACATAGGCATTAGAATGCTGAGTTTGGGGACTAGCAGGTAAGACACTTTGGCTGGAACACGGAGTTAGTGAAAAGGAGTAGTATGAACTAAAAACAGACAAGTTGGAAGCAGCTGGAAATTTGCCTCAAGTGCCAGGCTATGGAGACTGTATGTCATTGAATGGGCAATAGGAAGGCACTGATGTTTCTTAAATAGGCCTACGTTTTGGGAAAGTTACATGGACAATTGTGTGAAAGATGGATGGGAGAAAAAAAGAGATCTATAGTTTAGGTAAGAGATGACAAGTACCTACATTAGAAAAATGGCAATGGCAGTGAAGAAGTGGTAATAGAAACAAGTGATCCTGAGGAAGTGGATTTTAAGTAAGATTTCGGGACTGACTAGACATGGAGGAGGGAGAAGAATCCAAGATGACCAAAAATCCAAACTCTTGAGGAAGAAAATATAGGCTATTCTTTTAGGGGTATAGCAGTGAAAGGGAACAGAGGACACTCACCTAAGAGATGTAAGGATCAAGGGAAGGCTTTTTTAACTATATAAAAGATTTGATCATGTTAGTTGACAAGAGAAAATTAGTACAGATAAGGGAGAGAAAAAAGAATGACAACAAATGGTTGATGAGGAAGACACCTAAAGACATTAAAAAACTTTTCTTAAATAATTAAACGAATACTACTTGTAGATAAGTAAAAACATGGAATATAAAACATACAAAGAACAAAATACATACTTAATTATAAACTTCCAAGTATTGGCATGAAAAGCTTGGTCCATACCAGAAATAACAGAACAGATATCCAAAACTGAATGAATAACTGCAAAAAAAAAAAAATAGAATAATCATTAAATATAAGCTTACTTACTAGATGATTTCCTATTCTAGTAAAAAGCATCTGCTGACAAAGTTCACTAATTACTGGATTAAAAATAGTAAGACTATATAGAACAATTATCATTTATAATTGTTAAACTCTAGGAAACTGATCTTTAAAAAAGAGGAGACAAAAATTGCTGTTTTGTAGCCTTTATTCTGTTCTTATTTACCATTTGACTCATAATATATAAAAAAGATGAAATTATTTCTTTTTTTCCCCAGTGGGGGAGGCCAGACAGATCAAGTTGCATGGATGACTAAGACATTAGCTGACATGCCTAAGGTTACAGATCCCTCTTCTGAGAGACAAATTTGAACAAGGCTAGCCCTCTTTCCTCAACTCTATGCTGCCTCTCAATAAATCCTTATTCTCAGAGTATTTAATAAAGAAAGGAACAACCCTAGGCAGAAGAGATCAAATAAACAGATTTATAAAAAAAGACTTATGTCTATACCATTCACATAACACAACTACTCTTCCAAGCAGTAACTCAATCTAAATTCCATTTAGTTCACTTTGTATTATTTTCCTTAGCCCTTAGGAAAGGGACTAGTTGAGGAAAGAATCTAGTCTTAAATGCCAATGCTACAAAAATTAAATTCCTTCATCTATAACTCTAAGGTCATTCTCTGCCAATACTGTGTCTCTTTGAAATAATATCTAGCAGGGGTTTCTTAACCTTTTTTTTGTGACACAGACTCCTTTGAAATCTAGAAAAGCTTATGGGCCTTTCTCACAATAATTCTTACAACTGGAAGATATGCTAAATTTCAGTTAAAGGTCAGTGAAAACAAAGATTTAACTTTTTTCCTATACAAGTTCATGGGCCTTTCAGGGATTTGGGGAAAGAAGGGGGTCTGTGAACCACAACGTTAAGGATCCCAGCTTTACTCCCAACTTGTCACATGGATTTTTCACAAGCTAGCACCCTAAAATACTTGAAACAAAACAAAACTCTTACCTTCTGTATTGGTTCCAAGGCAGAAGAGTGATATGGAATAGGCAATGGGGGTTAAGTGGCTTGCTCAGGGTCACACAGCTAAGAAGTGTCTGAGGCCAGATGTGAACCCAGGATCTTGTCTCTGGGGCTTACCTCTCAATCCACTAAGCTATCTTGATGCTCTGCCCCAAAATAGCTCTTGAGGCTTTCATGTTCTGGTCTAGACTGGCAAGTCTTCATTCTCTAGGGTCTCTACCCCTGATTTCTAGATTTCAAAATCGTATTACTTAGCCAAGTAATTTCACCTCTCCATCCATACACTCTGTTTTTTAGTTCTCTTTTGTGTGTTGTCTTTCCCCATCAGAACATAAGCACCTTGAAGGCTACAATGGTCTTTTTTCACTTGTTTTTGTATTCTTAGTGCTTAGCACAGTGCCTGGCACACTTAATAAATTCTTGTTTCCTTTCTTCCTTTTTTCACATTCCTTCTCTTAAATGTTTAATCTCTCCTTCTCAACCAATTCTTTCACATCCTTTCTTTTGACCCTCTGCCCCATTCCTCCACTACCTCATTCTCTCCTCAGTGACAAACTTCTTCTAATAGTTATTCATACTTGTTGCCTCCATTGTGCTCATGTTCTTCTGATTGATGTTCTTATGGGTTTCATCTTCTTACTCATTCTTTAAAGTCCAATCTAAAAACCACCTCTTCCATTAAGCATTACTTAGTTAATCTCTCCCATCTTCTGCAGTCAACAATTCCATTCCTTCTTCAGATCTCATATAACATTTGTTTGCATCACCCTAATAAATTTATCATCTTATTGGTATTATAATTATCTCTAAGTTTATCTTATTCCTCATCTATAGGGGCAGGGGTTGTGCCTTATCTAAACTTTACATCTCTCCAGCACTTACCATAATGTTCTGTACACAGCAGATGAATTGAACAAAGCACATAGATGACCATTTACTATCAAGATAAATTAATTTATAACCTAATAAGGTGACCTGTAGAGCTAGTAAAATTTTGATACTTTCAATGTTTGTTTCTTTTTTGAAAAAAAAAAACACAAAAAACAACAAAAAACTAAAACTGAGACATACTTTCTAAAGTGATTTAAAAAATAAATCAGATTGTTCAAGAGTGAAATGTTAAACTGTTTTGCCATGCAAGCCTAAAATAAAGGCTAAGTGCTATGAAATGTGCCTAAACTACCCAAACATAGTTAGTTGGTCTGTGAAGATGCTAAATTCTGTTGCCTAGTATATGTGACCTAAATCTCAAACATTTTCAAAGAGACGTTACTGAGAAATAAGAACTAATGAGTTATCTTTTAATTGTCTAGGATTTGCAACTAAAATTTATGTTTTTTTTTGGAAAAAAAAAAGAAAGAAAATGAATTTAAAATATTATTCAATGATATTTATTTCATACTTAAACTGAGTGTTGAAACAATCATCTCTAGTACAGTGGTGGGCACAAGTGACACATAAAATGCAATTTTATACTGTTAACACGAGTGGACAAACCTTATCTACGCACCTGATGCCATATCTGAAATATCTTTCTCCTCTATCACTGAAGCATCCATACAGACCATATCCAGTAGTTCCATTAAGTGCTTCTGAAGGGAATAAGCCTCCTTGAAAAGGGCCTGAAGAAGATCTGAAACCAGGTGCAATCGTCCACAGTACACAGAATCACTATTCTGATTACAGATAAACATAAGAGAGAAAACAAATGAGAGCAAGTTCAAAGTCCATTTTGCAGCTAAAGGTTTAGGGTAATAGTTAGAGCTGGCTTTGGAGGCTGAAGCCCTAGGTTCAAATCTAGCCACAGATACATGGCTAGATAACCCCTGGAAAGTTACTTATGTTGCTCTCAGCATTCTTGGACAATTTTGGAGAATGAACTAACTGGCATTGGCAGAAGGAAAAGGCTTCACTCTACTCTCTCCCTATCAGGCCATCAGGGATTGAGAGATTGTTTTTTTCATTAACTCACAAAATGATCTTTTTCTGTGGTATGTTATATGTTTCATAGGTACAGAGTTTAAGAGGGGGGAGGTATTTATTTTTCAGTGCTTTCAATGAGCTGAAGCTGTTAATCATCCCAAAAGCCCAGCTTTTTAACACCAACATTTCCCCAGGGATGAGAAATGGCTATAAATCACAGAATTTCATGATTTTTGAATAACTGAATTTACAGATGATCCAAAAGGTAATGAAAATATATATGGTAAGCATAAATGAAAGTAGCATAAATCAGCAGAAAGGGAGGTAGGTTGCCCATATAGAAAGTAAAAGAGACAAAAGACAGTACAATCATTGTACTGGTATCTATAACCAAAACCAAAGGACATATACATACATACATACATATGTATATGTATGTATATATATATCCCTTGGGATCTGCATCTAATTCAGCCAGATTGGATGAAATGCCGAATCTCTATTTTCTAGGCAGATCAGTCGATCTCCTGGTAATCCTGTGACTTTGTACACTTTACTTTAACTTACTTTAACTTCCAAGGGCCTCAGTTTCCTCATTTGTAAAATGAGGGCATTGAACCAACTGATTCAACACACTTCCATTTCTAAAATTCCAATATGCTAGTGCCTAGCCACCTAATGTTTAGCTCAGGAATTCAGAATTCTAGTTGTTACTCACCTTGCAATGTACAAATGTGCTCTTGATTATGTGAAGGACTGAAGAGGGGAGGCTGTGTATATTCTCTAGAACTATGGGTTCCTGCAGGGTACAAACATGTTGTACACATCCTCTAAGAGCTCCTAAGAGTTGCACCATTGACTAGAAATAAGGAAGAAGATTAAATAATAAGGGCTCTAAATATATGCATGTGGATTTAAAATTGGTCTTGCTATATCATTCTTTTTTCTTTTAAATTATATTTATTTTCCCCAATTATGTGGAAAAACAATTTTTAACATTCATCTTTTGTAAAATTTAAGTTCCAAATTTTCTCCATTCTCTTTTCTTCCCACCATTTCCCCCCTCCCTGAGATAAACAATTCGATATATATTTTATACATGCAATCAATATCATTCTTTTTTTCAGGTAAATTAGGGTGAATTGAATCTAATATAGCAAACATTATTCACTATTTTCATGGTGCCACACTATGGATAGGGGACATGAAGACCAAAATTAAACTTTCCCTGCACCCAATAAGCTTACACTCTACTGGGGGGAAGGAAAGTGTATACAAAAAAAGGAAATATAAATTGAGGATATGTACAGAGAAAAAGAATATATACACAAATATGAATATGAATTCTTGATGTCAAGCATTTGTTTCTTATCTACAATTTCTAGCAACTAAATTTCAAACTCTGAATTGATCTTTAATAATACATAAAATGCATCAAAACAGAGAACTGAAAAGCATTTTTATCTGGAAAATTTCTCTGTAGTCTTCTCATCCTGGAAGATGCCTATGGCCCATCCTCTGTGAGTTCATCCCAGGAATCTCCATTTTGAGGAAGGGCCAGGCTAGCCCTATATTCACTTCTCTCTTATTTCTATTGCCTCTCTGGACTTCTTCCATGTCCCTTTCAGATACCTCTGTCACCTCAATTCCCTTGACTTTTCAACTCCCTTTCATGTGTTGTCTTCCCTCACTAGGATGTAGCTTCCTGAAGTCAAGTACTGCCTTTTTTTTTTGGCTTATCTTTGTAGTCCTGGTGTTTCGGACAATATCTGGTATATAGTAAATGCTTAATAAATGCTTGCAGACTTACTGTCCTATCTATATATTCTTTAAAAAAAAAACCCTTAACTTTCTGTCTTAAAATCAATATTAAGTATTGGTTCTAAGGCAGAAAAGTAGTAAGGGTTAGGTAATTGGGGCCAAATGACTTGGCCAGGGTCACATTGCTGAGAATTCTCTGAGGCCACATTTGAACCCAGGACCTCCTATCACCAGGTCTGTCTCTCTATTCACTAAGTTACCCAGTTGCTTCACTATATATTCTTTTAAGTTCTTTCCCCCTTATCCAAAAAGATTTTACTTACTTGTAAAATGTTCCTTAATGTAGCCTGGAGTTCTAAATTTTGGCTTGATAATTCTCTTGCCTGACTGGATAAATCATACATCATATCATCAAATAATTTTACAGTCTGTGAAAGTAGAGAAATTCAGACCAAAATAAACAGAAATTTCTAGCAAACAACTCAGTTATTTAAAGAACACAAAATAGCATACTTTGATTTTGTCTATTTATAGTACTTAACACTATCAACTTCCAAGATAAAAATTTAGAAAAACATTACATATTGTTATAACTCCTAGCTGAGAACATACAGATCTGAATTTCTCTTAACAAAAAAGACATCTGTTTTCTATATAACTCATAAAACCAAATTTCTAAATTCTAATTTTTATGGTGGAAAAATTTTAAATGCTAGGTTTCCCACTGGTTAATCATAATGAAGATACAAATTTAAAGTTGCTTTTTCCTCCCCCTAATAATGGTAAATAGGTTTATACCAAGTCACCTAACTATCCAACTATTCTATTTGACTCTATCTCTCTCTCTCTCAGACTGTGCAACAAAAACAAGGAAAGTGATGACTGTTATAAAATTTAGAATTCAAGGTGGTAACAGAGAAGTTACTTTGACCCTTACAGCTATAAATCCAAATAATTATGCATATGCTTTTGTTTTAGCTAATCATTAAATTTACTACCATGCTTTTTGGAGTAAAGGCAACAAATCTAAAAAAGAAGTCTTCTGAGAACTCATATAATCCTATAAACTGGTTAAATTTTCTTTTTGGTTATTTTTTTTTAAGATTCTGGTTACTTTTTCCCTAAGGCAACAGAATATCATAATTATTATTAAAATACATGAGAGAAAAATAAAATCAATGAATTTAATTGTTACATTATTGTCTAAGTGAAGGGCACATATACTGATAAAGTAATTTTGCCAAGGAGCAGTTAATAATTGTTTTAATCCCCTGGAGTACTGAGAAGTTAGGTGACTGGTCCAGGTTTACACAGCTAATATGGAACAGAGTCAAAGTATAACCCCAGGTCTTCCTGACTCCAATGCTGCCTCCCTAGTGATTAATATTCTAAATACAAATATATTCTAAGGTTAAAGCTTTCTTTCTTTCATTTGGTTTATAAATATATAATACTTTTAATAAATGTCATACCTTTGGTAATACTTGTGAAAAAAATGTCTGTTCCAATGCTAAGTGGTTGATATGAGGTAGAAACATTTCTGTAAGCATCTTCAGAACTCCTATAAAGATTTAAATGCTTTATGAAAAAACAAAAATCAAAACCAGCAAAATGATAGCAGAGACTAGAGTATATTGATATGCAGAAATATTCAAGTATGGGTCATGTTTTTTTCAAAATCACTATTACTGATGTCTTCTGTTTTTATATTACATCCATTACTGTGACTGTGAAAATGTGGGTTCAAGACTGTGAATTGCCAAAACTGTAAAAATAATTTTAGTGTCTTGATTTTATGTCAAAAATAAGTGGTCACCATGGGGAAAATTCCCAAATATGAAATACCCAAGTCAGCTGGGTTTTATGGAGATTGTAATTAATACGAATGAAGGAATTAAGGGAAGGGAGAGAGACAGAGTAAGAGGAAATAGTAGGAAAAGGCCTTTCTCTTTAAGAGAGAAAACTAAGTCAGTCTTTTATCCACTCACTGCAAGATTTTGTCCCAAGCAAAACTCCAACTAAGTTCAGAGGCCCAGCTATTCCAACTAGTCCGAACTCTCACTAGTCCGAACTCCCTCTAAGTTAAAGAGAGCCAGCTCCTTTTAAAGAGAAATTTCTCTTATGTCACCTCCCCTAAATTTTCACATCTACCAATCACAGTAGATGTTTTCCACAGGGCTGACCATTCTTTTTTTTTTTGAAATTTTTTTAAACATTATTTTATTTGGTCGTTTTTATACATTGTTCATTGGAAACAAAGATCGTTTTCTTTTCCTCCCCTCCCCCCCCCCCCCCCGCCTTTCCCTCTCCCATAGCCGACCCATGATTCCACTGGTTATCACATGTGTTCTTGACTCGAACCCATTTCCCTGTTGTTGGAATTTGCATTATAGTGTTCATTTAGAGTCTCTCCTCAGTCTTATCTCCTGCAACCCTGTAGTCAAGCAGTTGTTTTTCATCTGTGTTTTTACTCCTACAGTTTATCCTCTGCTTGTGGGTAGTATTTTTTTTTAGATCCCTGCAGATTGTTCAGGGAAATTGCATTGATACTAATGGAGAAGTCTATCACCTTCGATTGTACCACAATGTATCAGTCTCTGTGTATAATGTTTTCCTGGTTCTGCTCCTTTCGCTCTGCATCACTTCGTGGAGGTTGTTCCAGTCTCCATGGAATTCCTCCACTTTATTATTCCTTTGAGCACAATAGTATTCCATCACCAACATATACCACAATTTGTTCAGCCATTCCCCAATTGATGGGCATCCCCTCATTTTCCAATTTTTGGACACCACAAAGAGTGCAGCTATGAATATTCTTGTACAAGTCTTTTTGTCCATTATCTCTTTGGGGTACAAAGGGCTGACCATTCTTAATTCACATCTTCTTTTGTTAATCACCTTCCCTGAGTAGACTAAAACTTCACACCTCTTGCTAAGCGTGTCCTTTGTAAGTTGCTTGACCTTTTAGTGATAAATTTAACCTTTATAGGTACTTAGCACCCTTTTGTATCAGATCTAAAAATAGACCTAGCTTAAGGTTTTGGCTTCATTATAAGTATGAGTTAGGGACTTTTTTATTGTTCAGTAAGGAGTTTTACAACTTTATCTTCCCCTAAGGAATGATCAAGTACCTCCATTGTTTAAATGGGAAACACCCTTAACCAAATGTTCTAAGGTAGAGTCTGAGCAGTTTTAAGATTCACATTACACAATGCATCACTCTTCTCCAATTCCTTCCTAAAAGCCAATTCTTATACAAGAATAAAAAGAAGCATTAAAAAAATAAGCAAGTCTAGCTAAAATAGCAAAAAAAAAAAAAACAAATCTGGCATTACATGCAGTGTTCCATATTGACAGACCCCCACTTAAATAAATAAGTTCCTTTTCATCCTTTTTGGGGGATAAAGTTGGTCATCATAATTTCATAACATTCAGTTTCAATTTTTGGTTGTTCTCTCCATTTTCCCTGATGTAAGTTTTTACTGTTCCTTTTTTACTTTTTATCTGTTTAAACAAGTAAAATACAACAAACATTTATCAAGGGCCTACTATATGACAGGCACTGTACTAAACACTAAGAAAAATAAAGTCAGTCCCTACCCTCAAGGAGCTAACAATCTAATAGGGGAAGTCAAAACACAAAAGGAAGTGAAGGTGGGGTGGGAATAAGAGCAGGTATATAGGGGATAATAATGGTTGAGTCAAAATCCAGCAGAGAAGTTAGTATAAAATGAAGAATTGGCTGGGAACTAAGCTCTCCAAAAAGGGAAACAGTGGAAGGAATATTTTGCTCTGCCCTCCCAGCTGTTCAATCAGAGAAACAAAGGCAACTGAGGGTTCAAATGGGTATAAGTAGGAAAACTAAAGAAATCCCTATGATGATGAGCTTGGGGGGGGGGGATAGAAAATTGGGGGGAGTGGGAAGAACGATAATGGAAAAGAAAGCAAACAGAAGCAAACAAGAAGAAACCAAACAAATCTTTCCATTCATCCATGTATTCATCATATTCATAATTTCTCATGGTACAGTTAATATTCTATCACTACATTTATGTATTCACAATTTGTTTAATTATTCCTGAGATGGACATCTATTTTTAAATATCGAAAACCAAAGAAGGATGTGCTTCTAGAGAAAATATCAAATGGAATTATGCAAGTACAGAGACTAAACTTTTCATAACTTTTAACCCAGCATTCCCACTACTGGACATAGACCTCAATCAACCAACAAGTAATTATTAAGCACTGTGCCAGGCACTGTGGATACAAGTTCAAAGAAACTGTCCCTAATTGTGAGAAGCTTACATCTGAATGAGGATCACAAGTAAAAAAAAAAAGTAATTTCATACAGTGTAAATACAAAGTAAATAAATACTAATATATAGAAAGCAGTGAAATGAAAGATTTTTGGGACAGAAGGCACTAGCATCCAGGGGATCAGAAAAAAAGTTTCTTGAAGAAAATGGTAGTTTCAGCTACATATTAAAGGAAGAGAGAGACTCCATGTGATCAAAGTAAGAAGGAAATACATTCCAGGTAAGGACACCTAACAATGCAGAAGCCTAGAAGTGGGAAATTGAGTGAGGAACAGAGATAAGTTCAGTTTTACTTAATTTCAGAAGGCAAGAAGAGAAGTAATGCCCAAAAAAGGCTAGAAAGAAGAGTTGAGGCCAAATTGTGCAGCATTTTAAAAGCTAGACAGGAGAAAAAAAATCAAGGTACAACTACAGCTGTAGATAAGCAGAATTCTTTACCAATAAAAGGATATAGGTAATCAGAAAAAATAAAAGATATTTCAATTTAAGTTGAAAATTGAAAATGATTTGTAAGAAGGATGGGGACTGGGGGGGGGGGCATGGGGTGGAGACAGGATAATGACTTTGTATCAAATACCTCTGATAAGGATCCAATCACCAATATATTATATAGGGAAGTAAATCAAATAGGAAAGACCAGAAGCCATTCCCTAGTGGAAAGTGGTTAAAAGATATGAATAAATAGTTTTTGTAATAATTGCAAACTATTAATAACCATATAAAGAATTGCTCCAGATCACTAATTATATAAGAAATGAAAATAAAAACAAATTTGGGGTTACTTTTCACACCAAGAAAATTGGCAAAAATCACAAGAGAAGAGAATGTTAGAAGAACAGTAGAATGACAAATACACTAAGAAGAGTTGTGAATTCACCAAAGAATTCTGGAAAGTAAATTATTCAGTAACTAAAATGTCCATAACCTTTAACCCAGGGATCCAATTGCTAGGCAAATAAACTAAAGAGAGAAATGATTAAAAAAAAAAGGTTCAATTATATACCAAAACATTTATTTTGGCACTATTTGTAGAAGCAAAAAACTGGAAATAAAATTAACTCTCATTGACTGGGGGATGACTGAATAAATTTGTGATACTTTAGTGTAAAGAAATATTAAAAATTGTGCTATATAGAAATGATGAATATGAAGGATACAGAAAAGCATGAGAAGACTTACATGAACTGCTGCAAAAAGAAGTGGTACCAGGAAAATAACATAATGACAATAACATAAGTAGAAAGGACAACAAAAACTAAACCATTATTTTGTTCAATTATATCCAAACTTGACACCCTACCCCACCAAAAGAGAAAGTACTTTTCTCCTTTTAAAAAGATATGGGGCTATGGGTTAGGAACATGGAATTTACTGAAATACTAGTTTGATGTGTTAATTCTGCTAAACTGGTTTTCCAGTGGGGGGTTTTGCTCTTCCCCTCCCTCCCTTTGTTATTTGTGTGCCCTCTGGGAGTATAAAGCACAACCCATTTTTGACAAACACTTTTAACACCATCATCATAATAGCTGGCATTTTTACAGTCTATAAGGTTTACTTTACATATGTTAACTCATTTGATCCTCAGGATAACCATAAGAGGAAGGCATTATTACTATGCCCAAACTTAATCCCAGAGCAGAAAGCTATAACTCCCTCCCTAAAAGAGAGGGATTAATGGGAAGGGGGCAATTAAGAGGGGAAATAATTTAATTGTAATAACAAAAGGCATCAACAAAACTTTTTTAAATTAAAATAAGCATTTTTTAAAATAAGGAAACTCTCTCTACCAATGCAAGTTAGCATTTTATCTACAACATACCTTAAAGAGTTGTCTAGATCACTAAGAGGCTAAGTGTCCAGCTCAGGGTCATAGAGGATCCTTAGTCTTTCTGATTCTGAGTTCAACTCTCTATCAACTTCACCAACTTGCTCTCTTTTGAATTCTAAATTCTACAAATTATATATACAAACTTAACCATATACCACATAGCTAAAAATCTGAAAAAGACAGATTCTGATATTATTTAAAAGTGTAATTAAAATTTCCTTTTTGAATAGAGAAAACACTTTAACTTGAGAACTGGGTCAAATACTTTAAGTTCACTAAAAGTAAAGGTAGCTTTAAAGAAACTAAAAAATGGGAATTGACATTTTCCAGTAAATAAGCACAATAATAAAAGGCATTTCCACTGAGATGTAGAATCCAGACTTTGCTGAAACCAAATTAAGAACCACACAATCAAAATATTCTTACTTACGTATGTGCTCATTCCAGTTGTCAGAACACTGATATTTAGAGTAAATTAATTAAGGAATACCCAATATAACTTAAAATGTCTGCCACTTTCCAACAACATGGAATTATAGTCATTTCAATAAGAACACACATATGAATATGAATAGAAATATGAATACAAATGTAAACGACATTTTAATTGAACATTAGAAATTCTCTTAGTACAGATCTCAACAAAAATCCCATCTAATACTGAGGCACAATCAAGCCAATTCAACATCAAGTCATTGTTTAGTGTAGTAAGTTATTTGTTACCTTTCTTACTCTAAGGTTTGAGTAAACTGAACACTTATTTAGATCTGGAAAGAATCTTACTTAACCCATTCCTTTAACAGATGAGGAAGAAATTGAGGTCCAAATAAATTAAGTAACTTGCAATGTGGCAAAGCCAGGATCCAAAACCAGCTCTTTTGACACCAAATCTAACTACTGTATTATACTGTGTGTTTAGTATTAGGAGCTTGAGAAAATATCTAGTTTTATTCAATGTAATGAAGGTGCAACACCATATTATAACATTCTTTCTACAAATATTAATGGGGGGGAGGGGCAGCTAGGTGGATCAGTGGATTGAGAGACAGTCCTAGAGAGAGAAGGTTCTGGGATCAAATCTGGCCTCAGACGTTTCCTAGCTGTGTGACCCTGGGCAAGTCATGAACTCCAATTGTCCAGCCCTTACCACTCTTCTGCCTTGGAAACAATTACTTAGTATTGACTCCAAGATGAAAGTAAAGGTTGAAAATAATAATAATAGTGAGCTCCAAATATAAGTTACTGATATCATTTTCCTTGAATAAACATATAAAAATTAAAAAAAAATTCATGGATCCCAAATTAAGAACCCTTGGTATAGGAAGCCTCACTGGGCTCTTTCCTCACTTGCAAAACCCTGAGAGGGCTGGACAAGTCTTTTCTACTTATAGTAGTCTGAGATTTTTATATTAATATTTTAGAGCTAATGAGGTTAACTATTAAATATAAGGTTTTACCTCACCCCAAAATCAAGATTGAATACACCTTGGCTTAAGTTCCAGCTCCAACACTTAGAACCTGTGTGATCTCAAGCCAATATCTTAGTCTCTCAGATCCTATTCCTTCATCTATAAAAAGAAAAAAAAATACTTGCAATACCTTAACAAAGTTGTTGTAAATAATAACTTATAAATTACTGTTATCTTCACAGAATTCAAGGACACTTGCTCCTAAATGCAAATCAGCATTATTCTACCAAATTCTAACATTTAACTAGTCATCCAAAAGTTTTTAGTCTTAAGGTATGTTCTTTTTTTTTTACCTTCCACATTATAAAATTCACTTTCAAAAATATTATTCTGATGAAATCATCCCTGTGATCTTAAAATACATTAGTTGGAGGTGAAAAGGGATCTTAAAGGCTATCTAAGATAGTAGTAGTCCCTCATTAAGGGACATGTATTAAGAATTAAAACCCAGGGCAATGGCGACTTGCTAAAGTTTCTGAGTTAGATTCCTCACTTCAAACCCAGCATCTATCCACAAGGGTTGCCTCTTATCATCTAATTCAAACTCCTCTGTTCACAGCTTAAAAAAAAGTCCTGGAGAGGTTAAGTGAGTTTTCTCAATTAATAGAGGTGGTCATCTGAAGCACTGTTATAATTACTTTTGTTATTTATAGATTTACATAGTTTATGTTAGTTATATAATATTTATATAGTTCTATCTGCTATAATTACTTAGGAAGAAGCATTTGGAATCCAAATACTTTTACAAAGTCATAGATGTGGCTGAGCATGTCCTAAACTGTCCCAGAGTTGACTCTCTTTTACAGTTTGGCAGTGGAGATCTTTCAGGCTAGTCAAAATGACCGGTAGTAAGAATTTTTCCATGAAGGGTCATCAACATAACGGCAGCGGCAAAAAGCATTTATGGTGCACCCGGGGAGTCAAGGGTACTATAGAAGCAAAGGAGAATCACAAAAACACGCTGAAGAGAGTGAGGGCGGGGAAAGAGACGTGGAGAGCAAACAGATTACGGGTACAAATTCTCGCCAACCACTCCTGAATTCTAAATAAGGGGAGCCCGGCGACTCGTCCCACCACTAACTTCAGGATATAAAAGAAAACGTATCTCCTTTTTCTCCAGCTTAGGTAGTACGCAGGAGCGAATCGCGCGCATACGCATCCCGCCCACCCTCTCTACCCAGCGGATGAGTTGGGGAGGTACGGGGAGCTACGCATGCTGCCGACCCAGGGGATAATCAAGGATATGAGAAGCTGGGGCAGGACGGAAGGCAGCTCCTGACGACATAAGTCCTCGGACCAGCCTGCCAGCTCTTCCAGCACGACGGTACTCGGTGGCTCCGCGTGGCCCTGAGACATCCTCTCAGCAGAAAAAAAAAATCCCGCCACTTCAAATCAGATCTGTCCCGCCCTCTTCTAGCGCCGGGGAAAAAAAAAAAATTCTCCGCCGTCCCGGCAAGCTTTGCGAACTCCCCAAGCTTCCTGCCAACCGTGGTTTAGGATTGGAGTAGAGCGGAGGGGTGGAGTTATTGCGCATGAACATTCAAGCGCCTTCCGGAAAGTGGAAGACGGTGCTGTACTTTAAGGATCCCTAAGTGGAAGACTGGAATCCCAGGATCCGGACCCTGACAGTGGCCAGATGGGGTGAGGAGGGGAAGCAGGAGGGTGTCAGGTTCCCTAGTAGTGGCTGGACAAGAGTCTGGGCCCACGGCCTTAGGGAAGGCTTGAACCCGGAAAGCCGCCACTGGACTTCAGAGGAGGTTTGAGTCACACATGTGGAATGTGGTTCTTTGGGAGAATCAAGTACCAAAAGTGACCCCAAAAGCCCAGGACCTGATGAAACAGTTAAAGGGCAGCCCCAGACTAGGTTTAGGCAGATAGCTAGCACAGGGGATAGACCCGTGGGCCCGGGAAACCTGAGTTCAAAGCTAAAATGGAGTCGATGGACCCTACTTCTCAGGGTTGTTCAATTCTACCAACATTTATTATGTGCTAGGTACTTTGCTAAGCTCCAGGGATACAAAAAGAAGAAGAGTTCCTGCTCTTAAGAAGTTTACAATTTAATGGGAGAGGCAACATGTAAACAAATGATACAAAGCAAGTTCTATACAGAATAAATAAGAAATAAATAATAGAGAGAAGATAGTAGAATTAAGAGGGGTTGGGGAAGGCGTTCTGTAGGAAGTGGGATTTTAGAGGATTATGTGTCATAATATTTGTAAAGTGATTTGCAAAGAAAACTAAATGTTATATTAAGTGGTAGCTATTATTGTTAGACTTGAGATCAGAAAGACCTGGTCTAAATTCGGTTTCTGTGCTTTGCAAACAAATCTCAATGGGCTATTAAATGGTAGCTAGCAATTGTTACTGTTATTAATACAAGTCTTGGGATCAGAAAGACCTCTTCTAAACCCTGCCCCTGCTGCTTAACTGGATTTGGGCAAATCACTTTTCTAAGCCTGCATTTCTTTATCTGTAATGGAATAAAAGTAGTAGTGACTATTTGTCAATTGACAAAATATTATGTAAATGTCAGTCATTATCTCCTTAATCATTATTTTGAAAACCAATTAGGAGCCCTGCTGAAGGTGAACCAGCCTTGGAAACAGAGTCTACTACCTTTCATTGCTGCCTTTGTCTCCTTGCCTACCTTGGGTGAACCCCTGGAAGGATATGTATCCTTGGCCTGCTTTCACTGCCTCTAAAATGAAGGGTTTTTACCCTATGATCTCCAAAGTCTGTCTGTTCCAGTGCTACATGTGACCAAATTTAACCCCCCTCCTTTGGAAAAAAAAGAAAGAAATTGAATCCTAGAGAGTTTGAGAGATGACTTTCTCAAATCCTGAAGTACATACCTGACCATTGGTAAGGTTCCTAGGAGTATTAGGCAAGACAAAGATCTTCTCCTGTGTGTAATTATTTTTGTAAATTTGTTGTGGGAGAAAACACACCCAAGTTTGTAGAGTCTCACTCCAAGAATGGGAGACTCCATATCAATCCAGAAGTAAGAAAAGAATTTTATTTGAAGTGATTTATGGTGGTATAATAGCCTAATAGCTGGTGGAATAGATGGAATAGTCTGGGCTAACCTGGTAGCTTTAGGGCTGTTGGACAAGCCTAGAGGCTTATAGAGTGACCTCTCTGGAGCTGATAGTATGGAATAGCAGCTTCCATTGAGGAATGACATCTTCTATACCCTGTGATTCAGGCAGGATTGGCATATTTTTAGGGGTCTGGGAGCTTGTCATCTCCCATTCCAAATTCAAGTGGAAGTATGTTTTGGTGTTTATTGCCAGAGGGAATGAGGAGCATGTTCAAGTTTGGGGGATTCTTCAGGAATGCCAGTGTCCAATGCATAGGTTCCATATTCCCCCATTGTCTAACTTGTCATCATTTGTCAATGTGGGAGGTCTTGCTGCCCTTCTCTAATGAGAACATGGGTGGGGGAGGGGAGAGATATGGTACATTGGAGAAACACTATAGATAATTATGTCTTTCAGTTCTAAGAACAATATGAGTAATTAATAAAAACAGATTAGGCATAAAGCTGATGCCCAGTATAGAATATTACAGATCCAGCATACAGAATGGATAATTGATCAATTGGTAGTTCATGCTTGATTAATGCTAAAACTGAATTTGCAGTTGATGTTTAACCTGTGCTAATTAATGAGAAATGCAGGATTTCAGAGTATGAGGCCCTTCCCATTATTACTACCCTCACTGCCCACTGTCAGCCCACATCAGATTGAGGTATTTATATCATAGGTCAGGGAATTCTGACATTCTGGTTTGATAAATTCAGTTTTGTTTCTTTTCTTCCTGTAGCAAAATTGAGAGATGTTATATGCATGCAAGGCAACAGTGAACTCAGGAAGATTCCTCTTGTGGCTACAGATCTGGAGAGATTTTTTTTTTTATCACAGCAAGTCACTAATGGCATATTTCAGGAAGAATTTCTTTTAACCAGTTCTTTTGATGAGTGTTGAAATTTCCTAAAGTCAGTAGTGACTTTCACCATAACTTCATATTGTTTATGTTTATAAATCACTTTGCATACAAGAGTTCTGTGCATTTAATGAGAAAATGACATTCCAGTTTAATTTTACTATAGATAGCCACCAAGAAAATGAATTAACATCCCTTGGAGATGAGACCTCAGGCCTGGAATCTTCAGCAAAAACATCACTCTTAGGGAGTCAGAAAGGAAACCTGAAAGGTGGAAAATGGTCCTCAGAAGAATGTTATTTATCAGAGGAGCCATTGTGGGGATGCAAATCATCACCAAAACTTCAGGTTTTTCAAGACTATGACAACTCATTGGCTAATTCAGATGAAATTACAAGGGATTTGGGGCCCAAAGAAAAAGAGTCTTATTTAAAAGTTGCCAAAGAACATGATGTCCCTAAAGATTTAAAGAAAGTGGTAGAAGATAAAGTGGTAGAAGTTATACCAGATCTTCAGCATATGAATTTGTCAATAGTGAAAATGGCCTTTTTGAAAGACAACTCTTGCGGAGAAGACATAGTATCCAAAAGCTTTTCTTTTCACTCTGATCTCATCACAGGTATCTATGAAGGAGGTTTGAAGGTCTGGGAGTGTACTTTTGATCTTCTTGCTTATTTATGGGATGAAAAAATACAGTTTGCTGGGAAAAGAGTATTGGATCTTGGCTGTGGAGCAGGGCTTCTGGGTATAATTGCCCTCAAGGGAAAAGCTAAAGAAATCCACTTTCAAGATTATAATAGCACTGTAATTGATGAAGTAACCATCCCAAATGTAATAGTGAACTCCACTTTTGAATGTGAAGATGATGAAGTAAATGAGCCAGATTTGAAAAGAAGGAAGATCTTGAACCCTACACAAGAACTTTGCATCAAATGTCGATTCTTTTCTGGAGAATGGTATGAGTTTTCCAAACTTGTGCTAAGTAGCAAAAAAGCTTTTGCAAAATATGACATCATTCTTACCTCTGAGACCATTTATAATCCAAGTTATTATAGTTCTTTCCACCAAACTTTAGCTAGTTTGTTGGATGAAAATGGACAGGTGTTCTTAGCAAGTAAAGCACATTATTTTGGTGTTGGAGGAGGTATTCATCTCTTTCAGAAGTATGTAGAAGAAAGGAATGTATTTGAAACTAGTACACTTAGAATAATTGATGAAGGACTAAAGAGGGTCTTAATTAAAATGGCCTTTAAGCAGACCCATTGAAGTCCAAATTCATTCCTTTGTTTTCATTGTATTCAACTGTTGACTAAAAGATTTTTGCTCTAAGAATCAATTTTCTATATATATTATGATCTCTTTATGAAATCGACCCAGTGTTACCTTCCTTGTTTTCTTTTCTTTATAAAATAAGAGGTCATCTATGGTGAAAGACAGGAATCATGAGAAACTGATATACCTGAACACCCTTTATTAAATTGATAATTTTGGAATCAAATCCTGTGTTCTTCATTCTCATTTGATATTAAATGAAGCAATTCTCACAAATATTTACAAACTGTTATTCAAAACTTGCAAACTTCCTTTCCAACTTTTTAGACCTAATTCAAAGATAGTATCTAGTCAGATGTTCTTGGTATTAGTTTTAAAAAGGTTCCAGACAAACATGAAGCACAGTGCCAAATCTTGGTACAATCTTAAATTTTAATAACTTCAGAAATGCTCCAAACTTAGAAAAAAATTTGAAATGTTAATTATTAAAATTTTTTAAATACTGATATATTTAGCCAGTTCTTGAACTTTAAAATCTTTAATCAGACACTGCTAAGTGGCAAGAAAGGATTGCATTTGTAATCCTAGCCTTAAGGACATCCCAACAAAAAGGTTTCATGCATGTGTGACAGTTTGGATATGACCTCATAAGAGACAGCCTAATGTAGATAGATCAGAAATGGCCAATCAAAAGGACGTCCTCTACCAATCCTTTGGTTTAAAAAAGTGTCACCCAAACACTGTCACACAATGCAAAATGACAAGATGCTTGCATCTTATTAAAATATTTTATTCAGAAAACTAAATTGGCATAAAGGAAATGTAAATAAGTTTTCAAATTTTTTTATAAGTTTGGAACATTTCTACTTCTGGAGTTATTAAAGTTTACCACTTCTAGATTTGGGGAAACCTTGTATAGAAAGTAATCAAATTTATTCTAGGAGTTTTTAAAGTTTTAATTTGTGCAGTGGTTATTAAGTAAATAATTTAGTGGTAGAGAAAAATAGAAAAGTAAAGTTACACAACTTTTGACTGATCCAATAGAATTTAGGATTCCCAAGGGAAATAAGGATTTATTATGTGCTGGTACTAAGAATACAGATCCCCATGAATGAAACAACCAAAGCTTATGGAGAAGAAAGAAAGGAATAATCATTTCTATGTAACCTACAATGTGCAAGTCACTATTTTAAAGCACTTTAGAAATATATCCTTTGATTGTTATAACAACCCTGGGAACTAAGTGATAATATTATCTCCATTTTACAGTTGACAAAACAGATAAACCAGTTAAGTGACTTACCCAGGGTCACAAAAATGTGAAATTCAGAATTTGAACTCTGGATCTTCCTCACTTTAGCTCTTGGGGAATACTTTCCCAAGGTCACACAGTCAATAGGTGTCTGAGGTGGGACTGAAATAAAATATTCCAGATTCCAAAGTCTATTCTTTACTCACTATACCACATTCTTATCTAGCTATACAAAGACAAAAACCTAAACAGTCTTTTCTTTCCCATGTTAAAGCATACAGGTGTTCAAGGAGAACTAGTATCTCTAGTGTGAGGGCTTGTCAAGCCCTTTTCAGGGCTGCTCATTCACCTTTGGTCCCCATCTGACTCCAGGAAGCTATAGCATGCACAGAGGCCAAGTAAACCGTCTCTGCAACAGTCAGCTAAACAAGGTTGAGGGTAACTGATGGACCACAAATCCCTCAGTGAGTTATGGGAATGTATCCCATATGAAGACTTTCCCAGGTAGAAAGGTCAGGTAAGAACAATCTGTATGAAGTTGGCTGAAACAGGTATTGTGGATCACTTAAAGCTTGGTCAGATATCAAAGAAGCCACGGTCATCTAATGCATATCAGGCCATCACCAGTCATCTTGACTTCTGTTTTGCCACTTGACTTTGATAATTGGAAGAAAGAGTGAGGCTGATGACTTGGTGCAACTGCCTCATTTAAATCCAACTAATGCATAAGTCAAGATGATGTCATTGTCTTAAAAAATGAAAGAGCAACAACTACCTTGTTCGAAATTAAAATGTCTTAATATTATTATGAACATAGTTTTGATCTCACCGAACCCCTGAAAGAGTCTTGGGGACTTTTTAGTGGTTAATTGAAAATACAAATTGCAACTCCAAATCCCATTTTCAAATACTACCTTCTTAGCTAAATTGTTCACTTCCCAAAGCAACTTTTCTATTCAGTATCCCTTGCCTTCATCAGGCAACAATGAAGAAAAAAAATGTCTAAGCCCTTAAGGAAGGATTGAATTTCCTACTCAAGATTTCTCTCTAAAAAAAACTTGTTGATTCACAAAATTGGGATAGGGTAGTGTGGAGACATTTGCAGGAATCTAATGGCACTTCCCATTTCTCTGAAGAAAAATTCAATTCAGGCAGGGTAAACAATAATCCATATGCTTTACATCATGTCTTGCTCAGAAGTTAAGAGGAGAGAGAGAAATTTCATTGTGTTGACATAAAAGGCCAGGAAACTAACTTCAGACTATTAGGTGTAATGTTTACACAATTTTGCTTGGTTGCTGCCTTAGGACTCTTAATGTAGTTAGACATGCCTGACTTTTGATGACCCTATGTAGAGTTTTCTTGGCAAAGATACTGGAGTGGTTTGTTGTTTCCATCTTCAACTCACTTTACATATGAGGAAACGGAGGTAAACAAGGTTAGGTGACTTTCCTGGGGTCATACAGCTAATAAGTGATGTCAAATTTGAACTCGGGTCTTCCAAGCTCCATGCTCTATCCACCACACCATCTATCTGCCCTAGAACTCAGGTACTCTCAATTAAGTCATAAGCTCCTTCAGAGTAGGGACCATTACTTTTCCTTTTATATCCCATGCAGCACCTGGCTCAGTAAATCATATGTAATATATTCTCAGTAATTTTATTAGAGAAATCTGTAACAGTCCCTGTCCTCTGCTCTCCTAAAAGGATATGAAATATACACAAATATAAAAGAGAAATCAGACTGATCTCTTTCTAGGAAAAAAAGTATCTGGAAGTAAGCAACAGATTATTCCTGAAAAGGAGAGAATTGTTCCCTCTGGAGAGAAAATAACTGACTACTCTCCAGGGAATGATGGTGTGGATTCTGTGAATCTTTAAAACTGCTCCAGACTCTACCTTAGAAGATTTGGGTAAGCTATTCTCTTATTGTAACAAATGGAGGTACTTGGTCAGAAATGTATTGAGAACTTTAAAATTACTCCACCCTGCTCAGACAGTGCCTTAGGGGAAGATAAAGTTGTAAACTCCTGATGGAACAATGAAAAAGTCCCTAACTCATACTTATAGTGAAGCCAAAACCTTAAACTAGGTCTATTTTTAGATCTAATACAAAAGGGTGCTAAGTACCTATAAAGGTTAAATTAATCACTAAAAGGTCAAGCAAGCTTAGCAAAGAGATGTGAAATACTCAGAAGACATAATCTAATCAGAGAAGGTGATAACAAAAGAAGATGTGAACTAAGAATGGTCAGTCCTGGGGAAAACATCTACTGTGATTGGTAGATGTGAAAATTTAGGGGAGGTGACATAAGAGAAATTTCTCTTTAAAAGGAGCTAGCTCTCTGAACTTAGTTCGAGTTTGGAGTTAGTTGAAGGAGCTGGGTCTCTAAACTCAGTTCAGGAGTTGAGGATTTCAGTGAAGGACTGGAGTTTTGCTTGGGACAAATCTTGTGAGTGATTAAAGACTGACTAGTCTCTCTTAAGGCTCAGGCCTAGGCCCTTCATACTATTTACTCTCTACTCTCTCCTTTTCCTTAATTTCTTCATTTGTATTAATTAAAATCTCCATAAAGCCCAGCTGACTTGGGTAGTTTCATATTTGGGAATTTTTCCCATGGTGACCACTTATTTTTTATTTAAATCAAGACACTAAAAATTATCTTTACAGTTTGGCCATTCACAGTCTTGAAACTCACATTTTCAAGGTTACAATTCCAAGTGAAAAAGCATTCAGTAAGAGTCAATGGACTCCATGCTAAAGGCTTCTGAGGCATATACTTGTTGGCCTCATAACTTACTATCTTCCCAGGGCATGTATCCAGGAGAAGACAGAGAACTTCTCAAGGCTTATCAAACCAAATTTTTTCTGTATACTTCGAGTGATATCTTATAGTAAGCATATGCAACAAATTATACCACCAGAAGAAAACTAAGAATCATTTTTAGAGGTGATAGTCTATGGCATCATCGATGAAGGTTTTCGAGTTGGAGTGCAAATTCCAGAGGGCAAATTCAAACTGCCTATGAGCCCTTCTGCTTTACCCTAGAGAACAGAAGGAGGAAGTGTTTGCTTTGGGTGACTGGACAGAGGGGCCTTTCCTGTAAAAAATGTCCTTGGGTGCTGGGAAGAGCGGGGGGAACAGAGCAGCTCCCCTGTGCTGGGGCCAGCACACGTTGTAATACTTTGCCAATGCTGGTCTATGGTAAGAAATTAAAAACATTTGGTCTACAGGGGGAATTTTCAGCATTTCTGTGAGCAAAGGCAAAGACTTGAGAAGAAAAAGACAGAAATAGAAAATGGAAAGATTATATCTGGAAACTGCATTTCGATTTCTGCACCATGTCTTATGAATATAATATTGATGACCTTTTAGCTAGGAATAAATAGGGAGTAATTGCAATGTAGGAAGAACATTAATAGAAGCACTTAGAAATTCATACGAGACAAGATCAAAGAGCTCACAAAACCCATATACACTAATGTGCAAACTATAACAAGGAGAAATCAAGATCCTAATGCAATGTGGGGGCAGCTACTAGTACAGTGGTCAAAATTTGGGGCCTGAAGTCATGTAAGGCTAGAATTTTGTCCAATAAAATAATTGAGGCAGAGCTCTGAGCCAGTAACTATTTATTTGAGGGATCGGATCCCCTCCATCATGGACCTTCTTCATGATCAGAGATTCCCACCTCCAGAATACCGCTTTTTATACCCTTCAGTGCCTAGCTCCATACTAATATATCTGGTTACTCTAGGCATCAGTGTGTTATCTCATTGGTGGACTCCAAATTCTTGTTATGCCCCCTGATCACGTTGCAACCAAACACTGAAGTGGGCATATAGCAACCAGCCCATCTACAACCCATTCTCATGATGATCAGCCCATCTACACCCCAACCTCAAGACATCCACTCAGCAACAGACCCTAAGCTGATATGGCTGGTATTAGGTCAAGCCTCTTGTCCAGACTGGAGGGGCCTCATGAGGAGGAAGTGATACAGAGTGGATGGGCTCTTAATAAAGCTCAGAACTTTTCACTGAAACTTTTGACATCCGTGTGGAGGTCTCCTTCAAACTATGCTGACAAGTTGAAGTTGAAGTATTAACAAAGTTAATACAGCAGGAAAGACTAATTATAGAACAGAACCTACTCAACTATAACCTATACCTAGTTCCTTCTGATTATTGCTTATTAATAAGTAACATCACTATCCCTATGGAATCACATTAAACTAGATAATACTAATTAGAAATAGTCATAGGAATAAAATTATTGATTCAAAATGGGCAGAGGTCTATGTAAAATAGGATAGGACTTTTTTCAATCAGGAAGACTTGGGTTTAAATGTGACCTCATAAACTTTCTAGTTGTATGACTCAGGGCAAGTCACTTCATCCTGTTTGCCTCAGTTTCCCCATCTATAAAATGAACTAGAGAAGGAAATGGCAAACCATTCCAGTATCTTTGCCAAGAAAATCCTAAATGGATCACAAAGAGTCTCACATGAATAAAGAACAAATACAATTTGACCTCATAAGAATCATTGAAACTTTGTGAGATGGGGCCCATGACTAGAATATGACTTTGTAAGGGGATATTTTATTCAAAAGGAATAGGTTAGATTAAAGAGTTGGGGGCGGGGAGGGGGAGAAGATTGCAATACAGTATTATATATTAAGAAGATATACTCATATGAGAAAAATTCAGTAACCAAGGAGTGGAAGTATGGTGGAGAGTGTATGGATAAGGGTCCACAAGGTTAGAAAAAGAAAGGTTATGAGCATTTGATCATACTGTACTATCCAATTGGAAAGATGTTTGTAGGTGATGTTTAGCTTAGAGGAGAGAAAACTCTGAGAGGGGAGAGATATGGTAGCTCTCTTCAAGGTCTGAAGGGCTTTTCTTTGAAAGCAGCATAAAACTGGTTTTGCTTGGCCTAAGAAAAATTGGTAGAAATTAAAAAGAAGCAAATTTAGACTCCACATGAGGAAAATCTTCATAACAATTGGAGTTGTCTGAAAGTAGAATTGTGACAGAGAAAAGTTCTGGCTAAAGATATAAACAGGTAGCTCATGGTGAGATTTGAAATTGAAATTTCTCCAAGAAAAACTGAGTAGGAAAAGGGGCCATAATCTGGCTGTTGTTCTCTAAGAAAAGGGTATACAACTAGGATTATATCTATCTGCCTCTATGACACCACAAGTACTGCTGGTTCATCAGTGGTTCAGAACAAAGAATTTCTTAGCCAGTATCTCTCTCTCTCTTTTTTTTTTAACCCATACCTTCTGCCTTGGAACCAATATGGTTCCAAGGCAAAAGAGTGGTAAGGGCTAGGCAATGGGGGTCAAGTGACTTGCCCAGGGTCATACAGCTGGGAAGTGTCTGAGGTCAGATTTGAACCTAGGACCTCCCATCTCTAGGCCTGGCTCTCAATCCACTGAGCCACCCAGCTGCCCTCTCCCTCAAGTATTAAGACATTTTTAACCAAGAGACATCCCGATCTCACCCTAAAGGAAATTTCCTAAATTTTCTAGGAAGACTAGCTGAAAATCAGGGATATGTTGAGAAGCTGGCCTCTCCTATATGTCTGCAAAAGTGTTTTTTTCTTTCCTGGAGTTAATCTCAAAAAGAATCAAACTCTCACTCTCAAAGAAAGAATAAAGAATCTTAAACTATTTTACCAACTCCTTTCTTATAGGCAAATTGCCTGGAAACTGAGTTAAGTATAATCAAAATCACTTAGAATGTTAATAAATCCCCTGGTGATTTAAATTGGTTTACTTTCATTTATCCATAAACACCACAAATAAAATGTAATTTTCCAACCTATGTGGGAAAGATTGACGTTTGGCCACTGAACAGATTAGTAAAATCAGAAGTCTGTTGTCTCTGCTTCTCTCAGGCTCAGAAGGCAAGATGGCTACCCATAGGCCTAGAGTTCTCAAAAATGCAATCTGACTGATGTGTAATTGTTAACAGAGGTTTAATGAAGTAACACAAGGACTGGGTGAGGGTGGAGGGCCAAGGAGGTCCCTAGGCTAATAAAACTATGCTTAACCCCCAACTAAGAGACTTTCACAAGCTTTGTTTCTTTTTCTTCCAAGCTATCTCACACCCTTCCTGTCTGTGCTATGTCCCCCAAAATATCCCTATCCTATCTTCCCTAATCTATAGCTTCTCCAAAACAGTTTTCGGTAAAGGTAACAAATCAAGTTGGCTGGATGAGGGTTGGTGACCAAAATGGCCCGATCACCAAGGATTCAGGCAACTGCCTATGGAGGTCGGTATAACAGGTGAGTCAAGTCAAACTGGGTTTCTTTCTTTCAAGTATCACAGGTAGAATTAAATTAGATCAGAAATTGGCCAGACTGTCTCAGGAATGGACAGGATCCAAATGTAGGATCACCCAGTGAACCTCCCAGAAGGCTCTCTCAGAATTCCGAGATAGGAACATTCTTTCAGCTTCAGCTTAAACTCCTCTATTTTCCTCTTTTTATATCCCTTTGGAACTCTTCCTTTTACATTCTAGCCAAGATCTTATATTTTTTCCCCCTGTAACTCATTTAATTTTACTTTATCCCTCATTCCTTTCTCTCATGTACAAATTATTTGCCTATTACAAAGAGGAACAAAAGACCTTTATTTTTTTTTTTATATGGTGAGCAGTCATTTGGGAAGCATTGTAGGAAGGTAAGACAATGATTACCAGCTCTATCCTTCCCCTCAAATGTTATTTCAACATTTTTTTTATGTCTTTTTCGGGGTTAAAATAGGGGTTTTGACAAAATAAGAGAACAGTTTTTAATAATTCAAGTTTTAATGAGAATATAGTAGAATTGCAAATTAATATTATCTCTTTAAGCTAGAGAAAAGAAAGCTTCTAGCAATATATATATATATATATATATATATATATACATGTATACATATAGTAGTAGTCTCTCGGTAATGGAGGATGACGATTGTTTTGTGCACAAAGACACTTGTGCGTGAAGATTTAGTGGAAAAGTCGATGCACAGAGACAGTCCCTCTCTCGGCATTGGAAGCCTGGGTCCATTGGCACGAAAAGTCGTTACACCTGGAAGAAAAAAAAAGATAGAAAAGAGGAAAGAGAGATTACTAATCTTACACCTTATAATTATACCTAAAATTCTTAATACTACCTAAAATTTCTAAAAACCCTACTCTAACTATGTTTAAGGACAGACTATGTTTAAGGACAGGTTCTTCTGCCTGGGCAGACCAGGCTTAATCTAACCTACTCTACCTGAAATTGATTCACTAATTACCTATCTACACTAATAAATATATAGCCACCATCCACAACCTCCTTAAATAAGGTTTATCCTTCAACTGCCAGTGTTTAACTCCCAGACTCCCCTTACCTCAGAGAAAGATTCCTGATCCCTCAAGGTCCAGAGGCAAAAAGCCCTCTCAGTAAGCTCAGGCCGACCTTTATATAGCTAAACTCCAAACACAACACCAGCAACCAACCCCCATCATCAACTCACGCCCAGCAGCCAACTTCCCCCCAATTGCCAGCCCTTACTGTCAGCAACTTACCAACCAACTGCCAGCAACTAACTCACTCAGTAGGGGGCTCCCTAGTTCCTATTTACTGTCACTGTGGACTGGTTAATCCCTACACATCTCTATGGTAAGAGGACCTCCAGGTCCCTCATTAAATTAAAGAATTCCTTTTTACAATATTCCCTGTGAACCTTTGGGAAACTAGTCTCCCGAATGGATCAGTTAAACATATCCAACTTATAATTCTAAAAATCTTCTAGTTAAAGTACCTATAATATTACACTAACAGAAAAACTAAAATAATAATAAGGAAAAGGGAAATAAAAGAAAGGAAGCAAAACCAATGGTAGGTAGGTGCACTGACAAAAAGTCAATTAGGGGGCAATCTCCTTTGGCATAAGAGAAAATTTGCAAAAGAGGAAGATGCAAAGGAAAGAAATCTGATCCAGTAAAGCAAGAAACAGCGCACAAGGAGGAAGGGACCCAGAATTCCAAAGGGAACAAAAGCTGAGGGAACTAGGAAACTGCCACTTCAGCTCTGACTCCTTCAGCTGAGAGCCTGACAAGAGGATCTCAAAGGTTGGAGGTTTCCCTTTGAACACCAAAGACTTCCTAGTGATCCCTGGAAATCTTTTGTTCACCTGAACATGGTCGACTAGACTTTAGAAGAAGCCGTCTGCTGAGGAAATCCTTCCCAAGGATTTTCTCCATCTCTCCCCCCACAATCTGACCTCAATTTCAGCATTTAATTTAATTTAAGGACAGGTTCTTAGCTCAGGAATAGGGACAACCAGCAGCTGATCAGAAGAGGGGTCAAGGCTTAGAGCCTGGGCCCCCTGAAATTTTGGGGGGGGTCAGTCTGTCAGTCTTTAGGGACTCCTGCTACCTACTTTCCTTACTCAACCCCCCTATGTTCCTTTCATGGGTGATTTTCTATTAAAGTATTATTATATAGACCAGGTCTGCCTGCTTTCTGACACCAAAGAAGGGTACTGAAGATTTGGGGAGAATCACACCTCTCCCCCAGGAGGAGGATTAGCTCAAGACTAGGGTTTGGGAGTGAACCCAGATCTCAAAGGGAAAGTGGTAGTTGGGGTATTGGGAGGATCCAGAGGTAGGAAAATCTATCCTGCCTCTCAACAGCACCTGAGATGAAGAAAGGAGGCAGTAGGTCATTTCTCCAAAGCCCTCTTCTCCAGTCCTTAACTTGTACCTCCCAAACCAAATGTCTGGGAAGACATACTCTGTCCCTCAGGGAACAAACTCAGGTTGTCTTCACCAAAGGGAAGAGAGGGGAA